>NW_024962263.1:11900358-12043927 GCF_019238085.1 Lagopus leucura | reverse complement strand
AAAATAAAATAAAATAAAATAAAATAAAATAAAATAAAATAAAATAAAAATGCATAAAGCTTAATCTTGAGGAATGATTATTTAGCTGTCTGGTGATTTCTTGATTGATCAAAAATAACACTTTTTAGAAAGGGGGCAGAATTCTAACTTAGTACTGAGGCATTTCCTATTTCTTCTCACATGCTCTGTTCTTCTCTTATGTGCACATTATCAGGCTTCCAAATAGGTTCATCATTCATAAACCTGGTGTTTTGTTTCTTAATAACCAAAATCTTGGAGTTGTTCCACAGTTAACAAATAGATCTGATTGCACTTTCTGTGTTTTCAAGAAAAGTAAGTGCCATCAAACTAGTTTTGTATCTCCTTTAACCGTGTTCTCACCTTGGTGAGGTGTCTGCAGTGGGGTAAGATACAGTGTATCTTACAAGGGAAAGGCAGTCGAGCACTGCGATACACACAGCTACAGGGAAGCCTAAGGTATTGGTGCTACTGAGCAGATTGGTGACTGTGCTTGGATCCTGACGAGTTTAGTACCAGTGTTGTTATGCCAAGGGAAGTGTTGAACTATATACGCTTAGGCTAGGGTGATGCCAGGAGAGGTGTCTATCAAATAGAAAAAAAGGAGTCACTATTGCCTATATAGAATCAGTCAATCATAGAATCATAGAACGGCCTGGGTTGAAAAGGACCATGATGATTGTCTGGTTTTAACCCCCCTGCTATGTGCAGGGTCACCAACCACCAGACCAGGCTGCCCAGAGCCACATCCAGCCTGGCCTTGAATGCCTCCAGGGATGGGGCATCCACAGCCTCTCTGGGCAACCTGTTCCAGTGCCTCAGCGCCCTCTGTGTGAAAAACTTCCTCCTAATATCTAACCTAAATCTCCCCTGTCTCAGTTTAAAACCATCTCCCTTACCGTATCACTATCCACCCTCCCAAACAGCCATTTCCCCTCCTGTTTATAAGCTCCCTTCAAGTACTGGAAGGCCACAATGAGGTCTCCCTGGAGCCTTCTCTTCTCCAAGCTAAACAAGCCCAGTTCCCTCAACCTTTCTTCATAGGAAAGATGTTCCAGCCTATAAATTCATTGCACAAGAACACTACAGCTCTTCTAGTTCTCAGAGTATACTGATAATTGCAAATGAAAGATTAAAATGATATCTTTTAGGAGTGGGAAGCAGGCTTCCCAGTGAAAGACACTAGGAGACCACTCGAATTACCTCATTAAAGTGAACGTGAAGGAGCTATTTGATCCTGTTAACGCAGGGAATAAGATGTTTGGTATTACAGAGTCCTTAACCTAATAGGAAATTATGCAGAGATCCAGTGCTGAAAACTAAAGTTAAACAAATTCAAACCAGAGAAGAGGTGCAAATTTTTAGAAGTGAGGACAATTACCACTTGAGCGGCTTACCAAAGGATGTGAAAGATTCTCCATTACTTGCAGTCCTCAAATCAAGATTGGATGCCTGCCTAAGATATATAAATAACTACTAGCTATTTGTACAGCTTGCTGTAAGAATCACTGAGTGAAGTCATATGGCCTCTGTTATGCAGGATTTTTTTATACAAGAAGAAAGAAAACTGTAAATAGTAGTGCTTATACGTGTGTAATTGTTACTTTCATTATTTAAGCAATTTTTTTTTTTTTTTTTTTTTTTTTTACAAAAAATGTGGTCCTTCTGTTTTAATAATCAGATTTTCGTCAGATTTCTCAATCAGTTCAAATATCTGATGCTTTGATTTTCTCACCTGCAGGCTTAAATAGATGTGCCTACATGCTCATATGAGAATAAAGTACTCTTAAACTGCTACATTTGACAAGATTGTGTGGGACTGTATATCTTTTCTCATAAGATGAGCACAACTTTTAATGAAGACAAAGCTTTGAAATTACCACATGTTCCCCACAAGTTTTATGAAGAGTTAAAAGCTGGACAGAATTAGGTTTTAGAAATGTTGCCTTCTTTACTTGCAGATCTTGCTCAAGGCACCATGCGTATGGAGAAAAGAAAAATCAGACTTTGCTAGGGCTTGCTGTGGAGTTCACATGTGATTTGTGCATTATCGGGAGAACTGTGTATGGATTCATTCTTTCATCCTCCTTTTTGCATATTTTTGTCTGGCTTATTTCATTGTTTTGAAGGGCTGTGTGAGTCTTTTCTCCCTTTGTGTCATTGGTTTATATCCCATCCTGTTGAAAAACATCTATTTTTATTGGAAAAATAGTATTCACATGGGTTAGAATAATTGTGAAGTGCATGTTTTGTCTCAAACTAAATATTGAAAGTTGATGGCAGTCACTTGGTATCATCATCCTGTTTCAGCATCACAGTTTATCCCAAGAAAGCATGTGCCTCTTGATTATCACTTGTAATACCATCTATAGTTTCTTTTTGTTTTGCTATATATGATATTTAGTAGTTACTGCTGCTGTTTGTATTGCAGTTGTGTTCATTAGCATGCCGTGTATTACAGCATTTAAATTATAAACAAAAAAGGAGGGGGGGGGGGGGGGGGGGGAGGGAACAACTCTTTTGAAATTAGAAGTGCAATTATCTCCAAAATTTTATATGGGAAATCAATCAAAATTTATTCTGTATTTATTTAGATCATTTCGAAAGCCTGAATTGACTTGACTGTGGTATTCATGTGATATCTTAGCCTACGGATCTCATAGAGACAATAGATCTACATAGAGACAAACACATCTCACATTTCATCTGAAATGATGAAATAAAGATTACAAACTTAATTCCCATGCTATGTTGCTAGAAATCATTTAGAATAATATAAAAGTCTTATGTAAAAGCAGGAGGCTTACAGAGGTCTCACTAGTTTTAAAAGCCTATTCTAATAATCACGGAACTAATTACAAAGTAATCTAGTTTGAAATTGATTAAAGCTAGCTTTTTTTGAGGCAGGCTTTCCAAGCCTTAGGTGTGTTCAGACATCTGCTGTGTATTGTTTCCTCTTACTGCATTTCAGTAGCAGGGTGGTGGGTGACAACAGTAATGCAATAGGAGTGAATCTTTTTTCCCCTCTTAATTTGTTTTGGCAGTCTTGCAAGAAGAGGGCGGTAGATCTAAATCAGCTACTGTAGCAGTGTGTGCTAAATGCACACTGAGTCTTCTGTAAGGTAATAATCAGGCTGGTAACAAAAAGCGTCATGCCTAGCTTTTGATAAACTTCTATTTTCCAAAATGACTCCCTGACGGGTGGTGGATGTAGAAGAAGCAAGCAGAAGGTATGCCTGCCCAAACAATGGAACTTCAAACTGATGAGAAGGCAATTGCTTCAGCACTGGGCTGCTGTTGTATGGACAGCGAGGCGGGCGGCGTTGCTGGATAGATGATTTGAACCAGCGCCTGCCTGAGTCACAACCAAACACTTCAGTTAATTCATCACGGGGCTCTTGAGCACTTCACTTGTGCAAACTTAAAAGGTTAAGGCCGTAAATAGTTTATTGCCATCGAGGCCTGCTGAACATTGATCACTGTTAAATTCCCTCTGTTTAGATATAAGTTCTTTTGAAATATGCTCTGTAGGTTTAGTCTGAGAGCAGGATAATTGCCTTCAGGGCTTAAAATTTGAAAGCAGACACTTCTACAGCCAGAATGCAATAGGCTGCCAAGGCGAACTGGTGTGAAACAATACACTGTTATGTTTTCTTTTTTTTCCCCAGGATTTGAATGAAGCAATAGCAAAGGCTGTTTTGTGAGGCTTGGATGGGTATAATCCTGCATAGTTTGCCTCCTTTGCGCCTATTAATAAATCTCTTGTTATAGTTCTATTTTCAACCTCTCTAGAGTTTATGCTGCAATTCTGAGCAGCTGATGATTCTCCTTAGCCTAGTGTTAGGGAGTTGCTTAATCAGTATGCAATTACGATTTCTCAGTGCACGCATCGACACTGGGAGGTTACAAACATTCCAGAAGGTACTCCTGCTGTGTGAATGGCTTTGCATGTTTTCACTAACGCTTAGCTAATGTGTAGGATTCTTACTACTGCAAAGCTCTGCGTTTCTGAAAAGCTGTTGGCGGTGTTCAGTCAATGCACAGTGCTGGTTCTGTGCCCAACAAGCTATGTGAACATCAAGGTCTGCCAAAGCATGACCTAATGGCTTCAGGCTTTGGATCCACATTCACTAATTTCTTTGCTGGGGGTGGAGAGTGATGGGTCTGGGAGGGTAGGTTGCAGCTGTAGTTTAAAAGTACGGAACCATCCTAAATATCTGTTTATGATCTTGCAGTTATATAGGATATCACCCTGGCATATGCACTATATGTGTGTTTGGTGATCGTTTTCCTCCTTTGTTAAAAGGTGCAATCTCTAAAATTTATACCTCGACCCAATGGAAAGCTCAGCCAGGATGAATCTCTGCATCCATGTAGACCTTCCTGACTTTGCTGCGTCTGTGTATGTACTTGAGGTTTAAAATCAAATCTGGTTAAGCTGAGGTTATGTATATTTACATCATTTATTTGATTTTCAGTAAAACTGTGCTGATACAGACACACAGAATAAAACACAAGAAATGTCTGAGGAATTTGAGCCTGTGTTCTATTGTTCTGTGGTGGATTATGCATGAATTTAGACTTTTAAAGATGACTTAGAATTTGGACAACATGCTGACCAGATCTGGAGCTTTGTTATCAAGGATGGTATCTGCAGTCTTTTTTTTTCCAAGAATAAAAATTGTTCATGTTGTAAAGAGAAGGAGGTGAATTTGTATGCGTAATAAGTAGAGTTATAAAAACAGATAATTGATTCTGGAAAAAAAAAAAGCAAAACAAAACAACAAACAACTGGAACATCATTAGTAAATTCAGTTTTAAATTTAAGAACATTTTGATACTTCTGAAGGAAAATAATCTTTTAGAATGAAAATCACAGTTCCTTGGAAATCAAATCATAAAAATCAAACTCCTGGACTCACAGAATACTGTGAAGTTCAAGACCAAAGCAATAAAGTGAGAAGGGAAAAAAAGCTGCCACTGACAACAAAAACCTAGTGAGCAATCACTTTCTCTGTATGTGGCCCTACTCTCTACCAAGAAAACAGTACCTCAGACATAACCAGCTGTGAAATTTTTAGTTCATCTTTACCATGGAGCACACTACATTTTTTTTCTTCTCTTCTAGACAGAGCTGTGAACAGATGATGGATGAACTGTAGACTCATTGTGTTAGAAATACCTTTTTCATTTTAAAAGCTAAGTCCTTTCTTGACAGGGCAGCCATTCCCTCTTGCAACAATAGAACAAACATCGTGCAGTCATAGTTCACCTCCACTGAAAGACTTCATTCAAGGGCTGATGAATAGCACAGGGAAACGTAAGCAAAATAACATGACAGCTAAAATCTTTTTGCTATCCCCTCTTTCGCTATCTTGAACATCTATTTTTCCTATGTATTTATTGTTCGTGAGAATTCATAGTATAGACAATTATTTTCAGCTGAGAGAGATTTCAGGGATGAACTTGCTGATTTTAAAGTTCAAAAAGATTAATACAAACTAAAGGTAGTAAGACGTGCATTTTAGAGCAACTGTTGCATCTGATATTAAAATTTCTTCAGTTTTGCCACTTCTGGTGGATCTGAAGAATGTTTACAGCAGAATTCTGATACAGTGTCTGTGCTCTGTGCTGTGTGGCTGCACCTCCTGCACTGAGGTCAGGTTTGGGGCACAAGAATATGAGAAGGGCATAAAGCCATTAGAGAGTGGCCACAGGAGGGCTGTGGAGATGGTGAATGGACTGGTGGGCAAGATGCATGAGGAGCGGTTGGGGTGCCTTGGTCTATTCAGAGCAGAGGAGCTGAACGGAGGCCTGATGGCTGTTGCAGCTCCTCACAAGGAGTGGAAGGGCAGCGCTGAGCTCTGCTCTGTGTGACAGCAACAGGGCTGAGGGAATGGCATGGAGCTGCGTCAGGGAAGGGCAGCTGGGGTCAGGGAAAGGGGCTGCACCACAGGGTGGTGGGCATGGCCCCAAGTGCTGGAGTTCAAGGAGCATTCGGGCAGTGCTCTCAGGCACTGGGCTTGAACATTGGGTGATGCTGTGTGGAGCTGGACTCGGTGATCCTCGTGGATCCCTTCCAACTCAGGATATGCTAACGCTCTGTATGTGCTCACAGTGTGCTGAAATATCTTTACATGAAATTTTATGAGCGTAGTAGGTCTTCAAATGCCGAATATCATGCAAACGCATCAACTGAGTGGGGTTTTCATTTAGAATTTTGTAGGAACATATAATTTCGGAACAGCGCTAGCAGTTGTTAAATGTCAATGAGAACTAATGTCTTGGGGTAGTGTTGGAGAAAAACAAGACTCCTGGGATCAGATTGCTGTGTAATTTTGGCATGGTATGTAGTTAGATCTCATACCTGCATGTGATGTTTATGAATTCATGTTTTAAGATGTTTCACAGTGTTACTGTCTCTTGGCAGAGAGTTAGTATTATCTGTTCAGTGAAATGAATCAAGTAGCTTCTTTCACCTCAGGAAGAAAATGTCTTATTTTGTCATTTATGGGATTAAAAAAAACATGTAAATGTATTATGAGACTGATACATAATGATGTATATACTTTACAAGCACAATAGCTATTTTCTCCATAAATTTGGCAAGTTTATTGCATGAAAAAATACATAAGCATCTATGTTTCCATGCAGTGAAGCTGTATGAGTAGGTGGATATCATTACTTTGAATAGTACATAAATTAGCTACATTTGTTTACAGGGAACAGGGAGCTCTCTGTAAATGGTGGCTAGGATAGCTCAGAAATTTAAAACTGATTGTTTTTTTACATAACACTTCCTAGCATTTAATTAATTATTTTTTTAGGAAGACTTTCACAAGAGTCAGTATAGAACTTCAGTGTTCTCTAATGATGTAACTACATTCAAGGGGAAAAATAGGCTGTAGTTGTATGCAGGTAGGATTTTCAAACAGTATTGCAGGTTTAGGGATAGCACAGTTTATCTGAAGTTTCTGCCTTTGCTGAATGAGATTTAAGGGATTTTCTTGCATTTATTAATCCTATGGTTGTATTTCCTGAGCAATACTGAGAGGTTTGAGTTAAGCTAATATGTGGTTTGCTTTATTGACTTCTATTTGCTTTAGAAGATTTTCTGTATCTCTGCTTTTCCCTTTATCTTACTGACAGGAGACACGGCTTCTTTTTATGCTGCTTATGCTGCTCTCTTATGCTGCTAATTAGGAAAAAATGCAAACTCAACACTTGGAGCTTAAATGAGTTCGCTCATATAAACTATCAATCTTCTGTTTTTCATTATCAGAAATACGCCTCCTTCCCTTTCCTTTTCCCCTCACCCAACAACAGAGGAGAAAGAGAGACGGTTCTCAGGGGTGTGGTTATCATGAGATAATTGCCACCCCAAGGGGTTCGAGACACTTGGGTGCATTTCATACCTCGTAGCTGTCCAAGGATGAGATTTTCACAAGGAGGCTCCACCCCTCTCTATTTTTTTATTGCTTAAATCAGTCTATGTGCTTAGGGATCATTTATCATTTCCCTAATACTCACCAGGGTACAAACAGTACTGTACTAGTTTCATCCAACCTCCTTATTTCTCCATCTTTTTCCTGGTCAAAAAAAAAAAAAAAAAAAAAAAAGTTGGCAAGAAGCTAAAATTATATAATGGCAATTCTGTATTTAATGCAGAAATCATACATTACCCGAAAAACCCTTCACCCTTGAGTACTCTTTGTACTTCTGAGGACATGATATATGGCTGAACAGTGCACTTAGCAGCCATGACTTCATTTAAATCCTCCAGTTTCTGAGAAAGGGATTACTGCCTAGAACCTAAACAGTATTAAAACTACATATTTTCAGATGCAACTGCAGTTAACATCAGCTTAAATTTGCGTGTGGAGAGAACACTCTCACAACGCGAGGGGTGTTAAAATCCATAAGGTTGGAAAGCAAAACACTTGCTGAGCTTTTGTTCTTATGCCAAAACTTTTTAATTTTTTACCAATTACAGAATTCTTCATCAACTTTGCATATTTACATTTCTCAACCTTCTCAGCACAGCTTTTTTAGTATATACTAGTCATGCAGGATTGAAAATTAACGTTTCCCAAGTCCCAAATGCCACTGTTGCAATTTCCTCTGCTTCTCTGGCTAACAGACAGCACCAGTGTGTTTCTCCCCTTGTTCTTGTAGTTTCTCACAGTTTCTTGTATTCCAGGTGAGGATGCTAACAGCCCCAAGGCAGCTTGGGATCAGCATGCTTGAAATTAGCTAAAACTATTATCGCAGCCTTGAGATGCAGTGTTCTCAGCTTGTCAGTGCTGGGTGGAATAATGGGTCTTGCGTTGTTTTTTTGCCCAGCCGTACTTCACAGCTATTCAGTGCATGAACGGTCACCTCTCTAATGACCTGTGCAGCATGGTTATTTCAGTGTTGTGTGGAAGTACTAAAGATTCCCTTTTTTGTATGTGCACTTGCTAGGAAGTTTGTATTATGAGTCCCTCATTTGTTCTTGGGTTTAATATGGTAAAAGAAAACTTGTGGACTGAACTGGACTTTTTTGTTCCTCACTGACAGGATCTAGAAACAGTTTCCTTAGGTTAAATTCTTGTAAACACTGCTCGCTTGGAAGGGCATGGAAATTGAGAAGGCTGCAATGTAGAGGCTTGCTGGCATTGAGAGAAAACATTTGCAAGGAAGACAGGTTGAGAAAATCTTGAGATAGATTTACACATTTTCTTCCATGTTTATCTCCTAGCAAGATAGAGGCAGACTGTTGGCATGTGCTTATGATCCTGCCACTTCTTGACTGAGAGATCTGTGAGTCATTTAGAAAAGAAAAGCATGATTGAAAAGTGCTAATTGAAATAAAATATTTGCATACAATAGAGGCATGGTAATTGCCTGAGCTGTCCTTTTTTTTTTTTTTTTTTTTTTTTAAATAAAATGCAGCCGTACACAGTTTTACAGACTACCTGATTTGTGAAATTTGATGTTCCCACCAGCAGTGTCCAATCAATGACTTGTTCATTGCATTTTGGCAATGTGATCTTACTGCCTTTCCAGCACGCCTCATCTTGAGGCTCCAAAATTCACTTTGAAAGCTGGTGGAGCTTTTTCTCTGCCAAGCAAGTTTTTCTTAAAGGGAGGATTTATGAGCACATTGAATACCATTCTCTAATGTAGGAGTACTGCCTTGTTTCATTTCTAGCACCACAAGAAACAAAAATCTCAGTGCTCTCTCAGATCATAGTCAGGTGGATGAAAGTGGTGTAGTATTTGTTGATGTGGGCAAGAGGAGAAACTCCCAAGCTTTTTGATTTATGAAATTAGCTGACTGCCACATTGCTGTTTCCTGAATGTTTCGCTCCTATATTCGCATGAAAAGCAGCTATTATTCCTATTCATTTTCTCTGTGTCAGAAACCAAGAGACAGATGAAAAATGAGGCTGATGTTGGTGTTATGGGTTACACTACACAAATCAGCTGCAACGTTCATTTCTGATTTATGATCACCGTGCTTCATGAGTGGTGCTGCTTCTTAAGATCAATGCTTATGCATTATACTGCTATAATTGCAAGGGAGGTGCTTTAGTAGTCAAATGTGAAAATAAAGACAAAATAAAATAAATACCAGCTGAAAATCTGTCAGATTGTGATCTGCCTCCTGAGAGAATCATCCTGATAGTTCATAAAAGGAAAAAATAAATTTTAAAAGTTTATCCAGTGGCTCTCATCCCTTTAAGCTCTCTGCCCTCTAGCCTTCTCCCCAGTAGCCCCACATACCTGTCAAGATGCACGTGTTTTTCTCATTCATCCCAGAAGTTCCTAGCTAGCCACCCACATCCTGAAGCAGATGAGTTGATTAAGTAGGCTGTTTTATGAGGGGATCGTCTTTGAGTTCAGAGGGCTCACTTTCGCATGGAAAACAGCAGTTTTCTACCTGAAACAATGGAACTGAGGAGTTAGTAAGGCTCATGGTTCCTTAAGTACAATTCAAACTCTGAATACTAACAGTGATGACAGTAGTGCATTCCACTCCTGTAGCTTCCTACACAGGACGAAGAGTTAATCAAAGTCCATGCTGAGGTATGTAATTATTGCTATCATAATCTTGCCTGAAAAGGAAAGTTAAAATCGGATGTAACTACAGTGAGTTTACTGAAAGCTGTTTCTACAGGTTTATTACATCATTCCCAACAAAACCATCATCAACTACTGTATTTGTGGATGCTATTAATACTCTGGTTCTAAAATTAATCATTTGTAGTGCCTGTACTTGCATTATAGGTGAGGGTGCTCGTGCTCATGTACTCTGTTCATTGGCTGAATCATTTCAAAGTAGGGTGGTTTTTTGATTCATGGTTATAATTTAAATAAATGTGAAGGAGTCAATGGTCATTTATTCATAAGAAGTATATATCTCAGACTATTGCATTTATTGTTTAAAAGTTTTAAAATTCACCTATTTTCAAGAACAATTCGAGGAAAAGGAATATTGGTTTTATGAAAAAAAACTGATTTTAAAGTGGTGTGGTTTTTTTGAGAAAAATTTAGGATAACATTTTGGACAGATGACATTGGAAGAAAAGGCAGTGGTTTGTCCAGTACCAAAATGAAAGCAGGAAAAAAAAAAAAGAAAACCTGGTGACTTATTTCTTGATGTGCTGTCACATGCTCATGCATTTTCTGTAATTCCTGCTGGAATACTGGAGCAGAAACTGCAGGTGAAGACTGTGAGAGCTTGCCTCTTGTCACTACATACAAATCCATCCCAATTTGCCCCATCAGAGCTTAATTCTTTGCACACACAGTAAAAATGAATGAAAGCCTGGGAAATTAATTGCATGAAAGTCTGAGGTATGCCAGTAACATTCTAGCTTAAGAGGAGACAAGGTCTACAGAAGGGTAATCTAATGAAGAATTGTAATTACTTGGCATGCCAAAAAAAAAAAAAAAAGGAACAATTGGGACTTATGGAGAGTGAGTAAGTAGAACAGAAGTAAGTCTGAAGAGATATTACTCCTCTTTTGTTTAGAGAATAATCTGAGTGAGTGAATGGAGGCACACTCCTAGCTTGCTGAGCTGGGGCCTTTTTGTCTTTGCCCTGCTGGTGCAAGCATTGTACTCTTGTACTCCAAGCTCTCAGCACTGCCAGCTACTTCATGGCAGAGGATGTTCCCTCAATAGCTGTGCTCAGGATGGGGCAGGAGCTCTGTCTAATGGACAGTACATCTGATTGGGTTTCTAGATCCAGTGACAGTAACGTGTGTCTTCAGCTGCTGCTTTTGTTTCTTGCAGTATCTCTTTGAAGAAGGGAAGGTCTGTTAAACACAGGAGAAGATAGTAATTAATTATTGTTGTCAGAAGAAATTGCACTTATCTGTACTTTTCATTACTGCAATTATTTCCTTAGAGTAACAGGTAGAGCTTTTGCTGCAGCTTGCAGGAAGAGTGTTTCCGTGATGTGCGTGCTAGAACCCTGTAGGTGCTTCTAGATAGATTGTGCCTAGCTCTGCTAACCTGGCTGATATGGCTTAACCAGCAGGCAGTGGTTTTATTTGTCTTTTTTGTCACAAAAGCTGTGCTACATCAATTACTATGGAGGTACAGAACAACAAGCCAAAACTCAAGTTATGACAAATACAACTCATTGAACTGCCCGGATAATTGTCAGTATGGGATCTGTACGGAACTCAGGGGGAAAAAGGAACCCAAAATTATTTTCTAAAAACTTTTTTTAATTTTATAGCAGATTTTAACCTTGTACTTATTTGATAAAAGTGTGCAGCAATTTTACAAAGGTTCAAATGCAGAGCCTTTTATGTATTGTTCAATACATTTTATTTCTAGGTTAAATGCCCTGTAAGAAAAAAAATAATCTAGTCTATATCCAAATCATATGGAGAATATTATTAAAGTAATAAAATAAAAACTTCATAAATAAACTTAAAAGCTTATTTTGTCATTGAGGGAGGGAAAGTTTTTGATTCTTTGGGAGTACCTGAGAAACAGTTGTTTGAATGGCTTCTAGGCTTTCTAACACAATGTCTCTCACTGACTAATTCTCATGTCTCTTGACATGAGAAATCACAGTCTAGGAAGCTGTTTTCTGAAGAGGTAAATAATAAATACTGGAAAGATTTTGTATGGGTTGAAAAGCAAAATTGGCCGGGCACATAAAGCTTGGAGATTTTTACCTTATGCATTGTTAGGAGATACAGGAAAGACAGGCAATGTAATTTGCGAACTGTCGGGGTAATGGTAGCTTCTTGGCAGCAAGGGGGGAGTTGTGTGGTTTTTTGGTGGACTTTTCTTTTTGCATGCGGTGATGTTTTTATCACTTCTGTACAGGACATCTTTCCACATGTTCTGAAAACATCAAGGAAGCAAAAATGGAAAGTTTGTTGTTTGTTTAAACAAAACACAAAACACATCAGAAGTGAAATATATATACAGTAATACCATAAGCTGCTTGTCATGTTTGAATTTTAAAGTAACCTGTGTGCTTTCTATTCATGTTTTTTACACATGAAAGGGAATTAAAAAATTGTAGTGTTTCTTCCAAAGTGCCTGCATTCCCTGTGCACATTTTATCCGCAGCTCTGTATTCCCTTGGTACATATAAAGCAAAATGAATTGGCTATCTTTTTACATCTCCCTTTCAACGTTCTCTAGTGACTCTGCAAGTTACCCCTCTTTGTCTTTCTACTAAATAGCATTTAAGGCTTCTGTCACAGCTGGACTTGAGTATGTGAGAAAGCTTTTAGGGTATTATAGTGTTGCTAGCCCTTGAAGTTGCAAAATTTCAAGCATTCAAACTCATCTTGACTTTGCTGCATGTTCCTTGTGCTTAAAAACTTGGGTAAACATATATATTGTTGAAAAGATCCCTGAAAAAAAATCACGATAAAAAGGAAGAAAGAATCAGCACTTCTTTTTTAAAAGCTTCTTTTCTAATCTCTGTAACTTGAAACTAAAGACTTTGAACAGTGGGTTGGAGATTGTTCTGCAAGATAAATTCCTTGCATCACATAACCCTGACAACTCCCCAGTTCCATCAAATTAATAACAAATGGATGAGAAGATAAGCAAAACTAATGGTGAGGTTACATTTTTGTGACAAAGGTTTACGGCCGTACCGAATCTCATGTTCTGTGATATCCCTCCTCCTTCTCCTCCTACACTTTTTTTTTCTTTAACTATCTGATCTGAGCATTCCAGTATCTGAAGCTCTTCTCTGTGAAGGCGATCTGATGAATAGCAAGCTGGACTGTGTGCCTCTGGAACTTGCTATGAACAGTTCTCTACTCCTGCTGGTACATATGGTTAATTTTGTACAAGATCAACCTCAACCTCACATACCACACAGCAAATTTCTGCTCATTGGATGGTGCTATCTGAATACTGAAACACGCTGATGCAATACCATCTGCCTCTTTTGTTAAAACTGTGACATAATTCAGTTAGGAGCAATCTCTTGAGCGTCACTGACTTTTTCCATGAAGCAGGGGAAACTTACAGTAGGTAGTTCAGGGCCGTGTTTGATGGAATTTTGCATATCTCCAAGGGTGGAAATGCCACAGCCTGTTTTTTGGACAGCCTAATTTAGTATTAGGGTGCTCATACTGTGAACTTTTTTTTTTTCCTGGTATGTAATTATGATTTTTTTGTCTTGCAACTCGTGTCCGTTTTCTTCTGGCCTCACTCTACGCAACTGTCTTTTAATCCAGACTGTTATATTCTCTTAAGAAGAAGAAGCAATTTACAGGTTAGCTCTTTTCAGAGCTCTGTCCCAAAACACATCCTTCAGTCAACAGACAGCAACCAAAGCAATTGTGTGGAATGGGCACTTTGTTTTGTCACAGTGGATCTCAAAGGGGATGAATATTCCAGTTAAAGACTGTGGCACTGAAATTTAAAAACAATCAACAACTGGACTTCAGCGATCAGGCATCTGTTGGTAAAGCTGCTATAAATGCAAAGGTGAATGTGTTGACCTTGTGAGCTGGATTTACAACTGCACCTGCAGTTTTCCAGGGAGTGTTGAGGATCCACTTAGCATAGGAACTGAGTAATGAATCCAGCTATCAACCCCTGCTACTTCGATAAATAAAACTTCAGTTAATCAGGTAGTATTTCCCATGCCTTTTCTCTGCTTTGGGTTGATTTTTTTCTTTCTCTTTTTTCTCCCCACCAAAAAAGCTAGTAGCTGGAAAAAATAAAACCATTATAACAATGCCAAGCTATTTCTCTATAAATATTACTTTAGGAAGTTTGCATCAAGAACTTGAAATGAATCAGGAGGAGAGTTCTAAGGAAAACTTTCCCAGGCCATGCCATTAGAAGTTGCGTCAGGGACCTCTTGCTAAAATCCTTTGAGTATTTCATCTGCACAGAGAAAATTGCTGCCCCTGTGGAAGGGTGCACTGCACGGTAGTTCAGCTCTATAGCTGGGGACTGCAGGCACTCTGCCAGTACTCTTGCTGCATTTTGTGTGGGCAAGAGCAGCATAGCTTAGCTGTGCATGAAACTTCTAAGTGTTCGTGGTGCTGGAAGATGGTAGCAACTTTCAGATTCTACAGGGCTGAGCTCTTTGGGACGTAAGGAAAGATGATGCATGGTTTTACTGCTGGTATGCTGAGTAATTTTTTTTCTGATGTAGAAGTCTTTGGTGTCCTTCCATCCCTTTCTCCTCACACACTTCAAGATGAGTTGATCTCTATACACCTGGAGAAATGAATGGTGGGGAAGCCATGAGTGAGCTTTCCCCCCTCCTTTGTGCCTTTTTTGCAAGTGCAAAAACATGTATATGTTTGATACAGTGGACTAAATTGCATTCAAACTGTTCTTTTTTTATGTGTAACGAAAAGCACTCTGGGGTTACTTGATGAAGAAACCTTGTTTCCTTGGAAAATATGAACTGATTAATAAATATTAATAATTCTTCCTTCAGGGTCTCTTGTTAATTCTCTGCTTACGTTCATTTTGTGCAGATCACTTGATTTTATCTTCTTTAGTAATGGAGAACAGGGAAGGGAATAGGAAAGAAGATATATCTACTAAAACATACTTATTTTATTCAAGTTTTCAGTCATTTTTTCAGTTTATTTCTATTTAGTTAAGAAGTTTAATAGGGCTTTGATATATCAAGAACACAACAATAAACAACACAGCTATAGAATGGTGTTTTTTATTACAAAAACCATAGTTGTGGGGCTGGGGGATTTTGGTATCTTTCAACTACTACTTTTATTGGGTGAGAAGGCAATGCATTAAGCATTCATTCTGAGTTAAGCCATTGGAGGCAAGAGGAATTGTCATGTTCTAGAAGATTGCCCTATGTTACTGTAGGTGTGTAGGTTCTTTCCCATCCCCCTCGACACCTCCCACCTCCACCCAAATTCTCTGGATTTCCTAAAATCCCTAGGACTTTTTTTTTTGTGGTGTTAGGACTTTGCAGGAATGCTTGGCCCATACTCCGTATTAGATTTAGCAGTTGGAATGTTATGCTTTAAATGCCTGTTCCTAGGAGTTGAGCAGTTTGTTTATTGAGATGATATAAGTGATCCCACTGGTTTTTATTGGCAGTGGAAGGCACACTGAATATTCAAAGCAAATAGAATTGATTTGTAAAAATACAAAAAAGTAACTGCTGTGAAACGTGAGGCTTGAAACATTTCTGAGCAGTTTTTCTTCTCTCTAATTTGTTTCTCAGGTGTAAACCTTTGGCAGTGCTTAAAGAGACCTGACACGTCTTCTGCTCTGATAAATCTAAAGAAAACTACTAAAAGGTTTTTCAAGAGAACAAAGATGCTTAATCTAATGTTATACTTACGTTAATCACCTTTGCTTTTACAGTGAAGGAATAATACATAGTTTACACTTCTATTATCCTGTTTCCTTCTGGGACTTCATGTAAGCCTTCCTTTTATAATGCCAGCCAGCTAAATTCCATATCCTTAAACTGAGGATACTGTAAGAAGGAGATGAAATTTCAAATTGTTATTTTTTTTATCTTTTAGAGCATGTTCTGCTAATTCATACCTTTTTTTGGTGGAAGGCTAATAAGTGGTATGATCGCAGTCCATCCTTTCAATTTTTCAAAGTGACAAAACAGAAATTCATATTTATTTTTGGAATATCACCACTGTTGATGATGCACTGCTCAGAAGCAAGTGTCATTAAATCTGCAGCTTGTGTACAGTACTCATAGACATGGTAGGAATGTGTTCTTGGGGAGGGCAAGTCCCATATGTTTTCATTTAGATAGTTTTCAATAAGCTTTTAAATCTTGTTAAAGACCTTGCTAAGCTTGGTTTTGAATGATCAGTTGGGAAACATCATACTTAAAACATTGCTTTATTAAATTTGGATCTCATGTAGTGATTGAATCTGACAATTATGAAGAAAGAAGTGGGAAAAAGAGTTTGAATTCAAAATAGAGGGACTGATTCACAAAACTCACTGTCATTCTTGGAGCTGTATTATTGAAGAGACACAGTATAGTATTAAGTGTATTCATATTGTGTCCTGTGTTTCCAGGAATGTTGTAACTAATGACTCTATGCTTTTCTCAAGAAAATTTTATTATCCTATGAGTAAGCTTTGCTGTGGGAACTTACGCTTGCCTAAGAATGTATTTGAATTGTTCCACAATTAGAGATTAGTCCAGCAGTGAAATTCAGATGAGCTAAAGACAGCATATAAAAGTCCTGATTCCTTTTTAATATTCTTTGAGCCAATGCTGCAAGGTATTCAGAGCCTGAAAACTTGGAACTGAACTACTTTTAACCAAGAATATTAGTATCTCCATTTTGTTCTGTCCTCTTTTAATGATAATGCTATCACTGTTTATTGAATGGAATAAGGAGACATGTCTTCAGTGTGTAGATTCACAGCGTATCTGGAGGTTGGCTATGAGAGTTCCAAAAGCACTGTGGGAAAGGAGTTCCAAGTTCACTCAAACCTTCCAAGTAGACAGCGTCAGTTTTCTTGGTATGTTGCTTTCCCTTTGACAGAAAGTCTGTCCAGAGAAGACAAAGGAGTATTGGATTTATGCCTTCCAGACTCTTTGATGAGAAAACTTTGAGTTTTTAATTTCATCCAGGCAAAGGCATTTCTTTTTGCTATTCCAGTCATTACAACATCCTGCTGCTGCCTTCAGAAAAATTACTGGGCACACTGCTTCCCCTGTGCAGGTGACAAATGCTGTTTGGGATTTTTGAGGCTAGGATGGAGCATCTCACTTAACTAAGTTAAAAACTAACACATATATAATTTTTCCAAAGCATGATGAAGAAAACCTTCTTAAACTTTCTCCTCTATCTTTCCACTGTCATTGGTGGTGTACAGGGAGATCAGCTTCCTAATTCAGACTCTTAAGGTAGTTGTTATAAATTAAATTGTGTGAAAACTCTAATCTGTTAGAATTACTTACACTATTTTTTCCACTAGGGAAATATTTAACTTTTCAGAAACCATGGACTGATTGTAACCTTTATGCTCCTGCCCTTAGAAACCACCATGAAGTTTGTACTCTCTCAGGTAATCCCACCGAGCTAAATGCACAAGCAAAGATTATTTCTGAGTAGTGTTTCTAGGATCTGATGCTGTAGTTGGTTTCTGTTTCTCTAGCCCTGACTTCTTGTATGTTGTACAAGCAAAGCCACATCTCTTTTGCATGTCCCTCTTAATGAGATCCCTTCATTATTATTTTCTTTAACTTCAGCATTCCTATGGGTCTTGCAGAAAGTAACATGTTCAGAAGAAGAAAGAATGTGGTAATGGATAGCTTAGCACTTTTCTTACTCTGTCCTGCTTCATTTATAACTAGTTTTATAAAACTTTTTTACGGTCTTAACGTTGAATTAGAATCCAATTCTAGTGTGAAGTGACACTGCTCAAAATGTCTTTAACAGCCCTGTGCTTTTGGAGTTGGAGTTTTTAGTGAGTAAAACCATTTTTCATTTTCTCAAATGCCGTTTTAGTCCAACCTGTGCTCCAAAACGAAGTGAGTTTAGTGGTCTGAGTCCCGTCCCTGGTGAACAATAGTCGACATTACAAAAACACCAAACCCACACAGAGCTGTCGGTTTCTGTTCAGGAACACTCAGGCCAGGCCAGCATGGAGACAGAATTACCTCACACCCGAGGGAGTGATTTTTCTAGGTGAACATTGAGGTCATTCTTCAGGCAGTAGGGAAAGGCATGTCTTGTGAAACTGGTCTCCGATCAGCCAGCAAGAGCAGCCCCTGGTAGTGCTACTGCAGGCTCTTTGTTCCCTTTAGTGAAGAGGTTTTGTAGTCTGGAGTTTCTCATTTAAACCCACCTGACATGCACCATTTACTCATGTCGGTGGAATATGCAAGCAAAGTTTGCATTTTAGAGGGCTGTTTTATCACGTTATTTGTTAGGAAGAATATGTTAATATGGTTAAATTCTTGATTCTGCCAAAATTAGTGTTCTGCCTTTTCTTTTAGAGCGGTGAAAAGCCACTGAGAATACATGAAGTTGCTAGCCATATGGTGAATATGATAATTTATGCTCATTAGAGCATTTTCAAGGCAAGGCTAGATAAGGCCCTGGGAAGACTGATCAGGCTGTTGTGTCTCTGTTCATTGCAGGGGAGTTGGACTAGATGGCCTTCAGAGGTCCCTACCAAATCTAAGGATTCTGTGATTCTATCAGCTATTCATTGAGATGTATTCTCAAGGGTTACTCTAACAGTGAAGCTGAGAGGCTTTAAATGTCTGTTATCTTTGTAGCGAACGAATTTAAAAAATAAAAAATGAGAAGCTCAGCACTTCTAAGTCTACCAATGTACAGTTTCAGCTGGGCTATACCAGGCTAACAAGTAAGGAACTGTAATGTAAGCCTGTAATGATTACGGAACAGAGGAAGCAGCTTGACGGGAGAAGTGAATACTTGGCTGTGTGTCTGAATCTGCAGAGAGACTAAAAACATGCCTGGCAACTGTTGTTTCCCATCACTTTCTCTGGGCTAGCTCAGCTCATCAGTGAGGGTCGTTCACCTTCTGCTCCACTCATAACTAACCTGCCACAGAATGCTAAAGAAGTGACAACAGTTTGGTTACTGTGTGTTTTGGTAGGTCTTGCTAAGCTCTGGACAGGGTCATGTAAAGAGGCTGTAACATTGCTATTGCTGTAGACCTTGTTCCTGAAAGGCAGTCATCAGCAATAGGAGCACTTAGGCAGAGTAATTTTTCCTTCGCTCGTAGTGATGGTGGAGATCATTCTAATGGTCCATTCCCTTTTATTTTTTTTTTCTTTTGAGGTTGATGGTACAAACAGGGAATGTTTCAGTTTGCTGTGATTGTTTGTTTGTTTAAAAAAAAAAAAAAAAAAAAAGAAAACAGCGTGTAGAGGCAAAATGCTAAGCTGGAGAGATGATGTGAATGAAAGTACTGTCTTGTGGCTGGCCTATGCTGCAATCAAGGTCATCATGAAAGTAGCAGAACTACTGAGGCAGGAAGAGAAAGGAGAGGTGTGCCCACAAACCTATTACCAAATTTTGGAGGATAGAGGAGATGCCAGCTTTTATTTGGATACTTCTGCCTTTTGCTCTCCCACTTCATCATCCACCTGCCCCTGTGCAAAAGTCGCACTTGATACTCCTTAGCCAGGTGAGGCTGGGAATGTCACTTGAGAACAGATATTTCCAATCTTCTCTTCAGTTTAGAGTGTGTTTAAATTGCAAAACTTTGAATGTTGTTTAAGGTTGCTTATTTCTAAAATAAATGTTTATGCTTGTATCATGTTATCTTACATAATTTTTAAACTATATTTAGGCCGTTTTTAACTAACTTGAGTGTGTCAAAGATAGTAAGTCCAAGTGAATATTGTGAAAATTGGCAGCTGTGGAGATGAGAGAGTGCCTGATAATGCTCCCACTATAGGGTAGGCTTACCCCTTACTTCACATGGGAAAGTAATCCAGAGAGAGAGATCAGGGAACACCAGTCTTTTGATTCTGCTATTTGTGGAACTTCTTGTTTATTCTTAGAAATCCTTTGAGAGTACTTTTGTAAACTGAGCACCAACTTTGTACAGAAGTGTCTAGATGATTTGTGACAAGTGGTGTATGACTTTGCTTGGTTAAATGTGTCTGATTGCTGCATGTTCTGATTCTCTTAGTAAAACTGGTATTTTTTTTATTTCCCTCTCTCCCAAGATTTCTTTTGACCTAGCAGAGTATACTGCTGATGTTGATGGAGTTGGCACTTTACGGCTCCTAGATGCTATTAAGACCTGTGGCCTTATCAATTCTGTGAAGTTCTACCAAGCCTCCACCAGTGAACTTTTTGGAAAAGTGCAAGAAATCCCGCAGAAGGAGACCACCCCTTTTTACCCAAGATCTCCTTATGGTAAGGCTTGCTGATGCGTGTGTGTCAGTAGTGTCTGTATGTCTGTTCTCTCTTCTCATGTCTCAGGGCTGATGTCATTTGGGTGTGAGATTAGAATGACGATAGAGCAAAAGTGACTAGACATGTTGAGAGGCATACCTTTATGAATTACTATATTAAAAGTATTTGCTGCCATTGCCCGGGGGTTGGAAATTACCATCTCACTTCTCAAGACTGTGTTCATTCAGATCAGAATTAGAGAGCTCTTTTAGAGAGGAGGGGGAGGGTTGGCTCTTCCTTCACTAAGAATTGTAAGATAGCACTGGAGTGATAAGGTTTCATACTTTTTGTTGCTCAAATGAAAAACTCCCAAGAGCTCATTTCTTCCTTCATGACCTCGCATTAAATTTGAAACACTTATTTAAGCATTGTGCATGGAAGACTTTGGTGATAAAGTTTCAAATCAATTTGAGTGTTAAGACAGCAGATTTTTGCTTTTATTCCTCTAAAGTCATTTTTTTTTTTATTAGCAGAGGTCACCACAGTGGCATATTTCACACGCTCTGGCTGCATTAATTGTATTGTAAAAGAAATATTGCTATGCTTGAGTGTGTGTAAGAAAACAAGTGAGAGAGTGCCCTAACCCTTCCTGGTCTATCCTGGGGCTGTGCAAAAAAGGAGTATTTTCTCGTTCAGCTGCTGTTTATTGGCCTGGATATTTTTTCCCTATGAAATGTGACACATCTAGGGAATGAACTGAATTCTAATTGAATTGTTGAAATGTGGCCATCACCCTGCATGCAACAGAGATGTGTGTGTGTGTCCAAGCAGTGCACAAGTGGAACGGTTATGTGTAACATCTTCTCCAATTATTTTTGTAGGTGCAGCAAAACTGTATGCCTATTGGATTGTGGTGAACTTCAGAGAGGCCTACAATCTCTTTGCTGTGAATGGCATTCTCTTCAATCATGAAAGTCCCAGGAGAGGTTAGAAAATCCATGTTAAACTGTTCCTAAGTTTGTGCATATCTGATAGGAAAAACGGTACAGTGAATCCAGAAGTTTTTTTTAAATCTCCAAAATGCTGTGGTGAGGTTGTTTGACTTGAGGTAGTCTGTGCACTGTGTTTAATGTAGCCCTTCTGGCAGTCTGCTATATGCCAGTTTTCACTCTCAATCATCACATTCCATTTTGTAACCCTCCAACTCTGAAAGGAGTGATTTTGTGTATCAGTGCTCTCAATAGACTGCAAAAATATCATAGCATCTCTGCATTTTCTTCCCTTCCTGATAGTAACTTATGGCTAGAATGTTAAAATGATATATTAAAAAGGCAGGTTTTAAAATCGTTCAGGTGAGCAACTGCATAACAAATGCAATTTCAAGTGTGACTTGTAGTCAAAAATTTTATTTGCATATAAATGTCAATGTAAGAAGCAGAAATAATAGTCCCTCTAAATTTCATAAGACTAGTGAGTACAGCCTGGTATATTTTGGAAACTTGTGGACTATGACACATGCCTTCTGTCACGATGGCTTTCAATGTATGGCTTTAAAATGCTTTTCTGTTTAATCCTTAATAGCAAGGCAGTTTAAGTTCCACTTAATCATGCTTTTTCCTCTTGCACTACTTTAGGAACAATTAATAATGGTAGTTAGTTTGAGCAAAAGTCCAGAGTTGATTAAAAGTCTCTTACACAGTGACAGCTTTCCTCTGCCCTTAAAATACTGTGACATAGAAAACACTCTAAAATTAAACTTTAAATTGACACACAGAACTGGATTCTCAGAGAGAAGCCTTTTATTGTGGTCTGTTGCTAAATGAAATATAAATTCAAATTTTACAGGAATGCAATTATGTAAATTATAGCCTAGTACAAAACATAATCATTTTACTCATACTTACAAATATAAAATAGACCATAATTGCAACTGTTTAAAAAAAAAAATAGAGGAAAAAAGTCAATATGATTTAAATAGGGATTTCTTTGCGAGTCACAGCTGTAAAATCTTACAGTACACTGAGTAGGCAGTGTTTCCAGGACATGATGCATCAAGTCCATGGTGGCAGAAATTGGTGGAGTGCTTCATGCCAGAGCAGTTGACACTACAAGTTCAAAATTAAAAGAGAATCAAATTCACTAACCTGTTTCATTTAGGAGCCCTAATACTTTGCTTTCTTTTAAGCATTCCACTGCAGTATAGTCTTGGTGCACTATATAAGGTGATGTGCAAATTGCTTTGCATTATAATGTTGAAATTAAAACCACCTGACCAACATAAAGCATGAAGGAAAATGCAATTACACAAACAACCCTGGCATGGTACTGAAGGAACTGGGGCTGCTTAGTCTGGGTAAGAGGAGGTTGAGGGGAGACCTTATTGCTCTCTTCAAATACCCAAGAGGTGATTGCAGTGAAAGCAGGGTTGGTCTCTTCTCACTGGTGACAGCATGAGGGGAAATGGCCTCAAGTTGCACCAGGGGAGGTTTAAGTTGGATATCAGGGAAAACTTCTTTACAGAAAGGGTTGTTAAGCACTGGAACAGGCTGCCCAGAAAAGTGGTGAATCACCATCTCTGAACGTGTTTAAAAACCATTTGGATGTGTTGCTCAGGAACCTGATATAGCAGAGGGCTGTTAGAGTTAGGGTAGTGAGGTCAGGTTGCAGTTGGACTTTTTGATGATCTTTAAGGTCTTTTCCAACCTGAGCAGTTCTATAATTCTGTGATTTCTAGTAATGCTAAACAACTGCTGGATAAAAAGTTACAGAAACACATTTATGATTTTTGCTGTTTTTTTCTCTGCAGGCTTGTGCCTTTTTGAAATATAAAAACTTCACTGCTTGTTGCTGTTTTGATCCCTCTGACATTCATTCCAGCTTTGATACTGCTAAAATGGAGCTTCCAATGAGAAGTCTCAACACATTTAATGTCCCTGTGGAGAATGAAGTCTGTGCTTTGAAGTCCCAGGCTGTTCTTCTAGTTGTGTGTTTGTGATTCTAGTAAAATTTAAGCCACTTCTGCCATGAACAGGAATCTTGTCTTAGAAGTAGTTCTGGTTGGCTCCATTAGCTTTAGCAGGAGCGCAGGCAATGAAAGTAACAGTAAACACAGCCCACCATCATTTCCTTAGTGTTTTTATGTGAGAATATCTTAAAATTTTTCAGAGAAGAAAATAGAAGCGAAAGAGTTTTGAGGTTGTTTTTTTTTAATTGGCATTCACCACTTTTGGTTTTGAAGGCTATAAACGTGCTCTGTGAGGCGAAGGGGGTGTAATAGGAATTATCTATCTCAATACAGAGATGGTAATATGGTGAAAATGTATAGCTAGTGGTGGTGGCTATGTTGAAAAATACTGTTTAGTAGCTGAGAATTTGCTATATCAAAAAGTGCTGTTGTGCTCTTTGTATCTGTTGTAGTTTCCATGGAAATGAATGGAAGGCATTACTTTTGAAGTGATGTATATTTTGTTTCATATTTCATACCATTTTTGTTGAAGGCATTTTCTCCTTGGGATGGTATGAGGCAAATTTAGGCAGAAACATGTTATTTCAGAATACTGATTCTTTTCTTTAGTCTTCCCAATTTTGTTTTGGGAAGGAGCTCTAGTGGTAGTTAACATCATGTATGCTACGTAGTAATAAACAAGTCCGCACAGAGTTTGTTAAGGGTGGAGAGTGCTTAAGTCTAATATAAGAGGCTTCTTATTTACTGAAATTAGGAATACTTGAGAAAAGTGCTGGCTTTGAGAAGCTTGTTTGATTTTTTTTACTTTTGTCTTGTTCTTTCACTCTGTAACAAAAATAGAGTAACAGGAGTAGATTTTAAGATGTGACACTCTTAAGCTCACTGTGTGGGCTGATCTTTTGCATAGTGACAGCCACAGTGACTTTATAGAAAAAAATAAAAAATAAAAAGCACCAATAAGTTCCAGGTTGCTTGACCCTCTGTCTGCACCTTTCATCTTAATTTGGGAATAGCAGTATAGCAGTATAGCATTATCAAAATGCACCAATGAGTCCCTGCTCAGGAATTGCATGCATGTGTAACAACAGAGAACATTATCTAAAATCTCATGTGAAGTAGAACAAGTGGCTGTGTAGTATTTTCCTTTTTATTTTTTTTCTTTAGGAAATGAGAGGCAGTAGGTATAACAACAAATAGTCACTTTTTGACTGGTACATGTTCTTCAGCTCACACAAATCAGTATGGTTGTGTTGAAGTGAACTGGGCCGTGTTGATTTATACTGGCTGAGCATAGTATTTCACGTGATGGCTTGGTAATGTGAGGTAAGCATAATTCCCCTGTGCTGAGAAAAGACTGGTTACAGCAATAAGCCTTGCTAAAGCTGGTTTTCTCTCTTACTTTTATCACTCGTATACCAGGTATGGCTCAAGTGATTCCTGATTTATGGCATGCCAAAGGAGAATGGCCTTTTCTATTTCTGAGGCTTATTTATTGTCTAAACATGACGTCATCTGAAAAGCAAAATGCTCTTTACAGTGCAAGTAAGCTACAAGATGGTATATGTTTCCAAAACTAAACATACAAGAGATAACCTAAAAAGTCTTTGCAGATAAAGCAGGGAGATGTACGTTAGAATGAATCTGAATGGTCTCTCCACAGTAATCTTGTGCAACTGCCATAACAGAGTGGTTTTTCTATCACGTTTCAGAGTGCTAATTCCAAAGTTGTGACTTTCCAGGCTCCAGGGGGTGATGTACAGAGAGCTGGACACATAGTATTGTAGGGTTGCTTTTTTGTTCTTCTTTTTTTTCTTTAATAACATTGTGGAATACCAAATGGGGAAGCTTGTGATCAGCGAGTTTCTGTTGGTGGTTGAATGTGGCTTCCAGTGTTACCAGTGTAGAAATGTCTGCCCTATAGCAATATTGAAAAGGTATTTCAGTTCAGTGAGATGACGGTTTTGACAGCGAAAGAGTGAGGCAATTAGCAAGTCTAGTTTTCTGGAAAGCTGGGGCATGATCCAACTCTTCTTTATACCATTGGAAAGATTCCTATTCTTTTGTTGGGCTGTGGATCTCACTGATGCCATTTTTTATGAGTAAGAAAGCTAACTACCTGTTGACAGTGTCATTTGTTTCTTCCCAGACAAGCCCTTACTTTTTCTGCTCCTCAGTTCTCTGTATAGTTTTCTCAGGTTTACAAGATGTGCCTTTGGATGTCTGAGATAACTCTCCGATTTGGTTAACCACTTCATTGCTTGCCTCATCTGATCGTTATCTGCCAAGATGTACAAACATGTACAGCATGTTTCCTGACACAATGCAACACAAGTTTTGTTTTCTTTTTGCTGGATTTTTTTTTTTTTTTTCTGTAAGTACTAAATACTTTGCCTCCACACATGACATAATTGTGTAGATCATTGTGTAGGAAATTTTTGTTTGTCTGATACCAGCTCTGGTAAAGCAGTTGTCATCAGACCCTTACTGTATACCCAGAGGGAAAGGATGCAACCGCTCATTTCTATGATCACTTTCAGCCAGAAAGGAAATGGCTAGGTGTTAGATTGCAGGCTGAAGGTTGTCAAAGTACATGTAGAAAGATTAAAATGAAAAGAAATCATGATTTGAAGAGAATGGGGAGTGTTCTTTGCCTTTATTGTGCAACTGGATTGCAGTTTTGCTAGGAGGGAGTGCGGTAAGGAGTTCTACCGCTTGCTGCAAATATACTTGGGTGTCTTGAATTTTTTTGTTGTTACCTGTTTTTTTTTCTCTTTTTAACAAGTTTTCAGTCTCCTTTTTGCCTCTATTTAACAGAGAGGGCAGTAGCAGATGGTGACATCTGCTACCAACTTTCACAAGAAATCCCTACAATCCCTGCAGTAACAGCTGCTCTTCTGCATCTCCTATAAAAAGATGTGCCCAACATCTGTCAGATTTCCGTTTGTCATTTTTTCATTGAGGAAACTAATTGCTGGTGTCCTTACAAATGTTCTGTGCAAGAGGGGCTTAGGCAACCTAGCACCACTGAAAATATGAAGGACTTCTGCTGGTCCTTTATTTGTAAGTTTAGGCCAGTGAAAGATGCAAACGTGTAAAATTTTCAACGCAGACTTATTTATCTTTATTTATTTAATTTAGTCTAAAACTTTCCAACCCACAAGCACATTTGAATAGCAGAAGTCAGTGGAGTGTTGCTTCTCTCTCTCTGATTCCTTGCTAGAGGAGAAGAATGCAGGCTGGCTAGTATTATCAAGGAACGTCTGCTTAGCATATTGAAAACTTGATGGCAAGGTACCATGGCCAATGTAAAAGCAATTATTCAGACAGTTGTGTGCTGCGCATCAGCCAAGATCATTTCATGCTTTTTAGTCTGCATGTTTCAACAGAGAAAGCATGCAGTGTCCTGAAGACATGCATTCTTACTGGCTTTTTCTCCCTGCTGTGAGACTGATCCTGCTAAGTGATCCATGCAGGTGTTCCCTTATCAACACTTGCAGTCAAACTTCAGTGGGGATAAATATGGGCCTTAGAGTCTGTCTGTGTGTACACGTGAATTTGCAGTAGTATTGTCCATAATAAGAGAAGACTTCCGGGTAGTAACTCTGCTATTTTAGCTAGGTATGTGTGTTTTCCTTTGAAAAATAGGTGACGTTACAAAGTGAGTGAATTCAGTTAATTCTTCTGATGTCGACATGGTGCTGTCTATCTAGATACTACAGATCAGAGCATGTCACAGTATGCAGATTTTTGAGTCTTTCTGATTTTTGTGTTGCTAATAAATCATCTTAGTCATGAATTCTGGTAAAAATTCATACATGAGGGCAAAGAAATGATGCCAAAAGATGAGTGGGCTTCCCTCTGTGAGCTTAGGTGTTTTGAAAGCTGTGCCAGACTTCTGATACAGGAACTGAAAGCTGTGAATGTTTCTGCGTGTGCTTGCCTTTGGACATCCATGTAGTAGTTCAGGTCAGTGCCGTGGAACTTGTCCCAAATGGAAACTAAACACTCATGTATATGAACTGAATTATGTTATATTTATACATTTTTCTCAAGTGAGTCGCTGTTAAAAGAAGATTCTGTGTTGAGCAGTCTAATTATTGAAATCTTTTTGATTCAGTTTTGGAAACAATGGTTTGTGGAAATCTTTCTGATTTCTTAATTTTTTTTTTTTCCCTTTCCACTATTGGAGAACCTTTGGTTCTATGCTTCCTTATCTGATGTACTTTCCTGGGGTCTATTACCACTTTATCTAAATAGTTCTGAATATAGCACTCACAAAGACTAAGTAATTTCTTGCCTGTGGGTTTAACTTCTTGGAACAGCTGCATTTGCAACCTAAATCTCTCCTTGAGCAAATTATTATCTTATCAGATGCATCTTCTTGTCATTAAATCATGTGTTCCCTTGTGGCTTATTCTGTGTTAGGAAGAAAGTAGATTACACTTTTTGCTGTTTCCCATGATTGATATAATTTTTTTGTGTAATCTCAGAAAAAAAGAAAAAAAAAAAAGCAGAGCATCCACCCAATTTACAAAATATTGAAACTACTAAATCTAGAAAACCTTGCAATGTAATTCTTAATATTGCTCATGTTATATGATCTGATGTCAGCGTTAGTTTCTTGAACTGAGCGTTTGAAGACTTGCCTTCATCTTATGAAATACAAACTGACCTCTAGAATACAATGTTATGGAAGATCTGGAAGTCAGCAGTGGGGAATGGAGGGGTCAGAGCATGTACCTCATCTTTAGTGGCTTCACTAATGCACAGACTTGTAGCAAGATTTTTGAAACTATATGAATTACAAAGTTATTTCTCTTTTTTTTTCTTTACCTTTGTTAAAGTTATTAGGCAAAAATGCCCAATAATGAAGGAAAAGGTCATCTGGTTATTCCTCAGCAAAACCTTCAGGATTCATTAAAAACAAATACAAAATGAGCACATAAATGGGAACTACACTGTAGTCAGATGTTGAGTCTGATGGCATTCATCATCTAATGGGTTTTTATGGTAGTATCATAGGAAGGTAAACTACATTATCTGAGTGCAGCGAGCAGGTTAGGGCCAACCTTTGAATCTTGAGCAAAACCAATCTAGAGACCATACTAGGCACTTCAGTTTGTAAATGCTCCTTTCCTCTGCTGTCTTTAGTTGTATAAATTAGATGTAAATTATTGCATACATTTGTCATTAAAAATCAGGCCAGTAATTGCTAATTCTGACATGTTTTACAGCAGGAATGTTACTTCCTATTCTCAAGTTTTTAAATTGATTTTGATGAGGTGTGTCGTTGGGAGCATAGTAGGTAACAGAAGCCTTCTGATGTTTGATTGGAGAAGAGGCTAGACTAGTGCCAGGAGCGTTATCTGTTGTCAGGCTCTACTGCAGTAGTCACTGAGGTACCATGGATAAAAACTCTGTCCTCTGTGAGGTCTAAAACTAAGCAGTGTAATTCTCCTTTTCTGAATAGCAGGAAGGTGTGCAGCTTTGTGTCCTGGGCTATAAAACTTTTCTGTTACACAGCATTTTCTAGGTAATAGTGTGAATCACCTCAGCCCAAGGAAGGTCAGGTTTTATTACTTAATCTAAATTAGTTTAATCTCTTCAGCTGTTTTCCTCCTAAACCTGCTCCACTATCAATCAATCAATACAATTCAATCCTGAATACATCTGTTGTGAAAGAAGCTAGAAACTAAAGTCACTTAGAGTTGGTGAGAATCAAATACTTGTCATGCATCTGGGGTAGAAGGTGGCTACTGTGAATTATTCTATTAACAAGTAAAATGGGCATCTAAAACAAATAATACAGATTTTTCTTTAAATATTTTTGAGTTTCACATAAAATTGTACTGCACATCACTACAATTTGTATCACTAGCAAAATTAGTAATAAGATATTTTTGGCTCCACAAACCATGTAACATTTAACAAAAATTTAGAACAAGACTGGTGTAGCAATGACTCAGGCTGTAAACTTGAAAGCTTCATTTCATCTAATAACAGCTATAGGCAAATGCTGCCTTTGCTGCTTGGTTCTGTAATTGCATGTGCTGGTATTGCTAAAAGACTGGCAGTGGTTTTTGTCATGCTGGTGAATCCAAGACCTATTGACAAAATAGGGTCAAAAAACTAAACAACGAATAACAGGTCATTATTAAATTTTTACTTGTGCCCCTTAATGATATCATGATCATAAATTGTACTTATAAAAATAAGCTCTTTGTTTTGAAATCATGGGATTATGCAATTCTGAGTATGAGTTCATTAGTGTGCAGCAGTTATTGCACAACTTTGGTCTACTTGCAAGTGAGGCATCTGCTGTCACTTTGGTTCTGCAGGTTCCTTGTGGGTTTGGTGGGGTGACATCATCTGGTTTACCTTCACATTTATAGACAGTGATAACCAGGCATCAACACTCCTGGAGGAACAGAGTCATCAGGGAATGTTAATTCATTCTTTCCAAAATTATGTGTGAGTATGCGAACGATGCGTGCAAATGGTTGCCTGTACATGAAAATCTGATTAAATAATTAGTGTGTAATAATTAGTAAAATTTGCAGAAAAGCCAGAACAAATAAAAGAAAACAAAAAGAATTAGGCTGTGTGTATTGTTAAGAGAGATAACGTACATGAAGGTTCACTCAAACTTAAGTGGCTTAATATTTAATACAGAAATCTTAGCATTGAAGGAAAAAAAAAATCTGAGTTTTAACACATTTTAAAGCGTGCTTTTCCTCTAAAATAAGAAGGGAAAACATTAGGACACTAGCATCAGCTTGGATACCTGTTTATTTAATCTTTGTTCTTGAAGTGAAGATGGCATAATTTGGGGTTTGTAAGTTTTCTCTAACTGCAGCTTTTTTATGATTTATGTTTCTGTCTTGACTAGTACTTAGTGCGTTTTTCCCTCAACATCTTTCGACATCTGTGGCTCTCAAAAGAATTTAGGGTAGAGTTTCCCCATCCAACCAATTTATGAAACAATCCCTTATAAGAAAATCTGAAACATTATTCCAGGAGGCTATGCAAATTTAATTTAATCATAAAATTATGAACCTGAAGTTACTCTGAATAAGAACTCTAAAAAATATAAGGCTTGGAGGGATACTAACGAGCTATTTAGCATTACTTTTAAGAATTTGCAGAACCGTTCTTCACTTATTTTATATATTTAGCAAGTAAATTTTCTAAGTAACTGTTGTTTTCTTTCACATCTATTGTATACATTTACTGTAGAATTATTATGATCACAGAGAGTGGCATCTCCATTGCAATCTCATGACTTTGGATTTCACTTTTTCCACATCTGCACTATTGTTATGAAAACAGTTTTGAGACACAGGATTTAACATCACTTGCCACAATTAAATTTTTAGATCAGATGTATATTTCGTTAGCATCTGTGTGAGCTTTCCTGTAATATACTTTTGTTTCAACTTAAAACTTTCATGAACATCTGCTAATTTATCTGGATTTTTTTTTTTTTTACATACAAGAGTAGGCTTTTGTCATTTGATGGTGTGTCATTTTATTTAGCTTGCTGCTTCAAAGTAATCCAGGTTAAAATAACTGTTTGATTTCCAAATGTGCTTCCCTCAAGAATCCTCAGTTTCTGTTTCTTGACAGCGTTTGAACCAGGCTCCTGTAACTACACTATTCCTCTGTGAAACTGCCACATCTCCTTCTTTCCACAACATCTTCACCTTCTTCTTTTTCTTTTTTTTTCTTCTCCTTATTCCCTACTTTAAGTGGATTAAGGCAAATACCTCTTAATATTCTGTAACCTATCCGGAAAGAAGTGCTTATGCAGCCACATGATACAGTAAGTTCTTTTTGAATGTTTTTGCCTTTTACTACAGAGAATGTTGTAGCCACAGTCCTTAAGACACTTACCTTGATCCTTATGGGCTCTGACTCTTAAGTCTCATTCTATTGTTATTAAATAGAAGGCTATTACCGGTAAGTGAATAAGAGCTCAATCACACTGGTCAAATTTTCAAACCTGCTTTTTAATGACAGTGAGAGCATTCAGATTTTTCAAAGCACTAGGGCATGTATATTGAAAGGTTGGGCACTTTATAGAATTCTTTAAAGGGAGAAACATAACATTAAGAAATATTGTTGAGAGGACACGATAATTCTATGCTTCTAAAAGGAGAGCAAGTCAACTGTAATGATGTCTGCGGTGCTTACCTGGAAATATTTGCTTACCCTTCTTTTCCTTTTACTCTAAAATAATGTTTGTGGGAAGAACTGCTATGCTGAATATATTTTATCATATGAGAAAGGGAACTTCCTCTGGCAATTTTATTGTAAACAATAATTCTGAGTCAGTAATCAGAAAGTATGTAGATTGCTCTGAAAGTAATGCCTCTTATTTATTTCTATGGAAAATGCAAGAGATTTTTACAAGATGTTTTTTTCTGCTTTGTTTTCAACATAAGTCATGGTATGATTCTATCAGTACAAGGGAAAATGGTTTTAAGTTGAAGGAGGGAAGATGTAGGTTGGATATCAGGGGGAGGTTCTTCACAGAGAGCGGTGAGGTGCTGGAACAGGCTGCCCAGAGAGGTTGTGGATGCCCCATCCCTGGAGGTGTTCAAGGCCAGGTTGGATGGGGCCCTGGGCAGCCTGGTCTGGTATTGAATGGGGAGGTTGGTGGCCCTGTGTGTGGCAGGGGGGTTGGAGATGCATGATCTTTCTATGATTCTATCAGATACAAAGAGCACAGTAACACCATTTGTTAGAGGAAATTCTCAGTTACAAAACACAAATCTTTCAACAGTCACCACCATTAGCTCTGCATTTTCACCAGTAATGAGCAAGAGTTTGCATGCTGCGCTCGTAAAATCTGCACGGCCATCTTTCACTTTGCTGTCACCACTGCTGAAAAGCACCGCCTGCCGCCTCACTGTGCTCACAACCACTGTTTGGTCTTCATCAACGTTCAGCAAGCGTTGATGAATGACAGTGGGTGCTGTTTTTTTCTGCATGGAAGAATTCAGTGACACACCTTTGCTTCATATGCACTTCTGTGTCAGACACCATTCTGTCAGACCGCCCCTCTGCTGCCCTCTGTCACACGGCAACACAGATGGTAATGGAATACTGGTGGGAAGGTTCAACCTCTACTGCCATACCACCAACATCTGCCTCTGATGGTGGTGGGCTTACATCATAAATTAGGAAGCGTTACTTTCGGAGCAGCCCCCATATTTTCTGTTTTGTTTGGCTCTGAATTAGATTCTGCAAAGGCTTCACATGGCAGATCAGATTAAATTCTCATTTTAGAAAAAATAAATTGATTTTATATTTTGGTTCTGTTTGAGGAAAAAAAGAAACAAGCAGCCTTTTTATACTTTGGAACCACTTAGCTACCTTGTGCACTTCACTCTGCCTGGGTAAGCTGCTTTATTGGGCTGTAGCATACCTCCTGGCTGACATGCAATGCAATAGTACAGTGCTGCAGTGTTTGGCTAACAAGTAGAATCAGGGAACGTATTGATAGAAGGAGAAAGATCTTACTAGGATTAAAACGTGAAAATAATCTGTATTGGTTTGGTATGAGGTTGAAGTAGTTTGGAGAGAGCTTGTGTCTGTATCTGAATCCACGTGACAACATGCCTATGAGAAGATCAGGGAAATGTGGGTATTTACCAAGAAAAAAAGAGGAAAGGGGGGCAACATAAAAATCTGAAACTTGAACCTGCATTTTTATAACCTTGTCATCATATAAGCTGGGTAAAGAGAATACTTTGTGATGAATAAAATACTGTTTACTAAATTCCATTGAAACTCTTGAGAATAACTTAAGAATTTAACTTCATTCTTAGTAAGCTGATATGCCTATAGTGCTGGCTACTTTATATCCCTCAGCAAATATTTTGGTCGTGTTTAAGTTTATTGTTTCTGCATAATAGCTCACAATTTGATTGTTTTTTCTTGTTCAGTGACTTGGGTTGTGTTCTTTCTTTTCATTGGTGGGTGAGATATTAGGGGACGTGAGCGGTTTATTTAACAGCCTATTCTGGGCTATGCTGAAGCTTGGCTAAGAATTCGGTTTTTTTCTGATGTGTTCTGGTTTAAACATTTTAAAAGAAACAAATGAGTCAAGGATTAAAGTTTTAATATAATTTAATCCATATGTACTTACAAGGTGTGGATGAAATTGATTGGTGTTATTTGATAATCAACAGTTCAGCTTCATTAGGAATCTGCGCAGTTGTGACACTCAGCAGCTCAGGAGATTATGTTGTAGAGAGCTTATACAGCACCCTTTTCCCAAATATTGCCAGGGTCACTGCCAGTGCTGTGCATGGGCATGGGAAGAACAAGCAAGAGTGTGTTACAAGTGTGAACAGGCAACTTGAAGTGGCTGGGAGAAGGTGGATGAGAAATGATTGCTCTCTCTCATCGTTTCATGTGCTGGTCCCCAGTTCTCATCTTGCCAAATTACAGACTCAAAGCAAACAAAGGATTTGGCTTTATGGTTTGTTTGTGATGGGAGCAGTTTGTTACAACAGGATTTTGCAGATGTCAAAAAGATCCAAAAAGCAACGAAAGAAATTTCTGAAAATGCATCAAAAGCCATGCAGACTCAAATCTCTGAAACCAAAAAGAGAATACCAGTAAAGGTATTCTGCAGAGCAGAGGGGATTTTGCACATGTGTTTCTTTCCAAAGAATTAATTCTATGTTGCCAGTTTTTGAAGCAGCTTGTCAGACTACATGGACTTCTATCAAATGGCTGAAGCTGTTCTTGCTGTTTGTGCACACAACTTTAGGAAAACAGAAATAGTCTGTTGCTGAGCAGGAAAGCCTTTTCTTTCTCTCTTCAAGAGAAGACTTCATGAGAAGGTCTCCACTAGGTCCGCTCACTATTCCTTTAGGTTTCTTCCATAGGAGACTGTGGTTAAATCTATTGTTATTTGCCTGAAGCATGTGACTGAAAGCAGCTATACAGCTGCTTCAATTTGAATGTAAATTAGCTGTGGAAAAGATGAGGGATCTCTCTCAGATGAAATAACACGTGTGTTCAAGAAAGTCATAAATAGAACTGAATTTTATTTTAGTGTATCCATCTTGTATCATAACAATTGCCCAAGTGTTTACTCACAGGTGCAAAATACTTAGAGAGTCTCCTTAATCTACAATTATTGTTGCCCTTTCGTCTTGACCTCTGTTGAAGTGTTTTATAAACAATTTAAAGAATAAATGAAGTATTAGAAACAGTTATTATAGAGGAGGCAAAGTTATTTGCTTTCCTTGAGTGAAGGGATATAATTTATAAAGGGCTGATTATACTAATCTGTTTTCTGGGTAGCCTGCAAGTTTACTTTACCATGGCAAGGGAGAATAACAGAGAAATTGTGTCATGGGAGCCAAGTAAGATATTGTAGCGGTAGGAAATCCATTTGCCTTGTTGTACAGCCATTTGTCTTGACCGTCATTTCTGTCAAATGATCATTTGAATCAAAAGTATTAAAGAGATTTTCTTCGTTTGCAGTAATGAGAACAACAGAGACTTCTGTGCTGCAGGACATTCTTGCTGGGTCTTTCCTTCTTTAACATGGCTACTTGCCAGCCTGTGTTATTATTAAAAGTTGCTTCATTTAGTACGTTTTATGAAATGGCTCTGCCTGGCTGCTTCTTTGTCACTGAGACTATGAGTCAAGACAGAGAACAGGAGCAGAGCCTAGAAAAGAAGCAGTTTAAGCTGAGAATATTAATGGGAAGCTTTTTGCTTCGAGTGTTTTCTTTTCAAGGTATGTGTTCACAAAGAAAGAAAAATACTGCAAAAAGCAAATTTGATCTCTTTGCCTTACCAGTTTAAGTGAATGGCTTCTGCCTTGCCTTTTACTTACAAAGCTTAGCACCAGCAAAACTCCTTTACAACCCACAAGGGTTAGAGAGGTGCAGAGCCTACTAACACGAGGTTGAAGTGGAGATGTTTTGATTCCAGCCTTGAGAGAGAAAGGCCCTTTCTAGGAGGAAACAGCTTAAGGATTTCAGATGTTCCCTCTGTAAGTCTGCAAGCCCTTCTCACCTCGGCTTTGCACTTCTGTCAAGCAGGGATGAAATGAGACTTACAAGTCCAGGAATCATCAAAACAACAGAGTCTGTTGGCTCCAACACAGCTGGAGCTGGGAAAGTGATGTCTGTTCCTCTTCTCTTATGTGGCTTTTTCTTTTTCTTTTCCGATCTCCCTGTGAGGCAGACAGAGTGGAGGCAGTAGAGCAGCAGGGAAGAAGAAGAGGGTGACAGCGGCTGTCTATTACAAGTCAGAGGACAATTTGGTAGTATCCCTTTGCAATTAGAGGAACATTCATCAACCATAACATCTGCCAACCATAGCTCTGCAGCCACAAGAGGAGTTTGTCTTACTGAAGTACTTTTGACTGTTTTCCCAAGCAGATGTGAGACAATGCACCCTCCTTTCCAAGATCAGTATTTGAGTAAGGAGGGCAGTACTTGAATGGGGCAGGACATTGTTGTAGGCACATATATAATTACATCTCCATTTCTAGTGCTGCTGTCAGGAGCAGAGGGGATGGAGGAAGATACCTTAATAACACACGGTTGGTGTCAGCATTATTTGATTCCACCTCCTTTGGTAATTGTAATTCCTACAATAACTTTCCTGCAGTTGCTCTTAGAAATGTTCCATAGCAGTTATGAAACAACTTATAAAATATTCCCTAGCTTTGGCAGTCATCATTTTAAAATAGTAAATTCTATGGATGAGGTACTTAATCAGTGAGAGGGCTAAGGCCTGTGTCCAGAAGAATGTGGTCAGGGGAAGTCAGAGTTTTTGAGAGCTGATTCTTTGCCTGCTTCATTCAGAGCCCATGAAGGTGCTCTGGGGAACAAATGTGGATTTTGCTCTGGCTCAGGGGAGGTCCCTTGTCATGAAATGACATATGAGGGTTATGCATCTAAGTACCAAACTCTCACACTTCCATACTGAGCAGCATTTCACAGCCTGGAGATAAACAGGCTAAAATAACAGTTGTATTTTCTCTCTGTCTCTGCTTGCTGGGCTGCTAAATCGCCTTTGTCTATTCCTACCTGAGTCATCTTCCAGGTCTATCTGATCTGTAAATCAGGTATGGTACTTTCCATCAGATATCACTTTTACTTGAAATACTCAGCACTGCATTCTTTAAAAATTATCGCAAATAATTGCCAAAAGGTGGCAGCTACATTATCCCAACAAATGCACATTATGAATGGTCTCCTTTTTAAGCCTAGAATTCCTTTAAACATGCCTGTTGGGTTTTGAGTACCTGCAGTTAAATGGTGTTGCTTTTGGCAGGGCTTGGTGAGCAAATGAGGCATAATCTCTCTGATCTCAGTAGTCTGGTCAGCCAGCCATGACATTCTCAGTGTCTTTTCTTTCTACACCCTGTCTGAACAGAGCCATAGCCCAGGCAGCTCTCAGTGGGGTTGCCAAAGATTACGGTGTGCAGTGAAGCAGCAGATGGTAGGACAGTGGAAAATATGCAGTCCCAATCCCTGAGTTCATGTCGGGTTCAGGGTTAAATTTCAGTGATTTCCATCCCTATTCCTTGGGGCGCTCTGAACTGCCCTTTGGGAGGCCAGCTCCTCAGCGTGCACTTGGGAGTCATATGAAATTCTGTTTTATACAGTTTTGAAACCGGGTTCTAGACCGCAGCTGGAAATTTAAGAAGGTTGTGCTTTGGCCACAGAAGTTAGGTTTCCTCACCATCCAGAGACATAAGCGATGAGGTCAATATGAACACATCCTGAAAACTACAGAGAGGGAAGAACATTGCAAACTTGATTAGCTCAAAAATTGTGTAATGAGTGAATGAAGGGTGCCTCCAGAGAACTAATTCATGCTCGTGCCTTTGTAATCTGATAGAGCAAACACTCCCCTCCGCCTGCCCCCAAGTCCCTTCTTCCTTATTCCTTGCACAAAATGAATTGTGCTTGCCTGAATGACTGCATGTGTGATAATTGCGAAGCAGAGTGGGATTGTTGAAAGGATTTCTTTGACAACAGATATACTCAGTGCTCCATCCATGGAATATGCTCTTCAATCTGTGCACTAAGAATGACTATTTTGACTTATTCAGGATGCTTCTCTCTGATTCTTTCACAAGTGTCAAGATACTTAGCTTTGTTACTTAGCTTTGTGAAGTTCCCGTAAATTATTTTTCTTTAATCCAGTGATTAACTAAGAACCTACTGAATTGGTGAGTAGCTTTTCTGAATTGGCCAAAGAAGCTCAAGTATAAATCCTTTTTTCCATAGCAGCATTAATTAAACTGAACAGTGAATCCATCTTTTTCTATGGTTCTTTACCTTTGCTGAGCTTCAGATTTTGTTAGAACTTCTGCCTCATTCCTCTCAAGGTTTTGCTCCCAGATCAAATCAATCCTCTGCATAGGGAGCAGTCTTACTTGGGGGAAAAAATACAACATCTAATTAATCTAGAGATATGTAATGAAACTGTATCACTGTGCATTCAGTAATAACACTGGCATGGGGAGCCCCAACTTCAATGCTAGAATCTACAGCTTTCTTCCTGAACGAGCACAGAGCGTGTGTATGTGCATGTGTGAGTTTCAGAGACCATGCACAGCTACCTATGTGGATGCTAAAGCTATGTGAAAGGTCCCACTATTAATACAAAGCCAGGAAATTCAGAATTGGGCTAACTTTCTGTCCTGGTTTCACCCCATTGTGCTTAAGTATTGTAAGCATCTCAGAACAGCAGGTGATCTGACTGCCTCTTCTGTTCCTAGAGGAAGTCTAAACTGACTTAAATGGGAAATATCACAAAAACAGGATAACAATGAATTTTGAGAAACTACAAAGGAAGAAGTGTTCTTAAAATACTGATATTAAAACAGTAGTGAACGTGAAAAGTTGAGCTGTGCGGAATGGACATTTTGTTTAGATGTTCTTTTTTGCCATTTAATTACTTTCCAAATGTTTTGTACAGTTCATTTCTGCTTTGCTTCAGAGTTTCGTGTGAAAGTGTTGGTAGTAATTGGACATACTTATGGTAGAATGTGTAACCTTGGATTCTTCTTTGTAAACTTAAGAAATCTAACTTCAGTGAGACTGCAGCAATTCATCTTAGTAGAAAACTGGCTGTCTGTATATGTAGCTGCATATTTATCTTTATTTAATTCAAGTATTAATTACACTAAACAAACATTATTCCCACTTGGAAAGAATGCAAGTATGGGATTCAGTTTCAGTGACAATGTCAGAAAAAGAGAATGTTCATTGAAATGCATGTATGTTTTATACAACTGCTATAATTTTACTGGATTCCTGTGTTCAAGGGATTTTTTTTCTCAGTAAATACAGTGTCTATTTATTCACCACACTGCCTTTTTCACTTTAAAATGAAAATGAGCTTCATTCCCGGCATTTGTCCCAGAGGGGGTTTGCTTGCAACCAGCAGCTTTTATGCAACCTCCTGTGGGAGAGCTGCCCCCCTGCCTAGCCACGTTTTCAGAGCAGGGTTGGGTGTGGAAGCACCCTTGCTTAACTCCATGGTCCCCCGAGAGTGATTGTGGCCTGCTCTGACATAAGGACGTAACTTTTTATGGCACGTTAAGGCAACTGGCAGCAGCTACAGCTAGGTGAAATAATGTTTTTATTGGCTCTCTGAATACAGGAGGTCAACACAGCTTGGCCAAACATGCCCAAGTTTTTCGGGGACAGAAGGGCCGTGCTGTCTTTGTTGGCTTTCACTCTTCCCGATATCTCATCAACTTGTCTCTGCACTTCCTTTTCACTCTCACCCTGTTAGGTTTGCAGGTTTTCTTTAAGGTTTTGGGTGTTCTTTCTGCATAATTACTTTGAAGTGCATTTCAAGGAGATTTGTTGTTAAAATACTGCTTTTGAAGGTTGTCATTTTGGTTTTATCCAAGACCATGACTTCTCGTGTTGTCCTGCTCTGTTCTCAGCACCCTACTTGTTCCTGTGTAGAAACAGAGCTGAGGAAATTGAGACAGCTGGGGCAGATAGAGTGAGCTGAAAGCACCGAGAGCCTTTCTGGTATTGCTAGTAGCACATGAGATTGACTGCACTCTGCCTATCACATCTTGAAGAGTATTTTGGATTCATGTGCCAGAGCCATCTGTTCACTTGTTGAGTCTGTTTTGAGGCTGAAAGCTTATCTGTAGTTGGAGCAACAACTCATCCTCATAATGGCAATGGCAGACAATCAGTTGATTTATAGAGGGAATTCTTGGGATCATCAGCAATGTGAGAGATGTACTTCTCATAGCACCCAAGCTGAGAATCCAATTACTCATAACACAGAAGATGGAAGGAAATGTAGTGCCTTGCATTGTATGTGCCCTGTTCTAGTACTAGAAAAAACTGTGCTTCCTGTATTTGCAGAAGCCAAGATTTCTCTTTCTCCTCCTCTCCAGCTCTCCCTAGTCCCTTGTTACTCCTTAGTGAGCTCTTTGCCTCTAGATCCTTCCAACTCTCCAGTGATAAGAGTTCAAGCATTTCAGGGCCCTGTCTTGGCTGCTCCAGGACTCCTGGAGCAAAGGGTGGTTTATGACAACTGAGATGCATTTACTAAATAATGTACTAAGGGCTTCCCATGAGGTGCCTTGAAGATTAGCACTGTCACAAAGCTGTTCAGAAGAAAGCTCTTAAGAAAGAAAGAAAGGTTGAACAATTGAGCTCAAAAAGGAAGTACATGGATTTAGGAACACCTTGATTTTGTGTAAGAAAGAAGATATATAAGTACTGACTCAGCAAAGTTGTAAGCCACTGTGACTGGTTTTAAGGCTAGCTCTTATTACACTCTCTTTTGTCTTTAGTAGAAGTGCATGAAAGATGAAATTAAATGAAATTACACATTTTACACTCAAAAATTTGCACATTAAAAATTGGCACTAATGAGGTTGTATAGAAGGACACAGAAGACCTGTGCAAAGTCTTGATCATACAGTGACCTACCACAAACTAATGTCCTAGCCACCTGGAGAGACTGAGGGACCAACCAGGCAGAGTCCCTCAAAGGTCAGAAGGTCTGAGAAACTCTATTAGTCAGTCATGTGTCACCAGGTAAGATGAAAAGCCTTGCTTGCTTGTTCTCAAGGGAGTGTTAGAGTGAAGGCTGAATGTCTCAGCTTGAGCCATCAAACAGCACTTTTCTTGAGATGCTACTAGTTGCTGGGGCACAGACGTCCAAACTTCTCTAGTTATTTAACAAGCTGAGTTAGAGTCCGCTTTTGTGCTCATTGCCTTAGACTGCATGATATTTCTACTTTGTACAAATGCCAGATTTTTCTTTTGATTGCAAGCATTTCTTGCTATTGCAGCCCTAGACCAGCAAAGCATATGCTTAACTCCAATTGTTTACGCATACCTAAACAGTATAAAGAGGCTGTGCTGATGGGCAAGCACATTTGTGCTAACCCACAGCTCATGCATGCAAGAACTCATCTAACTGCAGCATCTTATATTAATGCTTTAATTCAAAAATATCTCATGCACAATTTAAAAAATACATCTTAAGTGAGTGTTGAACAAATCAGAGTGGCTAAATACTTTTGCTTTTGTTTCAAAAAACAGGGTGTAGGAACTGTGTTTAAGAAATCAAAGGGAATAGTTTGGAGCAAAAGGTTAAGTTTTCTGTAAGCGAAACGCTGCTCTGTTTATGTAAGTGCATTAAGAGCATAAACTTGGGAACAGGAATAACACTTTTACATATTGTTTTCAGTATTAATGTTTGGTTTTTCCTTTATAAGAATCTTTGATGCCTCACCTTTTCCTGTTCAGTGTACAGTTCCTGAAGGGAAAATATTTTAATTTAAGAAAAATTATATAGAGGAAATATACTAAAATAACAGTTCTGTGTCCAGCTATTATTGCAGGTTTGTCGGCATGTCCTTTTAACAAGACCATCAGATAGATCCAGTGTGTGTATTTAGTCCTGAATAAGATCATTTTTAATGTGAAATCTAATAGCAGCAGTCTATCAGTCTTAACAGATTGACTGCTAATTAAATGTTTGTGGGTTTGTTGTTGCAGCGACATGAGAGAACTGCTGCTGTATATTCATTGAAATCATCCTGTCATTGTTCTGTACAGAGGTGGAAATGTGTATCTATTTGTATGCAAAACAGATATGAGAGATTTTAAAGCTGTGCTGACAAATCCCAGTGTGGATGTTTAGCTGCACTAAATCACTGAGGAATGTAGATTGCTGTGGTGAGACCTAGTGGCAAACAGTACTTCTGATTCCCAGTTTTCATGACCATTGGTACATCTGATGCCCCATTTCCATGCCTCTCTGTTACAGTGCTGCTAGTTGTCCCTTCAGGTAGGCTTCATGCTATCTTTCTTCCCCCCAGGAAAAAGGAAAGTCGTCTTTCTACATTCCCTCCCTATTTCTGTACTTTGTCATTCGTCACAAAGTAAGTGTCTCCCACTCTCACTTTCCCCTCCAATTAGGAAAACTGTTGATTTCAGTTGCCTCTGTGCCAAGTTCACATGAACTGCTGTTGCGCTCATCAATCCAAATGTCTTCAGTATGCTCTTGTGTTGGAAGAACAGGGTGTACGCCATGCCATTATTTTGTCACCCTCCTGCTGCTGATTCATCTGACCTGTGCATGTTTACCTATCTGCTTCAATCTCCTATAAGCATGCTAAAAAAAAAATAAAAAAGTGCACTTGCCATTGTGAAAGGGCTTCTAGTTGAAAAAGGATGATGCAAATGGGAAATAGGGCCAAACAGATTTTTTTTCCTTAAATGAGCATACTTTGTTTTTGGCATTGGAAAGTTAAAATTGTCTATCGAAATGTTATTAAAGTGGATGTCTTTGTTATTTAATTTGAATGAGTACCATTTTATTGAAGTAACACATTTTAATGGAATACTAAATTGGAATCCTTTGATAAGGAGGAAGAATTTTCTCTCATGTTACTGTACAGTTGCTTTCAATTTGCGATCTGTTAATTTTATTGTTACGTGATTAATTCCTGGGGGACAGATAAAAAATACCTTGTAGAAAGAGGCCTATTGATAATTAAATTATAAGTAAATATAAGATAAGTAAATTATTCTTACCTATTCAGAGATCCACATGTTTATTGGAAGATAGTTAGCATTACATAAACTGAAAATGTGTCAGATACTCTACTCTTTATATATGTATTATAAATATAAGAAACCTACTATTATAAGATATTACTACAGTTTTAAGGGATGGAGAAGGAGATTAGAGACATTATGATGAAGCATATTTCCAGCTATGCTATATAGGATTAAAATGTAAGGATTAAAGCACTGTATCTCACGTTTCAGGAAATAAAATTACTTATTACTCAGGTCAGGAAGATGTTTCCCATGCAGTACATGACTTTACTATGTGTTACTTATGAATCATTTTGCCCTCATTTCACATATATTTCGTTTTGCAGAAATCTGATTGTGGACTTTTTGGCAAGCTCATCCCAACGTAGCCATATTCAAGTGTGAAATTAGTAGGATAGTATGCAGATCTGGAAAGGAAAAAATCACCATTAGAATTGATGTTTCCTTTGTTTCCAAACAGGGATGTTTCTAATTTGTGTATTTTTTATTATGAGAAGAACAACTTGCTATTGTAAAATGAGAGATGATTAACAATTCAAAGGCTTTTGTTTGTGTCTAACATGTATTAAGCAGCTGCTTTATCAGTTGTTTCAATTAAGATACAGTTGAAAATTCCATTTAAATCTCTCAAACTGGAAGCTTCAAAGATGTGTAACTTGATTTTTTGTCTGGCTTACATTAACATAACTCCACTGACTTTGGAGTTTTTGTGCTGATTTTCATCAGTATAAGCTAATGGAGACTCTGGATTTCTTTCCCCAGAAAAACTGGGGAAACTTCTAATAGAATGGAAATTATGAGCAGCATGGATTTTCAGGCAATCAAGTTATTTTAATTATCTCATTAAATGTATCATTTACAACATATATGCTAAAAGATATATGCTCCCCTGGGTTAGAAGCACTGGGTACACAATGTTTGAACATGTTGGACTTCCACTAGAATTTATGACAGAACTGTAGAATCTGAGAGGGGTGAAAAATCCCCCTTTTCTTGTGCCAGCATTTTTAAAGACAGAAAACTTTTTGTCATATTTCATGCAAAACAGAAAAAGTTGTTATGGAAACTCAAACAGAACAGTACTGCATCTCAGCTGATTGAAGTTGCTGTTGAACAATATTAGATTGTCTGTTATCTGTGATGTGAATTAAGATGGATATTTCTTCAGTGAGATATAACTAGTTTCATACAGGGACAGCAATCTTTCTAAGACCATTATTCACCATGTGTTGACTTTCATCTGTAGCTTTGAGAGATTGGAAAATAATGGTTGTTGGAAAAACAAACAAAAACAGTTTCTATAACAGAAGCTCATCACACTGCTTCTTCTGTTTCGTTACTTGCTATAAACCCATGAATCTTGATAAAAACACCAATTTGCTGATAATGCAGGAAGGGCTGATGAAAACAATGGGGTGCACTGTTTTTTTCTCTCAGGGTATCCAACTTTGAAACTGTAGGTATATTGAGAGTGTACAACCTGAAGCATTGGTTTTACGTGTTTTTCCAGTTTTTGAAACCATGTCTTTGCCAGGTATATGCAGCATCCTTCTCAGAGGGATGAGCTGCCCTGAACCAGGTGGCCAAGCAGGCAACAGGCCTGGATCGCAGAGCTCAAGCTATTGGTTTGTACTTCCTATTGCAATATTGTTCCTGTAATCATTTTCTGTCTGGGTATGTGTTGTACAGATCAGGTCTTCCTAATGAGGATTCCTTGTTTAGAATGGTGACTAAGGTAAACAGAGTTATAAATCAGACCTTACGGTTTCTGTTGGAATGCTGATGATCTCAGAGGGAGCACTTGGGTTTTCAAAACAAATCTGAACTAATGCCCAGGGCTGAAAATGCTGTTAAAATCATGAAAATTCAGGTTTAAGGCCTTTTTTTAAAATGTAAACTCTTGAAAGGCAGTCCTCAACCAAGGAACTGCTGAAATATGAGGACTTGCCAAAGAAACTCTTGCCGTGTCTGGCCAGACCTCTGCTGTGACACTACAGTATTTCCAGCACTGTTGGTGTTGGTAGTAACATGAAAGCACATAATTTGGCCCATAGTGGTTTGGAAGTGTTGTCTGCCTGGATAACTACGATAGCTACACAAGACAGTCAGTGCATGCATAGCCCTTCTGATAGAGTAAGAATGACTCTTGGTCTCTAGGACAGTGTAGGATAGTGAGCTCCCTGAACATCACCACCCTCACATATTATGAATAAGTGAGTAAGTCAAAATGCATCGTGCATTTAATAGAGATTCTTCTCTCCACATTCATTCCACTGGGCAAGCAGAGAGGTGTGTTTTCCAAAGCCTCTTAGAGCTGAAGAAGCAGTACAAAGCTAGGAGACAAATGTAGGACTCTGACCGCTCTCTCTTCCCTACCAGCCAAAGCTGGTTTTCATGCAATATGGTGATGCTGGTAGCATTAAGAATGTAGGCCTTACACAGCTGCAATAGCTAATGGCCTTGTAGCTGATGCACCCTCTATACCTGATGAAATTCAACCTTAAGGATGGAGTGTTTGACATAGCAGCAGCTCTGCTGATACTCTTACCTGTACTAGCTTTCCGTTCTGTGGAGGAAAACGTTTGTGTAGTTTCAATATTAAAATTAAATCTTCAATATCTCCTGAGGAAGAGAGATGTTAATACAAAGATTTGTCTTCAGTTATATAAAGATAACTGTAGAAATCCACACAGATCTTTCAATAGAATCATTCCCAAACCATTCCCATCTTGCCAAAGGAAGACTTTATAGCCTGATTGCAAGGAGAGGGCTTTTTGGTGGAAATGCTGACACAGCCTTAACTGTTTTGTATGACTCCAGTGGACGTCGGCTAAATTTCTAGTTACGACATGCATTTAATGGCATGTGATCAAACATGAAATGTAATAGGATATTTTAAGATACTGTGTTTGAAGAGAATCGGTATTTAAACTTAGTTTATGAACCATATCATTTAAATGCTCTTGGCATGTGCCATTCAGTCCTTGGTTACATAAGAAAAGTTCTGATCACGTTTTACAAAATGAACAGTAGAATGATTTTCTTCTACAACTTTAGTGCTGAAGCATTTCCAAGAGCCTTTACTAGAGTCTTGGTGGTAAATAAAGGTTTTCATTCATCACTCTGGTGCATTTGGAGGTGTATTCTGACTTTTCTTTTAAGATCTTTAAAGACAGTTTCTCTTCAGTTATTGGTGACTGCTTTGTGCCAGATGAATCTTTTTCCCTTTGCAATATTTTTTACACTTTCCTACACTTCAAGTTAAGCTGGTTGTATCATCCTCACACACACTCGTTACCTGTTATGCTTCTTTTCTGTACTAAGAAAGTATAAAAAATGGAAACTGATGTTCATTATTTGTGGAGGTTGACAGTGAAACTTGCTCTAATGCAGATGATGATTAGAACTCTCACTGCTTTTACTGCAAATGGGAATGAAGTGTTGAAAGCTGCTGGTTTGCTTGTTAATCAGTTGCAGCCTGGAACATAAGACCGTGTACTTCACCCATTGAAAAATCTCTCTTCCAATTGTTATTCACAGAATAATAATAAAAACTGAAGTTATGTCATTGCAGAAGGTTAAGAATTTCAGAGCTCTCCTGAATATGTTTATGTGATAGATTGAATCTGTGTTATATAAATTAGTAATAATCTGTATAAAGATTACTCTGATAACTTAAAATAAAATAAAATAAAATAAAATCATTGGAGAAGTGCCAGTCAGGCTAACCGGAGAGATTCTCTCACCCAGAATTCCACTCCCGCTGCAAGCCTGTCAAACCAGGAACTGAGGAAACGCACTTTGCTTTCAGAAATTGAAATAGCAGAATTGTAGTGCTGGTCCTGTGGTTTGCATTGGTTTGTCTTTGGCATAATTGTGTTTCTCCTGCTGAGAAGAATGGCCTAGGCTTTTATCTTGCCAATTTGGCCAATTTTTGAGAAGCGTTGATTTAATAAAGACTCCCAAGTGTATTTTTATCAGTGAATTTTTGCAAATCACTCTTATTCCACAAAGGAATGTGGAAATTATATGATTTTAATCCTTCAAAAAACAAGCAAAAAACTGTGATATATTCTAAGTATCTGATGACAGTGATTGAATTGACAGTCTTGACAACTGACAAAATTAAAATTCTATATTAACCCTATGATAAGCTCTGAATTATTTACCTGTGTCGTTTAATATTGTGCTTAAAAGTGCACTTTTTTTTATTTGTTTGACAGTGAAGTGATACAAAAGGAACTGTAATGCTCTAGACATGAAAGCAACAATTCTCATTATGTAGTAATTCTGCAGCAGCCTAACAGTTGTTTGACAATAAATAGAAAATATTCAGATGCACATTTCAAATGTTCTGTAATGAAAAAACTATCATACATGCCTTAAATGTACAAGCTGCACTACTTTATGCTTTTAAAATTTGTTACGAGCATTTTACAAGTTTCTCTAACTTTCCTGCTCTCCAGTTGGATGTGGTATCATCTGTCATCACTCAATCATATTTTTTTAGCTATTAAAAAGGCATGTAATTTTAATTTTTGTGGCCCATTAGTATTCAGATGCCATTGGCCTTGTTTAGCCTATATTCATCATCTACATTTAAGTTTGTCTGCTTTTCAGGAAACTGCTGACTGCATTGTAGAGCAACAGCATTCATAATCTAAAAATGAGGATACAAATTTAATTAAAAGCAAGTATTTTTTAAAACAAATCAGTTTCAGTCATGAGCATAAATGGGCACATTTTTCCGATGAAATATAGCGAACAAAATACTGAAGTCTGATAAAATATAATGTACAGCCTTCAGTTGAAAAAGGTGAAATCACAGTTTTATAATGTCAATGAAAATCAGGAAGAGAGAATCCCAAATTATTAGAAATACAGAATATGTTTAATCTTCACTGTTTTTTAATATGCTTTTTAAAAAAATTAGTAAGCTAATATGTTTAGATGCCTTTAAAAAATAAAACGGAAGAAATTAAATGGCAACAAAAAAACCCAAGGGTGGCCTAAGATGTCTGTCTTCTTTATGTAACCTTTTGCATTTTGTGTTTAAGTACTGACATTCCAGATGATTTTCTTTGGCTTTACGCCTGGACTGAACACTGAGGCAGCAAATTAGGAATGCTTAGAAGTCCCACAAAGAAAGATGTTTGCTGTGAAAGTGAAGCTAATGTGACACTTGCACTGGAAGCTTCTCAGCCTGCTCAAACAATAAATGATGGCATGGGACTAGGTGGTATGGGAGGAATGAATGAAGAATGAAGGAGAATGAAATGAGCAGAGCTGCTAGGTGTTTTTTGTAGCCAATCTGCTGATGCTCCCTTTTATTTCTATTCCAGGAGCTAATTTTGTTACTCGAAAAATTAGCCGATCAGTGGCAAAGATTCACCTCGGACAGATGGATTCTTTCAGCCTGGGCAATCTGGATGCTAAGAGAGACTGGGGCCATGCCAGGGACTACGTTGAGGTAAGCTGTGGGCCAGATGCCTTGTTCTGAATCATCTTTGTGGGGAGGATAACTCTTATTGCTGTAACTTCACTTCGTGAGCCACAGAGGACTTACAGGTTTTTTTTGCCTATGAAGACTTGCTAACTTTGTGTTGTTCTTGATTTCAGACTAGGGAGTTTAGTAGCATGTCTACCCCAGGCATGACCTGAACAGAAAAATAAATCTTTGGGTTTACATTCCTTTACTGAATTCCATGGGGGAAGGGACCAACAATAACCTGGTTCTATTTTGGAGCATTTCTTCTACTGTTTTCACAATTTGTATGACCAATATTAAGACTACAGCAATATGCAAACTGACCTGAAGTCACAGATTGGATGGATTGGTGGAGGGGGTTGGTGGCCTTTATTATATATAATGTGGGAAGAATGATGTTGATATTAATGATCAAAAGTGATATTAATGATCAAAATGATCTGGTTATACCTAAAAAAGAAGCATCGCAACATAGTTGTGATCTCAGTTCTGCCATGTATGCCTTCATCCAGCCTTTTAAGTGTTTTTGTAGTCAGGAGTTGTTTCTAATTTTATTCTGTGCATCTACTTAAGCAGACAAACAAACAATACCCCTGTATTGTATGACAAAGAGACATGAATGACCGTGTAGGAAATATTGTTTTTTTCCCCAGGAGGCTTTTGTCCCCATTTTGGTGCTTAAAGATTTCCTGTGGTCATTGGTCTATTTCTGTCTTTTAATAATGCCTTGCTGGGAAACCGGATCTGGCTTCACCATTCATTGATGTAGCTTAAAAAAAATGACAACAGTTTTGTTTTTCTGTTTTACAAAGTATGAAGTATTTCAGTAGGACAAAAAGAAAACCTGATCTGGGGTTTTATTGTAATTTGGGATTTGAAAGATAAAGTAAATGTTGAGCTCCCAAATCTTGTTTGCGGTCAAAAAAAACCACCAACAACAAAACAAGGAAATGAAATGATGATGCCACAATATACACTTTTGCTCTGGGTAATATAAAAAAAGTAAACACAAAGGGAGTTGTGCTAAGTAAGCTAAAAGGAGATTTTTGGCAGCTGGCTATGAAGTTGCCTTTTGATTCTGTGCTGCATTTATATGTAAGATGGTACATATCGTGCCACATGTACTAAGAGAATGACAAATATCCTCATTCTGCCTCCATGCAAATTGCTTTATATTTGTGACTTCAACATTAGTTGAAGTAGTAATCTAGTAAACCATCCCAATCATCTTTCTATTGATAAAGCTATAACAAAGCGTTCACAAAAACATTTACCAAGGCTCAGCTGAAAGGAAGAAACGGATGAGCGAAATAAAATGATTAGTTGCAATTAAGTCAATATGATTTACTAAATGCATAAGATATTCCATAAATAATTTGGCTGTCTCATTTAAAGGCAGCTTGCACCAAATCATAAACTGTGGGATGAATTCTGATGTCTTCTTTTATATGGGAAATTTGGAATAAGTCTCCTGTGCATACTGGGTCAGGCCCTTGTCCTGTTTCCAAAACTTCAAAAACAAAAAGAAAATGAGAGCAAGTCTATCCAGAAACATGGCTTTGGCCTCCAGAAGGAACGCAGTTGTCTGAGGTCTACAACACGAACACATGTTTGTTGTGTAAGTAGCATTCCAGACCTTTCAGTTAACATGTTTTGGGCCTGTCCCAAAATCTTTTGGAAGAATTCCTCACTAAAATATAGTTCATCTTGAGCATTTCTCTTCCCAGAGATGCCCCTTCGGATAATGGGAGAGCTATTATCAATTCTCTAATTCCCCAAATATCATGGAAATGTGATTACAGACAGCCTTCTAATGGCTAAAAGAGAGTAACTTTAAACTGGAAATAAACAATTATTTGAGGCTTTAATGGGCTGGAAAGTAGGGCTTAGAGATTTAACATTGTTCAAATAAATACATAGTATGTTAGCAAGCATAATCGTATTTACAAGCATTTGGGGAGCTTCCTTAAGCATATGGCTGAACACATAGGGATATATCTTATCCTCTCCATATGTACTTTTAAATCCCATTGATATTAATACAAGTAACATATGTGCATATAGACTAGACCATGTACAATCCTTCCTTTCTCATTATTTCCTTAGTAGAGATAATAATAAAACCATAAATACATTCCTTTTTGTTGTTTTATAAAACATTATGGGTCAATTCCTGATCCCATGAAAGTTGATGACCAAACTCTCATTGACGTTGTGGAGAGATTGTATCCTGTATGTACTGGAGAGGAGAAAGTCTGGTGGTTACAAAGCACCACCAGGAGTTGAGTCATAAACATTGGTTTATATTAGGAGGGAAGAGTTGGAATATGTGTTCGTTTAGGTTTATAAGCTGGGACTGCTATATTCAGCAACTGAGAGTGAGGTACAGTGGCACTGTGCTGCTGAATAAAAATAGGGAAGTGTAACTCACTCAGAAGAAAGGTTTTGATCGGTATTTGAAAAGAGGGAAATAGAACTGAGTAGACAGCGAACGTTTTGGAGTGGTTATTAGTTTTGTCCTAACGTTCTGTTAGTAAATGTTAACATTTCTGAAGATATTACTGCAGTCTCTTACTTCCTCTTTCTCCACTTCTACTTAACTGTGATCCAGCACGAGTCTCAAGGGATGGATCAGTGGATCAAGCACAGATGATCAATGCCACTGATTTGGAAGAGGAAAAACAATGTATCAGCACTTATGATCTATGAATCTTCTGAGTGCTATTTTGTTTTGTGAGAGTGATTCCTACCTTTTCTTTGTTGCAGAAAGTTCTAGTAAACCATCTGCTAGGTATTTTCAAATACTAGTATAACAACAGGCCTTAAGTCTGACTCATTTTTGTACCTTTGGTAACACACGAGGCATACGCTTTTCCTCAGACATTCTCCCAGGGGTCTTCTTTCAAATAGGTACAGATTCTTACAAGTGTTTAACTTGGATCATTTAAAAAAATGTACATTGATCTGTTGCTGGTTGTTTTTTGTTTTATTTCCTACATGCTAAATAGTCCTTAAGGTACGTATGCAACGGAAGCGCTGTTGCTGGAGAAGCTACAGACACATTTCTTTCTGAGGTTGTAAGGGGTTATCCAACAAATAGGACATAGTCTCATTGGAAGGTCGTTCTGGGGAAAGAGCACATTCATTTTCATTAGAATAAGGCTTTTCTTTCCCCTTCAGTCTCTTCCTTATCACTTACTAAGGTTGCCTTCTGCCATTGCGTTGCCCACAACTTTGTTGTCCAGAGAGCAGAAATATGATGAAGATAACTGCTTCCCTGGCGCAGTTTTAGTTGTGTCTGCTCCAAACAAATTATTAATATATTGAACCAATATATGCTCATTAATGTCAACGGTTTACGGGCTGGTTCGGCCCGGTTCCGTGACGAGCAGGGCGGAGGGATCCGCAGATCCACGCCTCAGGAAAAAAAGGAAACAGGGGACCCCAAAATAATTAAAGCAGCGGCACCGATCTGAGGAGAAACAAACTAATTTACTAAGTATATTATCGGAATGCAAGATAACACACTATAATACAATATAATCAGAATTGAAGCTAATAAATCAAATATAATGAGAGAGAGAGAATGTCCGAAAGGTGGATAGGCCTCACCACAACGCTGAGGTGAGATGCGCAGTCCAGTTGAGCAGCAGGGAGACAGGAGCAGCGCCCACGATGAAGGGCAGGCGAGAAAAAGAAATCAGGTGGCCTTGCCAAGAGTTAAACCTCCTCTCCCTGACCGCAAGGTCCCCTGGGGAATGTAGTTCTTCTTCTCTTCAGGGCAGGTACACAGGACTTGAGCACTGACAGTTAAAGTCCCAGTGCCCCACATGATGTTATGATGTGGAATACTAAAAGCCAAAAATCACAAAACCATGACAATTATTTTGGAACATCATCGATGTAGCGCTGATGAATGCTATAGAAAAGCCTATCAGTATGTATTTTACAGAAGTATTAAAAAAAAAAAAGTCGAAGGTAACAACTTTTATAGCCTTCAAGCATTGATCCAGATAAAAAATACTTCTTTTCAATAGAAATCGGGCAGTGTTTCAAGCAGTAATTGCAGAGGATTCATGGTTGGCCGCTGTTCAGTTAATTATAGGTCTACTCTAATGCTCTAAATTAAGTATAGTCTTAAATTCATTGTGAAATCAGGGAACACTTGATATTCTAAATATATGGCAATCAGCTTTCATTAATTTATATTAACTAACCTTTAAATTAATTTACATTAAGTAACTAATTGCAATTAATAGTAATCAATTAACATTAACTAACCTTTCCAACTTTTTTATAGTTTTTACTTGTACTTCTGTTTGTGATTAAAATGCACAAGAGAATGCACAGTCATTTTTACTTCTTGGGCCATTTTGTGCATGTTTAAATTGAGACTGTAAAATCTAGTCGTATGAACTGTGATGTCTTCTGTGTTCAAATCTCCAGTTGGCATCACCCAGTTGCTTTTTCACTGTTCTTTCATTCACTTCTAATAGGTAGAAGCTGGCCTTCGGCACAGCTGTTATCATTATCTGTTATGGGGAATCCCTTGTATGTTTGGTGCACTCAGAGATAAAAATTCATGCACAAAAGTAAAGTAAAATTTTCAGTGGTTCTTTCTGGCAAGGGGAAATGATTCATCAAAGTGGACTGCTGGCCAAGGTAATTTTAGTTCTGTTTTGTTGTTTTCTTGGCATGTTAAGGATGTGTCATTTTTTGAAATACATGTCACCTTAGACTGTTGAAACTGGCAGTCCTATTTAATATGCCCAGCAGAGTACTTGCAACAGTCTTGCTCTGTTTTGGGTTGTTGGTCTCATGAAAGGAAAGTCAGTTATGTCTGTGTTCATAACTACCCCATACCTCATGTGCTTGTGAGATTGGCTCATGAGTTGAAAGGCATGCTTTTTTTTTATTCAGATATTTTACCCTTTTGTTATGGACCAAAGGTAAAAATATTTTATTCTTCTTTCTACTTAGCTTTTATAGTCACAGATAATCACTTCTAACAGAAGTGAAGAGATAATATTAAACCTGCTGTGTTTTTCATTGCTGGACTTCTTTGTTTGTGAATGTGAGGGGTAAATAAAGATCCATGTTATCAGAGATATTTTATGTATTTCAAAATGAGCACACTTTATTTCCATCAACTTGTTTGAACTGGGATAATTAATAGCTCTTTTAATTGAAATCAATCTTAAAATGATATCCAGTCTGCTCTGATTGATGTGATGATCCACTGCACTGATAATCTTATCACCTCCATCTAGGTGAAGTAACGGTGAGATCACTCATAAAATTCTTCACAAATACTTGCTGAAGCACCATCTTTTGTAGAGGCGTAGATATCAGAAGCAATGACTATTCCACCTTGTTGTTTGTTTTTTATTAACAACTCATAGGCCTCTGGGCTTAGTTATGAACTTGACTGGTAGACTGAAGACTTGAAGCATTTTTTTCCAAGGCTCTTGCTGAGTGGTACCAAATGAACTATTGCAAATGATAAGCACATAGTGAAGCTATCCTCAGTGTATGTTTCTTCTCCGTTGCCTCATGCAAATTGAGAGTTGATATTTAAATTATGATTTTTCAGTTAGAGCATGATTCAATACTAGCAAAATGTAGGTATATTTCTCAAATATCTCCTTTCAGATTTTCCTAATATATGATAGTGAAAGTTTTGCTTTTTAATGCCAAATAGAAGCATACATCTCGGCAACTCAGGATGCACAACAAACGAGCTTACAATACCTTTCTTCTAGCACATGTAGTTTAGATTCTACTTCTTGAGTTGGATATAGTTGCAATTCCTAGTGGAGTAACACTCTATCATCTTAATTTCAATTGTGTAGGGGATGTCTGCTCTAAAGAGAAACTAAAGCAAAACAAGTCCTCTATGGGTTTTGGTTATCAGCTTCCTGAGCTATTGATGTCTATAAAATAATGCTATTATTAATTCTGCTGTGCAAGAGAAAATTCAAACGTGCCATGCACATAAGCATGCATGCTCACAGCCCATATGCATATGTATGTGTGCAGGTGTGTGTAAATGTGTGAACACATGTGTGTTTCTCTAAATGGATGATTTTCTATTTCCAACTATGTATTTTGTAGAAATATTTCTATCCATGTATTTCAGGGTTTCTCTTCAGGTTTGATATGATTGCTAGAACTTTAGAACCATTTTCCCCTTTTTACTTTCCTGAAGCGATTTTTTTGTACAGACAGTATAACTGTAAAAAGACTTTTTTCTTATTTACATGAATTTTCCTCTAGCTTTCTTTTTCACCACTTTTATGTTTGACCTATTAGTGTTTTTAGGCTTTGCAAAGCCTAAAATGTGCTCTCTTCAGCAAAACCATCTGGTTTTGTTTCCTGTGCCTCAACAATGATATGTGTATTATTATCAAGGCCACCCCTGTGGTTTTCTAAGTGGTCTTGTTTGAGTGGTGGTCTTACAATTCAATTGGAGTGATTGAAAGGTTAGACTAAGGCTTCTTTCAAGTATAAGGTTTCCATAAATTATGTATTGTCAAATTTTTGGGGCTGGCCTATTATGCCATTGTTAGCTTGAGTGCAACATCTCCTTAAATAACAAACTAAAGTAGTCCTCCTGACAAGTTCCTCTTTTGTGGCACGCTGTTCTTGTAGACAAACAAATTAAGGCATTTTTCAGAGTAACTTTAAATTCATGCTGTGTTACTATGGTTTGAATTTTCCACCATGGCTGGCAACCTTTTTAAAAAATGGGGTGTTCCACTTTCTGCACAGTCTCATAGCGGTTTTCATTTGGGGCGAATGCAGCTGAGACTGTGGGGAAGAGGTGAATACCACAATGGAGTTGGGATTACCCAGGCCAGGGAGCAAGGACACCACGCAGACGTCTCAGCCTGCTGCTGCACCTCGAGGGAAACCACTGTCCCACTGCTGGGTGGAGTGAGCTCACTGGGAAATCAGTCTGCACAAGGTTCAACAGGAAAGCTCTCACAAAAGCTCTCTTGAGTATATGTAAATCATGAGCATTTGTGGTTGGTTTGTGTTTTTTTTTTTATTTTTTACAGAAACTTTCTCGTCTACACTAATTGTATGAATTCAGCATGTTTGGGGCAAATTTCACAGCAGTGTTCACATAAACATCCCTACTCCTCCTCATACAAAGTTTTAAATTCTCATTTGTAAAGCAAGGAAACCCTGAATTCATGGAGAAATAAATTATTGTGGTTTATGGGTTTATGGGAGAGTTCATACAAATGAAGCTGATTCACTTCAATTGAGATCTCTCCATTCTTTCTTTCCTCTTTCTCCTGTTATGGATGGGGAAAAAAGTCAAAAATAGAAAAATAAGAAGGTGTGTCTACCTTTGAGCTTAAGTTTCTTTTAATTCAATCAGGTGGTATTTGGCAACATTTTAAAGAACTGAAAGCAACATCTTTTATTGGGAAATGCTTGGCAACACCAAGAGCAGGTACTGCTACCAGCCCCACCTTTATAATCCAGGTAGTTTATTAACTAATCTGTGATTTTCAGATTTATTGGAATCTTAGAACAATGCACCATGTTGAGAAAGCTATGTAGCTTTCTGTAGTTGGTTTTAATTTTAATAGGGGGGAAAAATCCCTTAAAACAGATCATTAAAATGTAATGAGGACATTTTTAAAACCCTATAATGGTTGAATTTACCCTGGAAGTCCAAAATAGTTAATGGCATTGTTATGTCTGTGTGGTAACATCCTCACTCCGCTGTAATTGCTTTCATTTGAAATGTAGCCAGTAAAAAAACTGTGGGCACTGAATTCCCAGAACCAAAGATTGCAGCTCTCCAAAAATTTCAAGTCATTCCGCTGAAAGAAATATTTCAGACAATAACTTAAAATGTCAGGGCTCACTTTTATTGTGCTCTAACTGTTAATATTCTATATATTATTAAAAACATCGGTTATCAGCAGAGTGATTACGCTTTCCGTATCTGAGTATGGAAAAGAAACAGGATTTTTTGTTGTTGGTTGAGTGGGAAACATTCCCCAAACCCACAGGGTGCTCTTAATATGCCACTTTTAGTTTTAGCAGAAATACTTGAATTTTCGCTGTAGGTGTTTTTGGTTGAAGTCTTGACCTTACAACCAGCATTAATGGTCCAAAGATAGAGCAGCTGAACTTTCCTGTCAGCCTTCTATGGCTGACATTAGTCTTCCCATGGGGAAGGCTGACTTGGTTACCAGGTTAGGCATGCGAGGAAAGCTTAGTGCTGTCAAGTGCGTGACTCCTCTCTCTTCCTCTGAAAACCCAAGTGATTTCTACAACAGAAACAATTGTTTGTTTCCTCAGGAGTGTGAAGAATGATGCATTTGCAAAAGTAGAAGAGCAGCCTTAGCGTTTTCTTCTTCCTTGTCCCCAGTCAGTAAAGCAGTGTAACTGGGATTTGCCTGCAGCCCTGGAAGAGGAGAATTAACTGAACAGTGTTTCCCTGAAATTATCCAGGGCCTGCAGCTTATGAGAGAGCTGTGCAAAGCAGCTGGGACATCCCTCAAATGCTCTCAGCTCCTTCCTGCACTCGGATGCTCAGTGGCGCTGCAAAGCCCAGCAGCTGCCTTCACTAGCAGGGTAGCTCCTGCTGCCAGAGAGCTCAGTGGCAGTTTCATTGCTTTTAGCAAAATCTGAATGTTTTACTTAACAAAACCAAGGTTGGTGGGCTAGATATCTGTTTTCAACACTTCTGTTGTGCAGTAGGATTAAAGGATTACTGGTAGTGGATTTGAGGAAGCAAAATTAGGAGAGAGCTCAATCCTCTTCTGCTGATAGGAAACGTTACCTGTCTGCAGGGAAAAACTGTAATGGCTGGTGAGATTTTTGGTTGGTTTTGTTTTGCCTGGCTTACTTTCTCTGGTTTAATACTACAAGTAGGGCAGGGTAAATTCAATCATTTGAAACCTCAAAGAACTGTGACCTCCAACTAGGAACTTCTGCTCTGAGCATTGGTGGAGGCTGCCGTGTCCCTAGAAGGGCTGGAATCATTCAACCAACTTCTTGTTGCACTGATGTTACTTACAGTTCTGCTATAAAATGAACTGACACCATTATGGAAGATATGTTTGCTCTCAAAGTTTGCTTATAATAGCAAGTGTTGTACTTTTTAGATGCTGATATTTCAAGATACTTCAAGTTATGTTGTTATTTCTTGATCTACAAATGAGTTCAATTTTTTTTTTAGTCTCAAAAGACGTTTTCTTTTTCCATGCATATTCTGGACAGATTTCTTTAAGACATGACAAATTGCATCAGAAGGCCATTATCTCTTAATTCTACCTTAACGTCTAACAGGTGAGATGTTACTGTATACTGTAACTCTTCATCAAGATGACCCTCATGCTATATATAATACCAGGCATACATGTTGCTTTTGACATTATGAAGAGTTGTTCCAAATCATACAATCGTGCTGTACTGTGCCTTATTTTACAAGAAAAAGCAATGCTTTGTGCAGCTAATGCTGTGTTTTCTCTCCATGTGATACAGGCATACTTTCCCTCTCACCATTAATTTATTCTGCTGCTCTTATTTCCTTACTTTTCCATATCTGGTAGCAAATTCTTTTTTTCTCTGAGGTGTTTTAAATTCAAGGAACATAAGGTTTTTAATATATCATACTCATTTTAAAGGGTAAATAATTGACACAGAAAAAATATGTGAGTTCCTTTTTTGTTTTATTGCCAATATTATTATTGATATCCTAGGTAGATGTATATTAAAACTTCTACCAATTGAAAACTGTTCGTTTCCCTGACGAGTTAGTCTCAGTTTATTGGAAAGTGGCACAAGGCACAAGAGAGGATGACCATTGCATGACAGATGTGTGTACATATATGGCAGATCTCTCTTCCAATATGCAAAAGTGCTGGGTTGAGTGCTGAGTACCATGCCTGGTAGCACCGTAGACCTCTGTTTGCTGGCAAGCTGCTTAGAGTAGTCAGGCTTTAATATGGACCACAGCTGGGGAATTACCCCTGCTCCTTTGTAGGTACATCCCATGTACTTGTTTTTGATGTTTTATTTTGGCCTGTGGTACCTTGTAAAGCTTTCCAGTGACTTCTGTGCTACAACGGTGGTGTACACCACTGGAATGTGGCCTTCTGAATCAGTCGTGCTGGTAGCAGAAATCTCTGATTTGCAAGGACGACTCTGCTACAGAGCAGGGCCCAGCAGTGTGCTGTTCCTGGGATGAGAGCTTGGAACATGAAGGAGCTTGCCTTCTGAGACACTTTCCCACACTAACTGTCTGTTGCCTGATCTCCAGATTATTTCTGTCTTTCTGAAGCAATTCAGGAGCAGGCGAGTATCAATTAAAAACCATTGTTGCTTGAAGGCTTGTGCAAGTTCATATGGTCCAAGCATGCTTAATGACAGACTTCATGTAATGTGTAGAATTCTAGTGGAGTTTTACAAATGTAGGTATTAAAGCATTTTCAAAAGCAGTCTATTTGATCCAGAAGACAGCAGGAAAGGGTGAGAGCATATGCTTCAAGTTTGCCATCAGGGACCCACAGTCACCAGGAGTAAACTTCCATGAGGACTGCAGAGCTGTGTCCCCTCCTTACCCTCCTGGCAAACCTGAAGACCAAGCATGCTGCAAGCCAACAGCAGAAACTGGTCTGGAGTGAAAGCTTGTGCTAACACTATGATTATTGACTTCAGTGGGACTGACTTCATCCACTGCATCGAACATTTATACACGGGGAGGAGGAGGTTGGCAGACGAGAAAAGAGGCTCTGTGCCCACACACATTTACGCAGTACACCTGTGATAGGGACAGCCACAATTTGGCTCTAAAAGTGACCTCAAGCAACATTAAAATTCCATTTAACGTGTTACCAATGTAAACAGGAAGCGCAATAAAGCGTTTTCACCTGGCCCACTCTGTGCCAGTTTTCAGCCTCAAGTATGACAGAATGATGAAATTGGTGCACAACTGCCCACTCTTTGTAATTAAGCAAATTACACTTTCCTCAAAGAAGGCTTTTTTGTTGCTGATTTCCATAAGGTCACATCTAGAGAAGGGCAGCGTAAAACCAACAGGCACATGTGTGAAAGTGTAGCTGGCTGTAGAACAAGTTTGAGTAAAAAGTCCACCCAAAATTAAGTTACATTAATCATCATTGTTACCACATTCACTTTTGGAATGATTATTTTTTTAAAAAAGTGTTAAATAGTAATAGAATCGTGCACATGTCATTTGCCTTTAAAAAACACTAGGCAGTGAAAAAAAAAAAGCCTCAGTTACTTGGTTTTATTTATTCATAAGAGGTTTCTAAACAAATTGTGTAATGAAATTGCATACTGACGATAGGCATTTAGTTACACTGATTTGTAGCAGTCGGATCATTTAAATACAATGTGTGATAAATATTTCAAGTTAGGGGAAAAAATCCAAATTCTGAAAGCACTATTTTAAGAAGGGCTTGAATAGTTGTTTATGCTCTTTAGTTGCTTGTAAAACAGTTGACTCCTGCACGAGTTGATAGTTTTATTAGTAGTATCTTGAAGTGATCCTTTTTGCCTAGATATGGGTTTTCACTGGGGTACTGGTTCGTATAAAGTCTGTTTCACAGAAATAGTCCACTAACATGTCACTACAAATTTTGGCTGTGTTAGTATTAGAAAGTCCTGCTGGAGTTTACACTGTTATTACACTTTCTTGGAGGGAAAAATAACACAAACTTTTCTATTTCACAAAGGGAGATAAAAACTGGAAAATAAAACTGCCTGTAAACAAGAATAAAATAGCAGTGTTCAGGCACAGGATGAAAGCTTGCATCTGGAATCCCACCCAGAACCAACTTTGCAGCAGCCAGAAGAAGAATGATCTGGCAGAGCAAAGCAAATTTGTTCTCAGAAGAAACATAGCTGAAGCTGCATCCGTGTGTCAGGGGACAATGCAGGATGAGGTTTAAGACCCTAGTTGATTAAGGAGCACTGTGGTCTTATCACATGCTCTTGCACTCCCTTGGGGCAAAGCAAACCATAGCTTGCTATTGGGCTTTTATTGTGCCTGTGGAAGGAAACTGAAATTCTCCAGATGAATTTAGTTGAGGCACAAAATTAGAACACACACACACATGAAAAAAAAGCAAATATTTACACTTGGTTTTGACAATTTATTTTCATGTGGAATTGAGAGATGCTAACGAAGGATGTGCTCAGTAGAAAGCTTTGACTTGAGAATTGCTTTTAACTGTAATTTGATTTTAATTTCTGGTTCTGCAGAAGCCCATTTACTAGCATATGAATACTTGACAATTCTGCAAAATGGCTTATTTTGTACTGGTCATAGAGACCCAGTTCAGAAAGTCTCTGTGCACACTCAGTAAGGGTGCAAGACAGTGAATACAAGTTCTCTGTGTGTAGCCCACCAGAAAAAAACAGGCCTACCAGCTACCACTGTTAAAATAACTGCATCTTTTTTAAAAGATAATAAAACTAGTCAATGTGGCATAGACCAAACTGAGAACACCAAGGTAATCTCTGCCAGCTAGCAGAAGCCCCAGGTGACTATCAGCCATGATTTTGGTAGACATTTATACCAGATATAACTCTGAAAATTAAAAATGAATACATGATGAACACATCAGTTTTGATGGTTTCAAAAAATAATCTATGTATTATATTTATTCCTGACCTGTAACCTTTTCTGCTCTATGACACAGATGCCTTGAAGCGAGCCTGCATATGCATGTGTTGCTAGTCCTTCCATCTTGTGTTGTGGAGAATGACAAGAGTACAGTGCTTTGTCCTCCCCGGCTTTGCATGGGAACTGTGGAGCATCTGAGGTGTTACTGAAATTTTAATAGAAGTGGGTGCCAAGTCTGTAACAAAAACATCCTTTTTTGCTAGAGGTTCATTGGCCACTGGAGCCTAACAGGTGTCAACAAATAAAAAGTGTCAGTTTGTTTAGACTAAATTTTTTTTTTGCTTTTTAGTTGCTGAAAACTCACTCTTAACTTTATTGTGATACTGCTGTAAATCCTCTAGTTCCCATAGTCAGATGGGAAAAAATATATAAAAATAGTTGGTAGAAAGTGAGTATGAGAGGGAGAAATCAAGAGTACTTGAATTTTTTAACAAGAAAAAACTTGAATTACTTGCTTTCCTTCGAATTTCCAAGATTTTGAGTTTCTTTACCTGTGACATGCCATTATTAACCAGAAGAGCTACTGTTGCATTTAGAATGAGCACACCAAGCCATCTGTCCAACCAAATTTGAATTAAAACAAATCAACAAAATGAAGAGGCCCTGAGCAAGAAAATATGCCTGCCCAGAGAAACATTAAACTTTTAAACATAGACAGTCTGGATTTGTTATTTAGTAGCTTGTGTAATTACAATGTTTGTTGCTTTATTTAGCTGAACAGTTTGGCTCTGGCTACCTTTGTTCTCAGCATACAGAAGATTTGGCACATTACATACAATGAATGGTGCAACTAGAGAGGGGAGACCTGCAGAGGACATCCTCCCAAGGCGAATTGGCAGGCAATAGCAGAACATCCTTTTCATTGAAAGCAGCTCATCAGGAAAGCACTGGTCCTGCCTCTCTGTATTGAGCTGAATGCAGATGAGAGACATGATTAACACTAATGAGTGACAGGGGATTTATTGTTTACCTAGAGATAAGGTATGGGCTTCCTTTGTTGGCACTTTCTGCCAAGTAGTTTGATCCTCGTTCACTAAGCCTTCTATTACATGTTGTTGCTTTTTTGGGCAGCCATGGTTGTTGCTTTAAGTGATTTCTTCCACTAAAATCTTTTCATCACTTGGGCTTTTTTATTTTATTTTTATTGCAAATTGTCTAAGCTGTTTGTCATTTGGGCCAAGGAAGTCTGGAGGTCCTTTACATGCATCACATGTTTCTGCATCCAACAGTGCTTTTTCTGTTCAATGCTTGCCCTCCTCCCCAAAGCTGAAATAAATCAAAGTAGGTTGAGACTCAGTCGCAATAAATCAAGACCTGTCCAAAACTGGAGCCTGCCCAGTCAAAATGTCATAGCTTGGCTTTCACTGAGGATTAATTAAAGGCCTGATATAAAGCCCAGATGTGCTACAGAAGAGTAGCAAACTGCCTGCTGGTGGCTATACTAAAACCAAGTCTCCCCATGAATCTGCCCACCCAAGAACATGGAGGAGGATAAGGCTGAGGAAAGGGAAGAAGGGAGGGGAGGGAAGAAATAAACTGAATCAAGCTTGATTTTATAGCTTCTACACTGGCAGAAAACAAGACAAGCTTTATGCTAGAGCACCTCTGAAAAAATACAAAGCAGACATGTGTATATTTCTAACAGCAGCAGAGAACATAATTGTTAAAGTGTTCAGCATTAATTGGGAGTGGGAGAAAACTAACACAGCAAGTGAACTTTTGCACTTTTTATGGTTAAAAAAAAAAAGCTTAAAAATATATTAAGTGGTATGCCCAGTGTCCGAGCTTGCTCAGTGCCTGTTTTATACTAAAGTTCTGAAAGTTATCTTGATTAAAATGGTTTAGCTGAAGATTCCTGAGGCTCTGGCAGGGACAGATACAGAAGTGTGCGTGCATTTAAATTCAATATGTTTGAATACAAATACATGAAATATGCATAAATTACCTGGTGCTTACATTATGGCCTTTGTAGAACTCCAACTTTACAGAATCACAGAATGGCTGAGGTTTAAAGGAACCTCTGGAGATCATCTAATGCAACCTCTAGAGTATCACAGCATCACACAATGTTTCAGTGTTTAAATGAATAGTGTACACAGACTGAATACTTCTTAAAAAGTTCCAAGTGCTGAAAGAGTACTACAGCTTAATTGAGACTCTCTCTTTTGCAGGCACCGAGCTACAAGTTTTTGCAAAAAGAAATTTTCAAGATAATAGTATCTGTTTAGATTGAAGTTAAATACCTTCCTTGAATAACATTAATTCAACAATGGCTGCCCTGTTTTCTGTTTCTTTACATTTATCAAGTCTTGAATATACATACATGCTCCAATGAGATGTGGTGTTAAAATTTCCTAAAACTGAACAATTGGTTCTGGAATGGCAGAAGTGATCTTCAGGGCTGCCTGGACCTGTGAGCTCTTTTGATGGATATGTAGTGATTCCACTGCTTCTAAAGCAGTCAGCTGTGAAAGCGTAGATACTCCTTGGCATAGGATATTCCTATGTATATCTATGTATATACTGATGTATATTCATATGTATCTATTTATATATTTTCCAGGAGACCAAGCTGTTAGTCATATGAATAACTCAGTGATACCCTTTTTGAGACATGAAAATCTTTCTAGTCTCTCCTCCACCCAGAATAAATGAAAGTCTGCTTTGAAAGATGAAAGGGGTGATGAAGGTCTTATTTCTGTAAATTGTGAACCAAAAGTATACAGTTTTTCATTAAGGCCCTGAGAAGGATTGATGAAAACTGGGATTTGAGGGATGTTTGGTGGGAGGTTTCAAGGTCCTGCTCTCTCTGTGTCTTGTCCTTGTTGCATGTGGTAAATGCACGTCTGTACCAACTTGGCAAAGCAGACCAGGGCAAGCCCTGGCTATAATAGTGGATATAACATTGGATGGCTAGCGGGTGACAGGTTTTGCTCTTTAGCAGTCTGTTCTTTGTGCAGTGAGGGGAAAGCCTATGATCTATATACATTTCCTCTTGAGTGACAAGGTGTTTCAGAGAAGCTTGCAATGCTTTCTTATCAGTATATGCTACTTCATAGGTCACTGAATGACTGTTTACAGTTGGTTGCCTCATGCATGGTCTCCAAAGGAGGACTTCAAGCCACCTTCAAAGCTCCCTTTGACATCCTAGATCTCTGGCAGTGCCTTCGTGTTCTCTTCTTGCTAGTGAACCATTCTCCATTTCCCACTCTGCTCTGTGCAGTGCAGCCTCACCCTGAGCACTGAGTGCAGGTTTGGGACACTGCAATATAAGGAGGATCAAACTATTAGAGAGTATCCAAAGGAGGACTATAAAGATGAGGAAGGGTCTGGTGGGCAAGGTGTGTATGGAGCAGCTGAGGGCCCAGGGCAGAGGAGCTGAGGGGAGGCCTTACGGCAGCTGCAGCCATCAGGGCTGCAACAGGGAGAGGAGGGGCAGCGCTGAGCTCTGCTCTGTGTGACAGCGACAGAGCCCAAGGGAATGGAATGGAAGGGTCAGGTTGGGGGCTAGGAAGAAGTTTTTTTCCAGAGGGCAGTGGGCATGGCCCCAGCTGCCAGAGTTCAGGCAGTGTTTGGACAGTGCTCTCAGCCATAGGATTTGAATTGTGGGGAATTCTGTGTGGAGCAAGGAGTTGGACTTAAGTCATCCTTATCGGTCCCTTCCAAGTCAGGATATTCTGATTCACTTCATCAGACTTACTCAACACTGTCGTCCTCCGACCCTACTTCTTCCAAACCATTTCCTTATTTTTAGCTGTGGTCTCTCCCACTCTCCTAGATGAATATTTCTTCATGCTTTCCACGTGTTCACGCTACTTTAGATGGTAGACCCTTCGTGCATTTCAGTGTTTTTGCTCCTACCCTTGTCACTAGTTACAGGTATTAAAAGACTGGATGTGGAACTGTGGGTAGAGAAACCATAACAGCATGCTGTTGGTGCAGGATGGATAAAAACTTCTTGGGTACCACTTGTACAGAGAAGGGAAGAAACCACATTTGTTTCAGCTAAATAATAATAAAATGTAGTTGGAGTTAGAACAGGAAAAGTCGAGTTTCTTTTTAATTAAAATTGGGAATTTACCTAGTTAACATCAAATTATGGTGTTTCTATGCACTAGAAGATTGAGTAGGGAAGATTAAGCCCCATGCAGGCATTCTCCCAGACGTAGAGCCCATGTTCCTTGTGTGCTGCAGCATTACTCATCTCTGGGAACAATAGGTGGCTGTTGGGCAGCCAGCCTGGCCAGCTCACCCCTTGTTATAGTATTTTCTGTATGGTCATGTTTGGGAGTATATAACTGTGTTGAGGAAAGTCTGGAACAGGGAGCATTGGAGGACAGACACTTTCTGCTTGAGCAGGACCTAGATGTTGTGACACAAGTACTGCAGAGCGTTTATGGCAGAGAAACACATACAAGAGGCACCGCTGTGGTCCTTCTTTACGACTGTACCATTTTCAGTCTATAATTTCCTATAAAAATTTCACCATGGCTTTAAATTTAGCAAAGCCCATCAAAGTCTGGGAACTTCTTAGCTTTTTTTTTTTTTTTTTTTGTAACAAATTTTAACAAAGTTCAGCCTTTGAGCCAGGATTAGAAATCTTTGAGAGGGCTGTGCTAAATTTAAAAACCTGCTTTAGTTTTAAATGTCTTTGCAAGCTGTTACTTCTGAATGTGAAGTATGCCTTTGCTCTGTGCGTAAGGGGGAAAAAAAAAGATATAAAAGGCTAAGTGGTTAAATTTTAACAATTAGCTACTGTAAAGGCTCAGGAGCTTCCCCAGCTTTCTCTTCAACTCATGTTTTCTTTATCTCCTGGGTGGTCCCTACCATCCTTGTCAATTCTTCTAAGACCCCCCTCTTGTTCCCTTCTTCACTGTTCGTTCTCCCTGTAAAAGAGGCCCCCTCCCAGACACCGTCCTTCCTGCTGGGAGCCCTCTGGGATCCAGCCATTGATGGTTTTTATTTTATACTTGGAGAAACCAAAGAGAGATGAGTGGTGTGGGAGATAAGAAGATAGCTTTCTAGTAGGGGAAATAACGCTGAATCTCAACCCTTTGCACAGAGAGTAGTCCAGAGAATGCATCCTGATTGTCAGAGTTGCTGGGCAATTTTTTCTGTGTAGTACTGGAAAATTTTTTTTTCTCCTTTCCTCAGATAAGTGGTTATTCAGCTGATACAAATCAACAGATCCCATTCAAAACACCAGTATTAACTTATCCAGAGTATCTCTCTAGGGTAAGGTGTGATTCCACGGACACAGAACCATTAAGTTATAGGTAGACATTTTTGCTATGCTTTTTAGGTGGTAGAAAATTAATTAGTCTGAACAGTGTCTCTCTGAGATGGGCTGAGAGCAGGCAGGCCAGGAAGCAGCATGTACTGTGTAAGCGGGTTTATTTTAGTGGTGGGACTCTGAAAACTTTGTTTTCAGAGTTTTGGATCAAGCGGCAGCTACTCTGGAGAGCTGCAGCACCTAAATCAGGTAATCTGTAGCGGTACAGATTTCCTCCCTTCAGCTTGGAGGCAGTTAGGTTTGTGCAAAGGTGTAATAGCAAATCTTGTCATGCGTATACACAGTTTGAACTTCCTGGGAGATGTATTATTATCTTTATTGACCAAAGAAGTATTTTGCAGTGCTGGAAGCAGAAATAAATTCTCCTCAGTCTCTCTTCAGGGTCTTAATAACATCTCACCTAGCAGTTTCTGTTGACTTGAAAATCTACTGGAAAGCATTACCTGAGTTGTTAGGGATAATAATAAAGTGATTTTTTGAAGGTGTAAGTAATTCCAGTAGTGTGGAAGTTGTTTGGTTTAGTAAATCACGTTTACCTAGAAACAACATGAGTCTCAGCTCCACTGAGTTCAGTAACAGTTTTTGGAGACCATTTTTATCCTTCTTTCAGAATTTTGCTGTGTACAACTCATCATCAGTTCACAAGTATCTTCAACATATGAGCAGAATGAGGCCTTGAATTGGAAACCATATAAAATACTGTACTTGGAGTGAAAATCTCTGGGAATACTATTTCCCAATTTGCATGTCGTCGGACACAGTACTGGTGTCAACTGCTTGTAACTGTAGTAATTAAGGAATTAATGGCTTAAAGGGCTTCAGCATGTTGAAATCAGTCAATCACCTTGCCTCTGGTGCCTCTGAACTTTTCACTATGTAAGATGTTATACTGTATTTGCTTAATGCAATTATGGAATAATCCTTGGTCCAGTTTCCTGGAACAATACAAATAGCCTTTTCTTCTCTCCATGTGTTCCTGGTTTACAGCCTAACTTGGAAGGAAGCTGTGTTTGTGAACTTTTGTTTCCCTTCACACTGAGGTCCAATTCCAACATACTTCTCATTCACTTTTGTTTTGAAAATGTTTGTGCTCCATTGTCTGTACATTTTGCTGAAGTCTTGTCCTTAGAGTTTTATCTAATTGAATACAGACTGGAAGAAATATTCATTTCGTTAGATAAGAATGTTAATCGTTTTGTGTTTATTTTATGCATATTCATTTAATCACTTCATCCAGGTAGAAGATTTCCTGTTATCTTCAGTCTTGAATTACTTACTTCTGCACTAGAGTTTGGACAAAACCAAACCCTTGCATCTGGCTAGCTCTGTCTTTGAAGCACCTCAGGCTGGATCAGATGTTTGTTGTTAGTTCCTATCTCCAATTGAAGAAGAAGGGGTAAATTTCTAGTTAAAGAATTAGGATAAAGGTCCGAGCCTAGCACCTCATAATTTTCTCTTCCACTGAAGTGGATTAAACTGTGGAAGAGAGAAGATCGAAGAAAGGGCTTGTCTAAAGATATGTATTCTTTTATTTAAATATAAAGTTTTTATAGTTGAAAAGTACTACGTCCATGAAGGTACAAGGATTCTGCTAATGTTTTTATGGGCTGGATACATTTTGAAAAAACAAAGTAATTGGAAAATGTTGGATCTGCTGTAACCACCATCTGCCCCTGCCTTGAAAAATGTGCATGGTTCCATACACACATTTTAAATGATCCATCATATATCATCACTTACTACAGTACTTCATTCATGTAGGTGTTAGGTTTTGTGTGCAAAAGGTCAAATCTTTTCAAACTTAATTCTGAACGCCTGTGTTTTATAACAACCTAACTTTTCTTTGAAGTTAGAATATAAATTTTTAAGATAATGATTCATCATTAGCTAGAGGGGAGTAGTAGGAAAAAAAAAGTCAAAACCCACATTCCTGCTTCAGATCAAGTTGACTAAGGTCTTTTGGTTGATTGTTCGTATTTCTAACACTGAAATTAGGTAGGATAAATGGTTCGTATTAATATCTATAGAAATGAGGTTACTTCACTGTCCCTGAATGTTTCTGTCCTAAAGAAAAAAAACAGAGCCCTTTAAACAGGAGAGTTGGAGGAAAAGAAGTCGTTAGTGAATTTTTTGTTTTCATATGCCATCTTTTAAAAAAATTACTTTAAGCTTGATGTTAGCCTTTGGCATTGCTAGAGCTAATACTTTATAAATCCCTTTAGAATGCCTGCTAGACCTGGAACGTTTTTCAGGGCCAAAGAGTATCAGTGTAAAATTAGAAAAACAATGTCTTTGAGTTTTCTGGGCTTCTGGGAGATGAGTGGGTGGTGAAGAGTCCCTTCCTTGTAATAATGTTTTTACAAATAGGAATTATGCAACAGTTTAAGAAAGGTACCTCAGTTGGAAAAAAAGGAACTTGTCAGTGCATTTCATTTGCTTGTAATGCATTTTATTTTAAAAACAACCTCCTTCAAAATAGAGAATAAGTAATGAAAATTGTCATGGGTGAAATAAAGAAACACATCGGGATTAGAAAAATGTAGGAGTAGATCTGTTAGCTTTGTTTAGACTTAGTAACTGGGCTTTTTAAGTGTGTTTCAGAAATTTTACACTGTGCTGCCTGCTTGTGTCATTATAATTAGGGGTCTCTTGATATTTCCATTACAAGAGAATGTTTTCTCGGGTTTTTAACCTAACATTGAAAACAGGAAAAAAAACATACCCAGGTCATTTTTTGATAGGTATTGTCTGAGCCTAGGAGTGGGTATGCCCCTCTATGCTTGTCGTGTTATAGTTTTTTACAAACCAATAAAAATTAGCTTGAATTAAATACCAGTTCACTGTTGGCACAGTAAGTCCAGCAGTTGACTCTGCCTATAAGCAACCAAACAGGGGTTCTTCTCTGGATAAAAGATAAGCAGATTGGCCAAACTCTTCTGTCTTGAAAGATAGTGCAGCCCTTTCCAAATACCAGAGGGGCAGGCCAAGGCTGAACGTTTGTACGCTGCTCTTTGGGCCATGGCATGTGTGCTGGTGGTACACATTGCTGAGGGCCAAGCATATGGTCGTTTCAGTTTTAGAAAGTTCTGCATTTGGCTCAGGATATTCTGAGCTCCATTTCTTTTAGCTGCAATTCACTCACGGGAAGGAAAATTGAAATTCACAGCGTGAAAACTTTGAGGAACTTCAGCTATGGTTGGTGGAAGCTCCCAATGTGAATTTATATAGTCCTCAACTGATTTCAGTCACAACACAAAATGTAGATGTTGAAAGCCTAACTGCAAAAAAAGGTTCAGTGGGTTCCTTTGGGTCTTCTGCATTGGGGTGTATTTAAAGTGGTTAGGGGTTTGCTTAGGATTCCAGCCATAAATTCTGGAGCATAAATTGAGCTGGCCACCAGCTTTGTCCTGATCCACGCCCTTCTCATTGCAGAATTGGTCTGTTGCCTTCAAGAAGCAATATAAACTGCTTGTTACCTCAGCCTCTTCCTATATATATCAGAGGGTGTACCAAATACACAAGAGATTTTATCAGGTGGTCCTTAAATACACTGATGCCTGTCAGGAATTCCCCATTGCCATACAAAATTTGAAGGAAAACATCAAGACTGAATGTGAGGCATGGAAGAGGGTAAGGTTTAGACGCATTTGTTGCCTGCAACAGCTGGGGAACGGTGGCCATAAAGCCAATCAGTAGAGCAAAAATGTTACCCTGAAGCGCCTTGGAAATCATCTTCTTTTTCCTTCCTGTCCACCATTGAAACCCAAGCAATAATTTCACACACAGAGATAAATCTCCACTGAGAGATATTTCAAGTTTTACTCATGCTCACTTAAAGTGTATTTTGTGTGAGCAGAATGAGCCAATTTTTTTAATTAGGTTAGATTCCATTTTTCAGCCTGCAGTAATATCTAGAAGATACCCGTTCCTTTAAACATTTTAAGATCTGATATGATCATATGGAGAGAGGCTGGATGGCTGCTTCTAGGGCTGAAAGTGCCTTCAACTCAGTATCCAGCAAATCTTCAACTGGTACAGCAGGAAGGATTTCACTACACAGACACATAAGGCATGTCTTTATTTCCAGATGTGCCATGATACTTCTGTTGTGACTGGCTTTGATGGAACTGACTCTCCTGTGGCTAGAATCAGGGCTGGGAGAATGATGAATAATACCAAGGTCAAGATTACAGTGGAGTGATGGAAAATCTGATTTCTCCCATCATCATGTTCATAATATTATGACTCATACTGGAAGGAGGTGTCAGGAGGAAGGTGGCACCTCTTGGCAAGAAGAGAGGAGAAACAGGCAAACCACCACTCCACCCTAATAAGCTCTCTCACTCGGGAAAAAAATGGGACAAAATACCACTGTCTCCAGAACGTTGACTCAACAAATGTGACTTTGAATGTCTGGTTCCTGGGCATGTTTTTCAGTAGAGATCCTGTTGTTGAGATACCATGGGCTCCAAAGGTAGCGCTGCAGATAAGGTGTTAGAAATGTGTGAGCAACATTTCTTTCAGTCTTCTTTCTTGGTTTTTACACCTGCAAAATGAACGCAGTGCCTCACAGAGACAAGTATAAAGCCAGGTTCATTAGGAGCTGTAGGTAAGCTGTAAGTTGTTGCATCAGTAGGTATTATTATAGTTAATTGCCAATATTATTATTGTAGAGGTATGTGTACAAACTTGTAGGGCTTGAGAAAAAGTACTGGCCCTGGTAATAGATATAAAAGATATACTACTGGTTATGGTTCAGAGGGAAACTTTATGAAAACAGAATGGCTTTAGTGGTGGATTTATCTCTATCTGTGAAGTGGCTCCAGCTTTTCAGGAACATCGTTAGAGTTTTTCACTGTGCTGTAGCGAAGAAAAAGAAATAATAAACAAACCAAACAAAAAAACCCATCTGTGAACAGAAAAAAGGAAACAAATCCTCTGGAGGAAAATTTGACTTCTGCTTTTGCATTCAGCCACATAGTGGTCTTTCATATGGTCATACAGCATTTCTTCTGTTGGAACAGGTCCTAGATTAGATTAGAGAGTGTGAGCAAAATATTATTCTAGATGATTATATTATTAATATTTATGAAGTTAATCAATAGTCTTTCCAAAACAGGCTAGACTGTGAATTCTTTTTTATTTCAGTGAGAAGTGTTTTGGCATCTAGGATAAAGGGGCACATTTATTTTTTCACTGGGTATCTGCTGATTAGTTAATTAAATATTTTCATCAGTCACAATGACCTCTGTATTTGGGCAGCATATTGGTTTACACTGGATTTCCCATAGCAGTGACTTTGTGCTGCATAGCCTTCAGGTTACAGAAACAAGGTCTCCTCCATCCACTGTCAGTCTGGTTTCTTATCAGGCTGCATTGTCGTGGACATCCTCTGAAACCTGTACTTTCAGCAGGAAAACGAAATTGGACTGAGCTGGACCTGCTAGCCCAAAGTTTCTGCTTTGTTAAAAGGTTCAGAGCAGGTCAGGTATTTTTCAGTATATTTTTAAAAGCGCGGTTGAGCTAATTTAATTTCTGTTCATTAATTTCAACCCCCACACCCCCTTCAGAATAAATGGCCCTTCACACAAATCCAATTTAGCTTCAATATACCTTATTCACACTGCCTTTTATTGCAAGCCACAGTTCAGCCAGCTGTAAGATTGCCCAGCTGCCTCAGGTTTCCCAATTTAGCCCTGGAAATGATTTCAGCATGGCTGAAACTTTTCACTGGCCAATTTGGGTACGGGATTCAACTTGTGAAAAATGTCCCAGAATGGCCACTGAAAGAAAATATAACAAAAAACACACACAAAGAAAACTGGGGCGTAAGGAGGTCTGCTTGGAGATTTTTTCCTAGGGCAAAAGGATGTGTAGGGGAGGGGGAGCACAAGTTGAAAATCAATTCATAGCCTTGCACTTCTGTTACCCTCTTAGGGACTTCTCTTCTTGGCCTGGGCTTAATTGCAGTACTGATATAAACAAGGGGCTTAGTGTGAAACTCTGTACAGGCAGCTGGAGGTGAACTGGCAGTGAAGACCAGGATTGAGTTTAGCATGGAGGCAAAATAGCTTGGCTTTATCTGGGAGCAATAGCAGGAAGGAGAAAAAGGTTTGCAGCTGTGCGGTGAGAATGCATGTCTAATCAAAGAAGTCCATGGCATCAAATGTTCATATTTACATGGCTAAGGGGAAAAAATAGTAACATGTCCATGTCTTAAACACTATTGAACTTGAAGCTATGAACAGAGGTCCTGCCATTGGATCTGACTTGTATTTTACAGTGTCCACGTGTGCAGCTCAATAAAGGGTTGATCAAGCATGGATTTACTGTTGCACTTTTATAGAAAACCCAAGCATGTCTTGCAGTTTCTAGAGACAGACATGTTAATGAAAGCCCTTTGGCAAATGTAGGATTCCAAAATTGGCAATACACAGAAAGTCTGGTCTTGCAGCTAAGAAGAAAAATATGCGTGTGCTCTGTGATTATGTAAGTTTTTGGGCCTGTATATAGATCACAATAATTGGTGAGCAAAATGCAAGACTTATTTACCTATGTGAAAATGTCTCATAGATGATCTCTGTGTTTCAGATAAAGGGGTTCTTTCCTGGTACATCTAGTAGAGTCCATTAAAAAATTATCTCTACTTTTAAGATTTGTTGTTAATTTTAAGTAATTAATTGATCAATTAGTAGAGGGAGGGAGAGGCATATATCTTTCCAGTCTAGAGGAGGTCAGAAAGAAGCCATCAGGAGGAAGAAAAACACATCTTTTCATACAAGCATCATCAGATGCAGTTACACATTTTTATGTGTGAAATCTTCTCCCTATTGCTTCTAAAATATTGGTAGGATTAGAAAGCAGCTCTGAAAAGAAAACCTGGTTCATTGGATATTTTTAGTTAGGAAGTGTTACTTGGTTTCCAAAGGAAGGGAAAGGGATTTCTCAATGCCCGCTACTGACAATTTAACTAATAGCTTCCAGTGTATGTCTGTATGCATCATTACCTTCACCACATGCACATTTTTGTTCTTCTTTGCCTTCTGAAGCTTCTGTTCCCTGTAAGTCTTGGGCATCATCATTTTAGGAGGTCCTGACTGTGCAAACTGAAGTTCAGAGTCATGGCAATTTCATGTCAGCATCTACAATTGGCAATATAAATAAATAAATGGAACCATCTGGTGGTATTAAGTAGATCAGCATTTCCAGTGAAGTGAGTTTATGCTTTTGCCTAATGTTAAGCACGTGCTTGTTTGTTGCAAGTATAGAACTTCATGGTAAAGGATGATGGCAGTTTAAATCACTATTTCTAAAATAAAGCAGAGTTTGAAAATAAAATTCCTTGTCGTCTGCGTTTAAGGTTAAACAAATTTGCATAGGAATGTATGGTATGCTACAGCAAGGCAATCTTAGATATTCGTGTAGTTTTGTTTCTTTAGAATTATGTTGGAAATACTGCATGGACAAACTATATTTACACCGGTTGTGGCACCTAGGGAGAAGAGACTGGCTGTTGTGTTGTATGCATGCTCATTTTTGTTACGGTGTAAAAGCTTCTGTTAACTTCCCCCTTCAGTGAGGAAATGTAATTTTGCAAAAATGTTTAGTAGGATGATCACTGAGCTTTTTGCCATGTAATCTCAATTACATGGACGTCTAATACATTGCTGCAAACGTGCTGGGGCAACTGACACTTGGGAACAGCTGATTCATGCTAGTTGTTAACTTCAGTGTCATCTTTGTGAAGTTGACCCATGCAACTAACTCTGTGGGAATCGATGTCTTCAAAATTATTTGCAGATAGTCTGCACTTTTTCAGGGAGGGAAGAGCACTGTGGACAGGTTTTGAAAAGTGCTCATCATTCAATTACGTCCCCGGATGTTTTAGAGATCTTCTCATCACTCAGCAAACTTTCAGTGCAAGCTACCGACGACTGCGTTGTTCCTGCAGTATGCTTGTATGTGGGAAGCAATTACTGATTGTGCAAATGCTTTAGATCGCAAAATAGATGGTTTGTTTACTTTATGTGCTGCTCGTTCATTCTCTTGGGACCCAGACCAAGACGAGAAGGCTCAGTCCTGCAGGTATTCCTTAAGGACATTCCAGCAAGTCCGGTCTTGAAGGGATTTGCACTTTTATATAGCCGGACTGAGCAGCGTGAAGATCATGAAGCATTTAAATAGACATGGGAAATGGGAGGGAATACAAGGGGAAGAGGGTGAGAAAATACGCTATGAAAAAGTAGAATATGGCAGACGTGTGGAATAAGGCTGTGCAGACAGTGAGGGAGGAGTGGGAGGGGACCTCTGGAAACAGCTATTCGTCATGAGGAAAGAATGTGAGAGCTGGTTTGTTGGTTGCTTTTTTTTAAAAGAGAGAGAAAAAAAGAGACACTGATGACGACATTCTTGTCCCATGGTCCCTCTTTCAGCTGCTTGTCATGGATCTTGCCAGCTCACTTTTTGGCTTTTTTCTCATGTTCACATGGCCAAAGGAAACGATGATGCTGCTTCACTTCTGGTGCTTCTGAAATGGGATCTCCAGCAAACTTGTCTCAGTATGAGATGCTTTGTGTAATGCTACATTAAATACTACTGATATTTTGATCAGAAACAAATAAGTAGAAGCAAGCCATAGCTCAGTTTTATGGGCTTATTTTTGCTTTTTAATTCAGGATAAGTAGTTGCACAATCCACATGATTATTCTAAAAGAGACGAGGTGAGGATAGAATAAAATCTTGTTAAATTATAAACTCACATCGTTTTAAAATCGAAATGTAAAAGGAGGTTTCTTAAGTTTTTTTTTCTGAAAAAAAAGCCCAAAACCTTTAGAGCAAAATTGTACCTATACATTTTATTCGAGAATTATGAGTTCTTCTCTTTATATACTTTGCCACAGCCATGCTTGCCTTTGGATGCTGTCTTGGTTTTGTTAATAAATCATTAGTAATGTTTTTGCCATTGAATGCCTTGTAGTTTCTATTAAACTGCTCGTGGTAAAAGGCATTGGTGAATATATTTCAGAAACTCTGTACAGAATATTGCTTAGATTTTTTTTCTTTGCCTTTCTTTTTTCTTTCTTTTAATTTTTAAAATCAGCATTTTAAGAATACATAAAACTGCAGAATTTCTATACCTAAGCACACCAGAGTGAAATAGAGCTTAAGTCTTCTGTTCAAATTGAGGTTCGTGTCTGTTTTCCCATTTGCATTTTCTTCTGAAAGCTAACATTTTGTTTTGGTGGTGATATGTGGCAGGAAATGGGGAGAAGTAGAAAAGCAAAAGTTCTTGAATTTTGTGGGCAAATCCCCTTTCCTATCTTTCTTAGAGAATGTCAAAAACATTGGCATTAAAGCACTGCTATACTATTTTTTTTCTCTTTTCTTAAGCACACATGCCCTTTTTTTCTTATCTATGATATGTGGTTACATGATTCTAGAAGTGTTTTGAATGGTGAATGGAGCCAAAAAAAGAAATGAGAAAAGCAGTTTACAAGTCTGTATACAGAATATACGTGATTACTTGATTTAATTTCTTTAGCATTAAGCGAAGTATCTTAAATATAATTGCTAACATAGATTAAGAAGATAACTATAAGAAAGTTAGTTGGCATATTTGATGGGAAACCAATTTGTGTACTTGTTTTTATGCCAAAGAGAAAGGAGGATATTATGCAAATTAACATTTATTGAAATTAGGTCTTGGTTCAGACTGTCACAACTAAGTTTTACATACTGTTGAGGCGTTCAGTTCTGCTCTCTCACTTAAACCAGGCAGCTGCCTTTTCCATTCTCTGCTTTATAGCTGAATGCGTTGATAGCAAATTGAATACTAGCAACTTTAAGGGGGAAGAGGAGGAAGAAGGGAAAGGTAGTAAGCATTCTTGAACAAGTACTTCTTGGGTAAACCGAGTACAGCTGGAAGCGTAGAACAGAATTAAGCATTTTTCTGCCATCAGATCCAAGAAACTGTTGGCCTATTCTGAGGATGCTTAGATTATTTTTATTTCTGAAATTCTAACTTTACAATATCATCTGGTTTTCTTTTTAAGTGCCAATGTGTACCCAACTTATTTTCTTTTTTAACCAGTCTTTTTTTTTCTTTTTTTTTTTTTTTAATGCCTTTTGAGATATCTGGACTTCAAGTTACAAAACTAATTCTGTTCTGAAAGTTCCTACTTTATCTTCATAGTGCCGTCTGACAGAATTATCTGATTAAGTTGAATCCAGGTCTTCACAGACATTCCCAGCTTGTTTGGAAACTGCTGAAATTAGATGAAATGCTACTTGCAGGAAAGTGCAGTAACAGTAACTTCAGGGTGTTTTTCACTTTTTTCTTTTTCCACTGGATGTTTCATTCACTGAGATTATTTTTATTTATGGTCAGAAATGAATCATATACTTGTAGAGACAGCAGGAAAGTGCATCTCTTCCTGGCTGACAGGGACAAAATAATTGAGCCATTGAATAGTTCTGTTGTCTTTACAGACACCCAGGCACAACTGCTTTTTTGATTTTTTATTTTTAAGTCTTTGGATGTCCATGGAAGTTGTGAAAAAGCAGGGGTGAGTGAGCACTGGCTCACGAAATAGAGCAAACTGTGAAAATGTTCCCAACTTTGGGCTCTTCAGGCACTAAGGCTGAGCTGCCTGCCATGGACTGGGTTGCATTTCCTTCTCCAGCTTATGCTTGACTTTGCCAGATTATGTGAGGAGGAGCTTGAGCTGGTGTGTTCGTCTTCCAGAGTTGAGAGTCTTTGTTATACTTGCATTTTACCCTTGCCTACATCACTGTTCAGCCTCAATAAGAAAGAAAGAAAGAAAGGTGTGAAGAGCATTAAGGGAATAATTTGATGGCATCTATGGCATAGCTTCAGCATCCAGTCTAGAAAAGTGCTGGAGTCCTCCTGCAGCTGCCTTCTCTATATAAGAAAGCAGCATTTAAGAAAGCACAACAAGCTTTCTGTAAGGTCACTGACATTTTTTACATTCTTTCATTGTCTTTTTTTTTTTCTTCTTTTTTCTTTTTTTTTTTTCCATGTTTTTCCTAAAATTACCCTGATGACAGCTCCAGAGTTTGTTGAAATCCAGGTTTGGGATTTTGTTTATAGATTTTTATTACTTCTTATCTTCCTGTTTCTTCTGTCTGTTTGCATACAGGTTTAAATTAAGAATTGTAGTTCTTTGCGGGTATGTGTGGACACATTAAGCTGATATATGTGCTAGATAACAGTGTAGTTAAAAGTGCGGGAGGACTTCATTTTTCCCAGGGTAACTCTTCTTTTTTGTCTTTAAAATGAGAAGTAATTGCACTTATCTCTGGAGCATAATGCTTATCTCCACCATAACTTAATTTTTGTCTAGTGTATTCTAATAAATTATAGATCCTTATTATTTTTCCAACACAGATGCCCATTATGAAATTTTTAGGTCAGGTGACTTCATATCTCATACTGTTCTTTAGAAATTATTATACTGTTTCTACTTTACCCATTAGGTGTTCAGAGCATCCTCTTAACTCCTCGGAGGAGAGGTGCCAAATTATGTAAGTATTTAATGTCTTTATCATTCAGTTACCTTCATTTTTCATCGACATTGGCAAAGCTTCGTCACACTTCACAGTTAAATCAGTATTTTGAAAGTTAACATTTGGTGGGGAGTTTATGGATGAATGATAAAACCTTGCAGCCTGTAAAGATAAATCTTGAGTAGCTGCCAGTAGGTAAATGACTAACTTCAATTCAAGCAATTTAACAGCAATCAGTGTGAGGTCAAGTAACTCTGGACAGTGTAGTTTAATATATCGTCTTTTTTTTCCTTTTCTTTTTTTGCAAGTACACCACTGCTGACTTCTCTTCTAGTAATTTAATTTCTTTTAGTACATTTGCAGTAGATTGTGCCCCTCAGAAGTCCAGTAAGGTACTGCCAGGATTTGAAGGGACTGGGAACATCAACAAATAGAAACGACACTAATGTGAACCAATGGATTATTTGCATTCCAGTGCTTAAGTTATCACTTAATAGTTATAGGCTCTGGTGGCAAGGCTGGACTGTGTTATGTTAGACTCAGGAACAAATGTTAATATCTTCAATGTTTTCAAATTCCCAACCATATTTGGTAAATTGTGCTAGTATCGACCCTTGGAGGCTGCCAAGAGTCTTGTTGGCAAAAATGCCACTTTGGTGAAGAAATAGCTTCTACCACAGCTTTATTTGAAGGCTGTCCTCATTTAAAGGGGTATCATCTCTCTTTTCATGACTCAGGTTTTCTCTTTTTTCTTAATTAAATGTGTTCGTCTACTTAATAATGGGTTTAGTGTAAATTACCCTTATGTATTACATGCTTTTCTCTACTTTGAATGTTTTAATCTTTATATAATCCTTTCAGCAGTAAAGAATCCAGTTAATCTGCTCCGCAAACTGTTGTAAATTGTTGTACAAATCCTTCTGACCTGCATGTGAGTGCTGACGCTCTTTAAGAATAGAGTAAAATTAAAAGTTCCTTTGCCTTGCTGAGTGCAGCAGGTCTGACCCAGACGTTTGAAGGGACAAATTCCTGCATGTTTAAATATAGGATGTGTTGCCCCAGTCCCGCCGTAGTTGAGTCCAGTTCTGTATCCAACGGCCGCCAGCTTACTGTGCCTACCCAGAAAGGACAAAAAACGTGGAGTGGGCAGCTGTGGAATAAATGCGTCATGGAGGAAATTTCTTCCTTTTTCTCTCTTTTAGAGTTTCATTTATGCCCTGAAGCAGAAGGAGTCCAACCCAAGCTTTTGTGGATTGCTTTTAATTGTGTGTTTTTAAATACAGCTAGCGCTGATCAGACGTTGTAAGGGATATTGTTGGTTCTATGTTTACATGCTTTCTGCATATAAGAAATTAAACGTAGAAAGTCTAGGTTTGAATGACATTGATGTAATAGAGTAAATAATGTAAAACTCTTTTTCTTTAGAAAACATAAGGAACTGGGTTTCATATGTACAAGCAGAACTGGAAAGACAGTGTATAACAAGATTTGTGAATACAGTTCCTTATTGCTGCATTTGCAGATATCAGTTGGAAACCTGCCATTCTCATCACTATTTCTCGTCAACCGAGAGCTTTGGCTAAATGTTTATAAGTCTTCAGGACTTATAAAAAAAAGGACTTATAAAAAAAGGACTTGTAAAATCACTCAATTATTTTGGAAAGGCATTGAGATAAAACATTTTTTTCCTCACTTTCTTAAGAATTGAATCTCCACACAAATAATGTTTCGGACTCCTCACTGCTGCTGCAAAGATCTTGCAGAGATATCACGACTCACATCGCCTAGGAGATGTCACGTGCACCTGCTGGAGCTGTCTGTTGAATCACTGCTCAAGGAGTGCAGTCAGTGATAGTCATCATATTAAAGTACCAAAAAGATTATGAATAACTTCCAAAGGCCGGTGCAACAGCACGTGCATGTGCTAAAAGAGAAGAGGAAATGTTGTCTTACAGCAAAATGAATTCTGTAATTCTGTGGCAAATGGAAATCTCTCACATTTCTGTTTTCCCATAGGTACTGGTCAGTAGCTGAAATTGCTTTTTTCTGGCTAGGCTACATGTGGGAGTATTTGCTATGTATATGCTTTCCACCTGTCAGAGGACCTCCTTTACTTTAAAACTTCAGTAAGTGTTTGAAAAACTGTTCAAAAGAAAATTGAATAACTCAGGATTTAGACCAGTAGTTCTGTAGTTCAGAGATTAGGTAGGTCTGCATAGTGTGCTATCAAGTATAGAGTCCTCAAGATTATTATTTTTATTATTATATTGCAAAGAAACAAAACCAAATCAGCTGATTCTATTCCCAGTAGAGTGCTTGCCATGCCATACTAGCTGCTGATTCACTTTTCAGATCTTGAATGATGACTCCTTGTCCCCCTGTGCCTGAGATGAAAGCAGATGAAGCAGATGCTCTTGATCATATGGTGTAATCTGAATCCTTAGATTTCAGTTTGGCCTGGCAATATTTCTTATGAAGATTGTCTGTTAAATATTTCTTATGAAGATTGTCTGGAGCTGTTAAAGAAGGAGGGGGGAAAAAAAATAAAATGAAACCAACCTCACACCATCTAAGTGTTGCATATGGGTTTTTGTTGGGTTTTCAACCTTCTGACACAAATGTCAGTGTGTTATGACTTCAGACATTCGTTGCTCTAGCTAGGATGCTTCACTTCAGTAATTCCCAAAATGCAAGCTGCATGCTGGGGCAGTGAATTGAGCAGTGTGTTTCTTGAATGACTTTGCAATGTTCTCTGCAAGCTTGTCTGCTACGCTCATTTAACTCAACATTACTGTGAGCAGCAGTGGCTTCTGGTAAGCATGGTTTCCTTCTGATGGCTGACAACTGCCCTCAGCAAGAGTCCTGCTCACAAGAGAATGCAGACCCTGCTCTTTCTGGGCCACCTAAGCAGGAAATAAACTCCATGTGTCTCACTGCTGTAGTTTTCTAACCTGACTGGTTTCTGCACAGCGTTTGGACAGGGAGCTAATATTTTCTGTGGCTGACTGTCCTGAACTATTTGGAAGAAGACAGTAGAGCAGCCATATCTGATGGGAGAGAGAAGTGCACACAGCCCTATGATGCATGTAGCTAGAAGGTAGCCTATTCATTCATACATGAGCCAGATGTCTAACCAAAGATCTTGTTTGGTCTAAATGCTTTCTGTGCAGAGCAGAGTGACTAACATTTTGTCTTTTCATAGAATGATAGAATGGTTTTGGTTGGAAGGGACCTTAAAGGTCATCTAGTTCCAACCCCACTGCTATAGGCAGGGACACCTCCATCTAGGCCAGAGTGCTCAAAGCCTCTTTCAGGCTGTCCTTGAACACTTTCAGGGAGGGGGCATCCACAACCTCTCTGGGCAAACTGTTCCAGTGCCTCACCACCCTCCCCATCCCCTTTCAGTTTGCTGCATTGCTTTCTATCACACAGTGGTGTGATTTGACTATACTGTCCTGCGTGTCATTTAACAAAGCTTTCCAAGAAAATTTGTGTCTCTTTATCTTGATCTTCAAGGTATGCATCATAATGTCTTGTTACTACAGATATCCACCGAACATACCAGTCCAGTAATTTGAGGCAGGCAGGCTAAGAAACACGGCAGTAGGAAGGGAGATCAGTAGGCATTAGATAAAGATATTGCACTGCAGGAACGTGTCAGGTGGAAAAGCATCCAGAGGGTTACTGAAAGACGGAGACTCAATTTGATCAGAGCAGTGGAGTGGGGAAGAGCAAATATGAGCGTGTGAGATGTTAACAGTCAGAACTGGCCATTTTTTGAAGCATTCAAAGGGAAATGAGATAAAGGCAGCAGTGAAGTGAGGGAAGCAGTCAGAAAGTCAGAAGTAGTCAGAAACGGTAAGATATAAGTAATGAAGATCTAGTTGTAATCAAATGAGAGTGACTAAGTTTTAATCAGACAGAGGAAAGTGGCACACGAGTCTCATTTGTGAAGAGCTTGTTCTTTGCTGATAATACAGGAGGTGCAGGCACTTGAGCCGTGCAGAATGCAGCCAGTGATTGTCATCGGTCTATTGGCAAGAGACACCCATGAGCAGGGGAGAGGCCTTATTCTGTTCTTCATGTGTTCACTGAGCGTTGTGACTTTACAGTGTCCTGACTGGCATTTCAGAACAACCAAAATATAAAATGTAAATTCTGAATGCTGTAATTATCTATCTACATTACCATTCCTTCCATCCAAGACATAGTCACCTTCCCTTCCTTCAAAGCCCTGCTTTTTTCAGCTTGCTGTGAAGTTCATCTTTTAAAGTACAAGCAGCTCAAGATAAAGTTCAGAGATGAATTTCACTCACCTCAGAAATGCAGTTTGATGCATTTGTCTTAGTTGAGGCTCTTTTCAGATTACAGAAGAGCATGAAGAGTTTCTGCCCTGGTTAGTAGTATTCCAATAATATTAGACTGAATAGGCACCATTGTACCATTAGTCATTTTAACCCCAGATTAGAAGAGGATTGCTAAAGAAAGCTGTTTTGTTTTTCTTGATTACTGGGAGATCGGATGTTGGGAAAAAGCAGGCATGGTGATTCAAGAGATGTTTAATAATATGACTAAATTTTATGAGTCTCACTGGAAATTATTATCCTGATGAAAAGTACCTTTGAGGAATATGAGGTTACCCAACGTATTATGACTTGTTACATTCACGGTGGATTTCTGCCCAGTGTTAAAGTAAATGAATAAGAAATGAAGTGAATCTTGAGAATGAAATCAAAAATACTCATGATTTACTTAACCCAGAAAGTTTAAGTATCGATCTCTTTGCCTTTTTGCTTTTCTGAGCTTCCAGGAAATACTCTAGTTTTGCTTTCAAACTTCCCATTGAGACATGAATTTTGTTTTGCTTTGATTGTAACTCTTTTAAAAAGAAAGCTGAGTGGCCTATGCATTCTCAGGACTATGTGACAAAGAGCTCTAAGGAAGGCACCAAAGATCCTGAAACTAGCAACAAAAATCATGGCTCCGTGTTGGTGCTGCAGAAGATGAAATCTGTATTCTGACACTAGTGACTTCTTGTCAAACAGTTGAGCTCATAGTCACTTAGTTTTAGAAGTTGCCACTTCAAGAAAAACCCTCTGACTCTTTTCTACTTGCCCATTCTGTCTAATGCGAGCTGCAGCCTTACCTCACCCCAGTCCTGTTTGTCTAAAAATTCCTTCCCTTTGGAGTATAGCAGTTTTTATAAGTTAGAACAACAGCATAAGTCATTCATGGGTGTCCAAAATTTGATTGACAATTTATTACATTCATGCAGTAAAATGATCCTCAGCACAGTGTTCAGAGAGTTCTGCTGTGTAACTTCAGAGGAGATCAGCAGCATGGCACAAACGCATGGGAAGAAAAGCAAACCTTGACAAAGATGAAGTGATGCCAGAAAAAGAAAAAAGAAAGGACACAGTGCCAGAAGATTGATGAAATGTCAGGTAGTTAGTAAAAATTGGCAAATAAACATATTATTGAAAGATTTTTGTATTATTATATAGAGACTTTTATTGCCTTTTATTGCCCAAGTAACTGAGAAGTACCTATGAAGCAGTTTTGGAAGACACATTATCATGCTGTAGCTATTTATAAAGGTTTTCCTATCATTCCAATGTAACTTGTACTTCCCACATTTTAAAACAATCACAATATGCAGATTCAGGCTTGGAAATAGGAACCTTTCCTGATAGAGAAAACATTTATGTAGATTTCTGTACTTGGTTTGTCCCTGCAACACAACAACTCAGTATAAGTGTATTAAAGCCAAACGCTTTAGCACAGCACACTAGTTCCATTAAGGTCTGATGCGGGGTCAGAAGCACAAGTTAAATCTCGTGGATGACGTCACTGTGCAATTAGAGGCTGGGGCTCACAACGCCCCATGCAGGTACTTTTCCCTCTAGCTATCTGGAATAACAGACTTGCTATAGTGCAGCTGTGGCTGCTGAGGAATGCTAAAGCACAGTCTGACTTTCAAATAAGAATGTGTGTGGCAGAGAGAGCTCTCACTGCTCTGCTACATGTCTTGTGCTGTGGGGGAGCCTAGGCCTGGGCGGCTCCGAGTGACTGCCTTTGAATGAGTGGCTGACATCTGCTTTTTTAGCCTCTCCTCCCCTCCCGAAATAGTGCAGCCACGGCCAGCTGGGGCAGCACATTGTGTTTTCTCAGTGTCACCCACTCATTCCCACTGATTAATTCTGTCTTTCAGCAGGCCTAGTGGCGCGGTGCTCTCAGGGCTGCAAGTAGAGCCAGGAGGGGAAAGGCTGGGTCTTCAGCAAGAAACATCAATCCCCTTGGCCATTTGGCCTCTTTTATTGCTTGGCAGTCCTGCAGAGCAATCATTTAATTATCCTGTTCCCAGTTCCCTCTCTCACCTCTTCTATCCCCCCAGTCTCCAGCACAGAGCATCCACTAATCATCACCAGGTTTTTTAATTGTCATGCACTGTCACTGCATGCCCTGGAATGGAAACACACAGTCTAGATGTACCTCGTGTGATCCTTGCTGTGATTGGCACAGCATTGGGCTTAGATTTAGTGCAGCCTGAATTCATTTATCTGAATGCCACTAGAAACGTAGGAAAGGACTCATGAGAATAGAGGGATATGCTTACTTTTCAATAGGATGCAAAGAAGAAAATATCAGAAAGCTCCCAAGTGAAGTAATTTGTTACAGAAAGCCAAGGATTGAGCTCTAGAAGCTGGTCAGAGCCCCAGAGCTTGGTTCTGGCCCTGAACTTACTGAGTTCCTGATTGAAGTCAAAGCGATAATTTTTTTTGTTTGTTTTTCTATTAAGAACAATTGAAATAGCTGTTACAAAGAGTAATCTGGCCACCAACTGGAAAAGTGCTCCAGCTTCCACGAGGCTTCCAGTCTGTTGCAGAAGCTGGGAACAGCAGTTGTGTATGCAAGCAGCAGATTTCAGCTGCAGTGCCAGCTAGCAGTGGTGCAGCTCTCCCAGTTTCCTGTAGGCCCAAAGACTTATCCACAGAGCAGCCTTGAACTGTACTTCCCCGTGGCAAAGTCATGCAGTGCCTCACTCCTTTCATTCCCAGCAACTTGCAGGAGAGAAATGCAAACTGCAAACATGTAAACAGCCGTTGGGCGAAGGGGAGGAAGCTTCATGTAACAGAATAGGCTGCCAAATTCATCGCTGCCATGTGTGCTGTGTAATGCTTGTCATCTCAAGTGAGTCATTAAGAGGTTCCCCCCTAATGGTACTTTGAAGTGCTGTGACAGCTTGAGAGCATCTATAAATTGCCACAAACAGCCTTCATACTGTGTTAGCTAATTGCTTGCTCTTTGACTTATTAGGAGTCACTGAGTTAAATAATTTGTCACATGTGTGGCTTATAATAAATAATGTGACTAGCCAGTTTGTGAGCTGTTTTGGTGATATATAGTGCCCCTTTTGAATGTTGTCACAAGCAGCTAACAAATATGACTCTGTGATTATCAGAACTTTGTGAAAATAATAAGGCGTGACAAGGCAGCAGGTTTAAAAACAAGCATCTGCTGAGATATAATGAAAATTACATTAATTTCTTCTTCAGATTTACCATATAACGATTATCATTTTACTTTCTGGTAGTCCATTAGAAGTAAGTAGAGTTTTATAGTAGACTATATTTAATTTATGTAGAAAGAGTAATAAAGGGAAAAGGTTGCTGAAAATACTGTGCATCCTCTGATGAAGTTTGTAATGAGTATCCTCTCTACAAATTATGAGTCATTTCTGAAACATGTTGCTTGTGGATTTTATAAAAAGAAATCTGATAGCTTTCTCAGCAGTTTATTGAGGCATTTTTTCTCATCATCAGCCTTGGTCTTTATAGCATGATTCAGGTGGTGCATCTCCATAAACATGCCTGTTGGGTGCTGGGCTACTCAGTTGGTAAGCACAAAGGTGGTACTGTTGCAGGCAGTTGTGCACAAGTGATGTTAGAGATGCCTTTAGAAAGAATGTGGTAAAGCGATGATGTCTACATTAACACCCTCTTGACATCTTCAGTTAAATAGGAGTGTTGTCTGATTTCTGTGTGGGAAGAGAGTCCCCAGAGTTTTCCTAAGAAGCAAATGTGGCTTCTCTCACAGCTAAAGGGTGACTTCTTCCCAAGGGACAGGATTTGTCATGCACACTTGAGTTGTGGTGTAGACTGGATCACTGAACTACAGAATCATCTTTTCCCACCATTGTGCTAAAAGAAGAGCGATGAGTGGTGTTTGGTAAAATTTACCAGTCCCTTACAAGTCCGATCCTGCAGTCATCCTGGGCTATTATATTCTTCTTATTTGAACTTTGAGGTGCTTATGCTGTTAAACTTGTTCCCAGTTTGGCAGTCACTTTGTTTTCAGTCCTGTTGATTCAACAGAGCCCACATACAATTGCTTCATTTGAGAGAAGCCCCCTTTAGCTGTCTCTGCCGGGCAGTTCAGTGGTCCCACAGCTCTTTCTGAGAGCTTCCTCAAAGCCAGGCAGCAAGCAGGTTAAACCAGCTTAAGACCTCCAGACTCAGGGCTTGCTTACAGTTCTTCATGCTCTCACCTCTCCCACCGTATAGGTGTTTTCTGACCGGTTGGGTGAGGAGAAGTGACTCAGATGTGCTGTTTCATCAAGAGGGCAAGTTGCTGATGGGTTGTGCATATCAGTTTTGGCAGGGGTGAGGAATTAAAAGGGGCTAATGTTTACCATCCTCAGCCTTAATTTATTAGGGGGTGTTTTTGCTACCTACTGCAGATCACTGGGGTAAGTTGGGGCCTCAAGTGACGATAAGTGCTACAGGCACTTGCACCTCTGTCTTCAGCATTCCCAGTGAGCCCCTGAGCCCACAGAGCCGCTGCCTATTTCGTTGTGCCTTTTATCTCTTTCCCATGGAAAATTGCGAAAGGTGTTTTGTTTGTGTTGACGCACGAGGGCTTGGAGAATTAATCTGAGAATCTTCTGTGGGATCTTTTCCGCTAGGCCAGGATCGTCTCTAATTTTTGAGGGCTTTGAGAGCTCAGTGTTATTTCGAGACAAGGCTCCAACCTACCCTGGTGACAACTAATGGGCACTTGTTTTCCCAGTGATAGCCTTGCTCATGTTTTTTCCTTGAGCCTTGCAGAATTCGAGTACAAGGTGTGAGTCTTCTTCTCATTAAAGTCACTTCTCATCTGCTCCACTCAGAGGAACTTAGGCTGCATTTTACAGACTCATTATGTAGGAGTGAAAAGCTGGGGCTCCTGAAGTAACTGAGATCAAAATTTCTTCCAATGCGGTCTGGGTTTATTTAAGGCTTTGCTTTTATTTTATCTTCTTATAGTTTGGCAAAAAGCCCACTTCCAAACATTCCAGACATGCTTGTATTTATGAAGGAATTTTCCATAATTTCATTATTTGAGCAAGTAAACAAACATATCCGTGGTTAATAGTCTAGCTCATGGGTGTCAAACGTTTTCGCTTGCCTGGGCCAAATTGAATGAAGAAAAATTGTCTTGGGCTGAACATAAAAATATGTTATGTAGCTAATGTGTATAAGTAACAAAACATTTCAATTTTTCTGAAGGATTATTCTTATAAAAATACAGCAACAAAAAACATAAAATGAGAGGTATATTTGACCCTGTTTTTTGTGAAACTAATGCATCAATCTGGCTCGGTGGCAGTTGTTGCTGCTGTTGGTGAGTTCTTAAGGTGTTCGTCAGACATTGTTGGTGAAATTTTACTTCCTATGCTTCATCCTTGAAAATAGTGGTTTACAAATGTGAAAATTACTGTTTGCACAGGGAGGTTGTGGATGCCCCCTCCTGAAGGCGTTCAAGGCTGAAAGGGGCTTTGAGCACCCTGGTCTAGAGGGAGGTGTCCCTGCCTATAGCAGGGGGATTGGAACAAGATGACCTTTAAGGTCCCTTCCAACCCAAACCATTCTATGATTCTACCATTCTGCAGTGCTGTGAAAAAGCGGTGATGTGAATAAGGTGTGATTGTGAAGCGAGGGATGATTTTCTCTGATAAGAGGACTTGTTAAAGTCTCAAGAGAGACAGGATCAAATTTTTTGAGTTAAATATCTAATTGCAGCTCTATACATTCAATATGAAAATTCACAGGTAACATTTATGTTGAATGACAATAAAGTTGCAAGTATACCAAAAAATTGATGATTTTTTTGGCAATCTCAAAGCCTATTCTCAAATTCCTTTATCAAAATGGAAAGTGCGGCTGCATATTTTTCCACTGTTCACAGGGCTGTCTTTATCCAGCGTATCAAAATGCATACAATTATTTGCGTTGACTTGAGTTAGCACTGCTCTTCCTCATTGTCCTGGTTTCAGCTGAGCCAGCGTCAGTAGCACACTCAGCTTGGCAGGGGCGTGTTGCATTCTGAGCTATGTCAGGTCACATGTGGCACATGTCATGGGTTGGACATGTCTGTGCTGCCTGGTTTGTATTCGCAAAGTGCTATTCCAAACTAGAGAATTTTGACAACAATGATTCCATCCTTATTTCACAGACTTCTGTGAGCTTTATGATAATATCTGGTTCTAAATGAGAAACATCTTTAACCAAACCCTAGCATTTCCAGCTCTACTCTACCAGAACAGGGGGAAAGCAGCATGGGTAGGGACAGCAACGCCAACAGCCTGGTCAATAACACAGAGACTTTTTCTTCTTTGTTGTAACAGATGTTCATTTTATTTATTTTGTCTGCAAGCAGCAGGCCGAGAGGTAGATGTCGTCCTCCCGGCCCGCCAGAGCTGTGCTCTGATGGCAGTGCGGTGCCGGCCTAGCGCCGCCGCCGGGGCCGCCTCTTGCGGGGTGGGGACAAGTCCTGGCGGCTGCTGCTGGCCTTCCTCTTCGGGGGGCGCCGGGGCCCCCCACGCGAGCGGTCCCTGCCCTGGGCGGAGGGGCCCGCTGCCGCCGCCTGCCCTGCCTCGGTGCTGGGCCCTGCGGAGATGGTGGAGCGGCCTGGGCCCGAGGCGGGAGGCTCTTGATGGGAGGTGCTGCTGATGGTGCTGGCTGCAGGGCTGTCCTCCCGTCCTCCAGCAGCGTGGCTGTCCTGGTGGTCCAGCTCGTGGCGGATCGTGGGGCCGTACAGGGCTGCTGCGGTGCTGATGAGCCTTCTCACGAAGGGCACCACATCACCGCTGGTGGTCAGCTGCAGCGCCTGCACCAAAGCCTCCTCGTCCAGTCCATGCTGGCACAGGAAGTTTATGGTGGTGCACTGTCCTGCATAGACTTCCCACCAGTCATCGCTGGACTGCTGCTGGATCTCCTCCTGCAGCCATTGGAGCAGGGGTTCGAGGTCTCCGTGATGTTCTCTGAAAAATGCAGCCCAGACCTCGGCTGGAAAGTTGTGCTCAGGTGGGATGAGCACCGGCTCTGCAGGCCCCTGCTCCTCCTGCAGGCCTTGATCTTGACCTGAGTGCGCTGCGGGCTGCGGGACAGCACACTCGAGGAAGTCATCATCCGACCTCACCGAGTATCGGATAGTTCTTATTTCGTGCCCGCATACGGCACAACTCGGCTTCTTGTAGGCCCACCAGATGGCACAGCCGTAGCACAGCTGGTGTTGGCAGGGGGTCACGTAGGTGACATCCTCCCGAATTTGCCCGCAGATGGGGCAGACCCAGTCGGATGCCACGTCCATGGCCCCGGGCTGTGCGGTGGGCTGGGGAGAGCTGAGGTCGGGAAGCTGCTCCCCTCGCTGGTGCTGCAGCAAGCAGAAGGTGTTACAAACTGCAAAAGAGAGAGAGTCCATGGGTCACTCGCTGCCCCGGTCCCTCAGCAGCAAACCCTCCCGGTCCCTGTTCCCCACCAGCTGCTGCAGGGGCCGTGATGTCCTGCACCACTCACCTCTGCCGCTACAAGCGCACCCTGTGCGGCCCCAGCTGCCCGAGGCAGGCAGGGCTGGGGGAAATGCTGCTGATACTGTGGGACGGGCACCAAGAACTGGTGCCAGCAGCCCCACAGCTCAACGCAACCAACTTGCTCAGTGCTCCAAGTCTCGCAGCTATGCTCAACTGGAGTCCAGGCACGAGTGCACACTGGCCTCTGCCAGAGCCCAAATCTATACAGGGAGGGCTAGCGAGGTCACAGTCATCTCCATTGCTGACATCACAACCCCTTGGCTGGTGACCTCACCGTCCATCACTGTGTGTGTTGGGGCCCCAGCCCAGGCCTCCATTGCCCTCCATCATTCCGTCATTTTCCTTCGTAATGGTGGTGTATTTGGGGAAATGAAAATTGCACTTGTTTACACTGCACTTTTCTCACTTGACAGTTATCAGTCTTCTATGAACTATTCATGCTTTTTGTATCATGGTGAGACACTTTTTTGCCTATTCTGGTGTGGATGCAATACAAAGTGATGGTGGTCTCTATGCCAGGCTTGCTTTTTGTAACAAGAGCTCACCAAGTGTTTGCTCACGCATTACAGTGCAACCTACGCTACTAGACCTCCTTTAGCACGGGGTTGGACTATAGTGAAAAATGGCATTTTGTAGCTGAGAATATGCTCTATGTGAGAGTGTTATCATGCTCTTTGCATCTGTTGCAATTTCCATTGAAATAAATAGGAAGAATTGCCTTCAGAGTGAGCTACGTATTATTAGGAAGGGTTTGTATGGGCATCTTAATTAACATGGATAGGAACTTGAGTTGGTGTCACAGGATGCAGTGACAAAGCTAGATGTGTTCAGTATGTGTCGGTGGATGCCGTTGTGGCTGGTCTGGGGACCAGCTTCTCAAAGTTGCTGTAGGCCTGTACTGAATAGATGATAGACTGCACACCCTCTTTGCAGTGTGGATACTGTGACCTGCTGTTACTGCATGATTGGGTGCAATGGAAACAAAACTGGTGGCAGAATGGCATGGTACATGCCACGCTGTCCCAGTTCTCCAGGCCAATGGGACTGTGGGTGACTAATGTCACCTCCATGCTTTCTCCAGTTGGGGTGGGTATGGGGGAGCAGGAGATGATAATGTGCTCCCCAGCTGAGATGCTGTGACAGCAGGTGTCACGCTGGAAGAGGACAGGAGACCCCACGGGCATGGGCCGGCCTGGGAAGGGTCCCTCAAGAATCCCCCTCCAGCTGCCGGCGTGAGGCATTGCCACGCTGCCTACCTGCGCTGCTGCACGCGCCTCTCCGCGATGTCCCGGCTGCCTGCTGCCAGCAGGGTCGGGGTACAGCAAAGTGGCTCTGAGACGGCGTCTGAGAGCTGCGCTAGCAGCACCCAGAGCACGTTTCAGCTCCAAAGCTCGCCCTGTCCACACTCCAGTCCTCGCACAGTCGCTCGGTCGGAGGCCAGGCACAAACTGCCGGGCCGGGCTGCCGCGCCCGCGTTCAAGCAGCGTGGGCCAAGCAGTCACAATGCATCGCACGGAGACGTCACAAACCACGGCTCGGCCGTGTCGCCAGTGCTCACCTTCACTGGGTGACATCACCACCCGTCCCACAGCGATGTCGCCGTCCATTGCTTGCTCATCACCGTGCGCCGGCCTCACCTGCTGCACGCGTGCCAGCAGCACTGCAGCCCCAGCACACGTTCCTGGGCTTTCCGCAGCGCCGCTGCCCGCTCCATTCCCCCCCACATCTCGTGTGCTCAGTGTCAGTGTTTCCCACCAGTCAGTGGCACCTGGGCTGTGTCTTCCCACAGGTCCATTGGGTGGCTCTGGCCATGGCAGGCAGCCCCAGGCATGTACAGCAAGAACGTTTATTCAATAAATTTCATGCTTCCTTCTGTCTCTTGCACTAGATGATCTTGGAGATCTGTGCTGTGGTCTAGTCTGCTGAAAAGCCAGCCACTATAGAAAGAGTATAGGGCTACTAATTAAGTTGGGCAGTATAGCAAAAAGGGACCGTATTTAACTAGAATAGAGAACTAGAATTACTAATAGGTTTATATTACTGAGATCCTGAGTTGTCACTGGGGCAACTCTCCGTGCTTGTCAAAATGCCATGGAATTAATTGGCCACCACTGAATAGGGTGTGTGCCTTGGCTGAAAATGTCCACCTACACAAGATTGCAGGGCAGTCCCAGCTTATGATGTGGTTCCAACTTAGTAAGCAAACTTTACCTTTCCTTGAGGAGGAATCACAGTAGAAGCCCCTACGTTTCAAGATACTGTTGGATCTTTGTTGGTTCTTGGCCTGATGAAAGCATTTTAGTACACAACCCAAGGCACCTTTGCTAACTGTTCATGAAGAAGCTTTTTATAAATGTCTTTTCTGGAGCAAAGGTTACTTTCGTTGGAAATTGTTTTTATTCTGAAGCTCCCAGTTTGATAGTAGTCATATTAAGCTGTCCTCAGTTTTGAAAATTCATGGTTAGCTGTCTGTGGATGAGGCAAGAAAGGAGGCATTTACCCGGGCTGGAGGAATACACCTAATAATCCAGAGATCTGTATTTGCTTTAATGTGGTGTTTCGGTGTCCTTTTGTGCTGGGCCTCCATGTGTTCAGTTTTTGTTAAACCCCAGCAGTTTGTTTGGTAGAGACATGTTTATGGCATTCAATTAATTAATAAATAACATATTTTAGTTCTGAAACGTGTCTTCTGCAGCTAGATTTTTTGAGTTTACACAAAAGTCAGAAATTCGACTGGTTGCTATTAATGTATCGTACCTTAAGACCCTTATGTGTAGATTTCATCTGTATATCTTCAGTAAAATACTAAAACATGTAACTTGTTATGTGGCTAAAATAAACTGTCTTTGAGGCGGAAAAATTAAAATTAGAGATCCTCTTCAATAATCAAGCTCAGATATTGCATCCAGGTATATGCAGAAGTCACAACCTTTGGAGACTTTTGCATATATTTACCCTATTTATATCTGCTGTTAATGTACGTCTAATAATGTGATGTGCTTTAGTGATATACTCACTAGAACTCATTCTTCATTTATGCATTTTTTCTTTCCTATTACTCTGACAGGTACAGTTAAAAGAACAGCAAACAGATCTGCTCTCAAACTCCGTGCAAAATATTTGTATAAAGAAAACTGTTGTTACAGTGATAATACAGGCTAGCGGTTTGCATCACTGAAGAATGACAGTAATATTTTGCCCTTTACTTGAAAAAGCCCTTAAAAGAGCAGTAAGAAATTTCATTTTTGCTAAAATATTCTAAATTTCTTTCCTCTTCCAAGAGGATACATGGTATGCTGCTCTTCTACAGTTCAGCTTTTCACAAAGATTCACTTTTCTGCATGAAAAACTCTTTCTCTCAGCGAGTGGTCAGGCACTGCAATGGCTGCCCAGGGAGGTGGTGGAGTCACCGTCCCTGGCAGTGTTCAAGAGGCGTCTGGATGAGGAGCTGCGAGATATGGGTTAGTGCTTGTGGTAGCTGTGGTAATGGGGGGACGGTTGGATTAGATGATCTTGATGGTCGTTTCCATCCTTGTGATTCTGTGATTCTATGATTCTGTATCCAGAACAGTTGAACAGCTGGATTATTCTAGATCTGGTGCTTTGGACAAGACATTAGATTTACTTTGAAGCTGTTCTGCTTTGGGCAGCATGTTGGACCAGCTGATTCTCAAGAGTTCTGTTCTGTCATAGTATGTGATTCTGAGCAGTAAAACATTGATTCGAGACTTTCTTACGCAGAACCTTCCCCTTGGATCCAATTACTGATACTCTGCTCATTTCTTAGAGCATTGTGAAAGCCTAGAGTGGGTTGGCACTATTGTGATATGCAGTTCCTTTCTGCTGGTCTCCTTCTCTGCCCACTGCATTGTGGAAGTGATGGAAAGATGCTTGCCATTCCTAGAATTTGAAATATGAAGTAATTCTGTTACTTGGATTTAAATTTGTAATTTAGTAGCTTTGATTTAGGAATCTTATTTCTTACATATACATTTAAAGCCCTGAGAAGAACCTCTCTAGTCAGTTGTGGACACCCTGCTATAAACACATATTTCACACATATGTGAAGCGCATGCCACTGCATGATGGGTTGTGTTGTCTTATAGCCAAGAACAATTCTCCTGTTCCTGTTTCTCTGAGCAAGGAGCCAGAGTGAATCGTGACTGTGTGCCACTGCAGACAGGAGTCAGTTTGGAACTTCCATTAATACTTTAGCAAACTTGTTCTTTTTTAGCATGTGTAGTCATCATGCTGTCCTCTGAGTAGTTTAAGGTTCCATCTGGGAAGTGCTGGACAATGGAAGATGTGTGCTGCCTCCGTGAGAGTCTGCAGTGTGCTCAGCACCCACACTTATATCCAAAAATGCTTAAGAAACAAGCTTTGAAGACGTTTGCTATATGTGAATGTCCTGGTCTTTTCTCTGCCCCTCGCTGGTGAGTGGGCTGAGAGCGTGCCGCTGGAGATTGTTGTTCCTTCTGTGCAGGGGCTGCAGAGCTCTCTGCTCCTATTAGAAGGGAGCAAGGCCAAGTCATGCAGCAGGTAGCAGCTTCAGGAAAGTCTGTACAGGCTGAAGCCTCCTCTCTTGTAAGAGACTGGGAGTGCTAGCCATGCAAAAGGGACTCCAGCATAAAGCATGAGTTAAGCATGGGGTTCACTGAGGTATATGCTCTCCATCTTGCATGAGGATGACTGATTTCAACTTAAGTACATCAACAGTTGCTGCTCCGATTTGGAGCTACAAATAATAAAGCCTCCTAATAGACATTTAAGGGTGTGCTCCTTAAATGCAGTTTAGCTCTGGTGTGGCAATCCTCCTAGTTTACCAGCTTTCTAGGCTTAATGGAGCTGAGTAACATCCCAAATGACACAATCAAAACATCTTCTACTATTCAGATGGTTCTCTTTATAAGCCTATGAATTTTATAAGAAGCAATATTAATTGAATTGTATTTGATTGCTTCAAATAAATGAAATGATAGAATTAGCATAATTAGTGTGAATTTAGTAGACATCCGTGATTCAGCTATTCCTGAGTCTCATTTTGACTGTACAGATGTTGCTTTTAAAAGAGCCTTATGGGAGGTACAGGTAGAGCTTCCTTCAAAATGTAACAGGATGTGAGTAGAGCTCCCTTATACATCTAAAACAAAACAAAGAAGTTGCCACAGACTTGTTATGCATTGTCTATTTACTAAACTAGCCAAAAATATTCTTAAGTTGGACAGTTAAGGAAAAGACAATCTGTCTCAATCACCTTGATCATACTCCTTTGACTCACCAGAATCTACTTCTGTTATAGCAGTGGATTTTTGCATATGGAGAACTTGAGACGTAAAGAATAGTTAATTTATTTGTGTGCATGTATGCGTACCTATACATTTTTTGGTGGATAAACATATGAAGAATATTTTTGTGTGCAGTTATCCATATAAAAGTATATGTGTGTGTGTCTGCATATGCATACACATATAAAAGCACTTTGGAGCACTCCGGCCTCATTTTTTAACAGGTTCAGCAAGGCAGAATCATGCAAGCATCATCACATATTCCTGCTATTGAGCTTACTGCAGAGTAGCAATGCACCATGGCTACCTGCAAGCAGCTGTAATGAGGGGCCACACCTGCCTCTAAATTGTCTTCACTAATTCCTCTTGCTGGCCTACTGCTGGCATCTTGTACAAACGTGTGCAGCGTCAGTTGTGGCACAGCCTGAGTGGGGCATGGCTGTATTAAACTGTGCATCTCAGTGCTCTTGATCTGCCTGCTACAGTAAAATCTTTGTTCCTTATGGAATGCGTGCCGGTGTACAGTATATATTTATCTGGTCTGGAATGAGCATTAACCTTTAATTACTGAATAAACATATAAAACAGGTGTGGAATAACTGCCCTTTCAACCGCGCAGGGCTCGCGGTGGAACCGCCATTGGAGTGGTTTCACCTCATGGTGCCCAGAGCCGAGCGAAGGCAGGAGGGCTGGGAGGGAGGCCGTGCGAACGCCCTGAGTCCCACATAAAGCAGAACATTCCAGTTATAAATTATGCACCATCATAACATCCCGTTCACACAGCCGGTGAGCTGGGAATGGAGCACTGGGTACTTTATAGCGGAAAAATGGCTTTTCAATGGGGAGCACACCCTCAGCCTCCTTCTCCTTCTCAGCGCGGGGCCTGTGGTGTGAGAGATATAAAGCAGCATTTTTCTCGCTGCCGGTAGGAACAATGGGAGCTCTGTTAGCACCAGCCCAAACTTCTTTAGCCCCTGCCTCACAAGGCTGGAATGGCTGCTTAAACCCAGGTTCAAAGCCTTTGGCCTCCAAGTGCTTTAATTTAGCACTATTTTTGCTTCTTTAACCTCTGTTTTTACTGCTTAAACCATCTAAGGTCTCCTTGTTTTGCAGGGAACTAAGCAGCTCCTTCTTATAATTAGATTAAAGATAATCAAATGAAGGCTTGGATATTTTTTAATGACATTTAAACTTTGTTTTCGTCTTTTTATAACTTGTGCAAAATTGCTTTTTATCACCGTTGCCCAGCTTCTTGAAAATTTGCACGTCTTTTTTTCTTTTTTTTCATAGCTGTATTTCAAGCTTCTGTTTTTATGGTTTTAAAAAAATATTGTTTGGCAGGTATTTTTCAGCATTTTTATTTTATCCCATAAAACAAACCTTTCCCAGGTGTTCTTAGGTACGATTCACAACTCTGTCATTCTTTTGCTGTCACTTTTCCCAGTGCAGACTGGTGTGAAAGTGACAGAAAATGCAAAAAGAAGCATGAAGAGATGCAGGGAGGGCACAGAGGAAGCAGGACAAAAAAGCTCAGAAATGGAACAAAAAGCCCTGGATCTGCGCAAATCTGCAGCTTAGGGATGGTTGTGCCTTAGTAACAGCAGCAAATCACTGCTGGTGCAGTTTGACTATAGTTTTAAAACATAAATACTCAATCCCAGATGCAGGCATTATTCAGATAACAACTACCTAAAATATTGTCAACGTCACCACTTAATGTAAAAGCTGTGAAGAGAGTGTTGTAGCTGATCTCGGGTTTCTAGAAGAAAAATTGTTTCAAATATTTCCAAATCCTTCCAGCACCTCCACAATGCACAATTAATAGAAATGTATTTGAAATAAGAGCTAAATATCTTTATTGCTACTAAAGGGAGGAAAGGAAAGAAGGTCCTGTCCCATAATTCTCCTTATAAGAGTAAACTTATGCTCAAGAACTGGCTCATAACTCCAGTGGAATGATGGGTGAAAATACCTGAAATAGAAATGGAGATTTGCTGGGCCCAATCCTGCACATCTGATTTACTCTGAGTGCATTCCAAAGTACTGTGTTTAATTTTCAGAATACAACATTGAATTTGTTTTAATTTGTTCTCCTCTTTTGCTCCGAAGCCACGGTGACTTTTTTTGTGCTTAGCTTTGCTCTGTATGGGTGCGTCCCATGTCCTTGGGCTGTGCCTGAAATTTCATGAGGTTGTGCGATAAAGAATACAGCAGCTGAAAAAGAAATCCAAATGGTCATCTCCACAACTAAATACACCACAGTCTGTATTATTGTTTTTATAACTATGAAAAATATTCTGAGTATGAGCATTTGTGTATTCCTTTTCAAACAGTACTTTGGAATAAGCGTACCTCTACAAAACAGAAGGACAAAGCCTGTTCTGCATGATGACGAGCTTTCATTTGGCTTTTTGAGTTCAAAGTGGAGCACATTTTTCTGACAAGTTTCAAGTATTCCAAATTGAATTTTTAAGCATTAAAAGCTCTGAAAAGTATCTTTTTTTTTTTTTTTTTTCCTTTTGAGAACTCATCAGAATGTTGGAATCCTCCAGATATGACTTAATTCCAGTGGTTTCATTATTGAGTTGCATATTTTCATGACCAAAGAAATCAGAGGCATGGCAACATTTGGTCTGTTTTCAGAGCTAAGTATATCTTCCTGCAAACAAAATGCCTGCAGTGATCATTTGAAATATCTGATTGCAAAAACAGTTATCATGGCCTGTTTCTCTGACATTTAGAAAAGGTGAGCAGTATTTTGACCAGTTTACTTCACAAAGAAAGTGTCAAATTAAAGACGTGAACAGAGACTGTTGGTGTTCGTGCATTACATGTCATTCACGTGAGTGGAGGCTGCAGTCACAATTCTTCCTGGGAATGAACCCATTTGATTTTAATCATGGATGCATGCTCTTAAGACACTGTGTTTAAGAGAAAAAGGTATGCAAAAATGGGAGAAGGAAATGAGAAATGTTTAGAACTAAAAAAGAAAGGAGGATCACTTTCCTGGGTTTCTATTGAGGATATGTGGTAGAAGTGGGAGAATGCTGGAAGCAGGGTGGAAATAAAGTTGTCTAGACCATAAAGTTACTGTGCAGTTCAGCAAATCAAAATAACAGCAATTCAAATGTATCTTAACATATTCTGAAATTCCAGAAAACTTATACAGCTGTGACTTGAGGGAAAAAATAAAGCGAATGCTATCTTAAAAGCTGGGTTAAGTATTCTTGATTTGTGAGATCACAAGGAATCTTCAGCCAGCTGGAGCCTTCAGGTTATTCAGTGATTCTAAGTAGAAATGTGGATGACTAATGAAATAAATAGTTGTCTTCCTCTTAATTTTTCATTGGTGGGGCCAACAGTTTTTACGTTTCCTGAGGCACTCTGCATACATTATTGAGGTAGTGTGTTAAAATGATCTCGCCTCATTTATCCTCCCCCACAAAATAGTTCAGATGTAACTTTCCAAAGAAAACATCTGAAACATTTAATTTTACCTGTCACTTTTTTCATTTTCCCTGTTAGAATGCTGGGCCGTATGATTCTAATGGGGAGTTTTCATGTGAAGGGTAGAATAAACAAAAGTGTGATTTAACATTCAGAGACTGAAAAATGACTAATGGGCAACTCTAATTCCTTTTTCAGGTCCTAGGTATACATAGTTGAAAGCTATAAAGGTAACAAAGGTTATCAGGACCTAGAGATAAGAATTAGGAGTTGTTAAGTTTACTGTTTAAAATCAGAGTTTCCTCATTTTTCTTTCTACTATGTGAAGTAGTAGTTCCTTGGATTTTCATTATTCACACTGTCACGTTAATGCTCTATTGTGATTTATCATTTTCAAGGAACAGGTATTTATATTTGGTTCATCAAAACATATTCCATAGTGTTCTCCACCTAGACACAGTTCATGATTTTGCAGAGCTGCTTGAATATCTTCTCTATTATACTGATGATTTTTTATCTTTTGGGGAAGGCCTTTTTTGTTGCAGACCATATTTGTTTCAGTGTTTTGTGCTTGTCTCTTTAGCAAAGTCTTCCCCACTCAGAAGCATTCAAACTGTAGATCAATCTATCAGCTGGTATGATTGATGCTAAAGCCTCCGTGTGTATCCCAGTTGATTTTTCTGGTTGAAGCGCAGCAGACATGAACCCTGAACAGATTCATACATCTTTGCTTGGGAGTAATGTTATGCAAGCAGAAGTAGTGATTGAGCTTCTACTGATCATAAACTGAAGTTAGTTTTGCCAAGCCCCAAGAGAAACTGGTGTAAGAGATTTGAAATAAAAACTTCCATTACTAACTCCATTACTAACTAGATGTAGAAAAATACTTTTAGATTATTTTTTTCTGAAACGGGTAATTCCTAACTGTACATACGATGCTTCTTGTTTGAAAGTATTCATAAAGAATGATGCTAGGACATTTTGGCTGGTATTTCTCTTCTAACTACATTCAAACTGTATTAGATTCAGTGTTTATCAAACTGATTTCACTGAGAAAATATGCTAGGCTTTAAAGTGCATTATGCATGTCTGAATCTCTATATGAGATTGTTTGCTTTATCTCTTTCTATTACTTTTTGCTGTGTAGTAAAAGAGTCACTGCACTATGAAACTCCTTTTTTCACTCTAACACATTGCAGTCATAGCAATACAGTTGTATAAGACAGCTTGTTCAACAAATGGATGTACTTTCAATCATCAGTTAAACTCTGCTTTCACTTGCTTGACTTAGGGAAAGTGAATATTTGTTAGGATATTTTATCTTGTCAACACTGTCTTTTTCTTCCTTGGTTACTTTATGAAGTTCTAATGCAGCTCCTGTTTAAATCAGTCAAAAACTGTACTCTGTATTCAAATTTTTCTGCTGCACCTGTCTTAGGCGAAAATTGTTCCCAAATATAATTACATTTTTATCCTCTATGGAGGAGTCCTGCCTCACAGAGCAGACAGGTAGAGAAAAATAGTCTGGAAAAATATAATGACCTTCACTGTGCTTGTGCATCTGAATATATATGGCCACTGTCCTGGCCGAATGTAGGGAACGGGCCTTCAGCAGAATAGGCCACTTGTACTAGAGACTTAGATGGTGCATTCACACAGGCACCCCACCATGGCTGGATTTACAGGTTACTTTTACTGTGGAGGTAGTGGTATTCATCCCCACTCATGGTCCTCAAGTAACATGAATCATATCATAGAACATCCTCCTTTGTCATGTGTAGTAGTGATGTGCAAGGGTGGTGTAACACAAGGGAAGTTGGAGAGGATAGTATCAGTCGAACTAAGACCAGCCTTGGTAGTTTACTACTGTTCACTACATTTAATACTGACAAAATGGAGCTGTTTAGTTGTTACGCATTGGAAAATGGAAGAAATGCCCATTTCTTTCTAAAGGAGCTTGTCACTTCGTCCTGCACACTGCTTTTCTCACTCTGCCTGAAGAAACTGGGGGATAGCCAGCAAAATCCTCAAATGTTATAGCAAGTTGCAACAATGCAAGTGCTATTTATGATATGCAAAGTCAGTCTGTAAATTATATTTTTGTTGTTGTTTAGCTAACACTTGGCTCATTACAGAGTTCTCATGTGTTTGCATGCCTGCATGGGAGCCCTACATAGGACTTCACTGGTGGGGGTCCATTGTGCTTCATGTTTAAATTTTGCCTGGAATCTTTTGATTCTAGTTTGTTTTCAGATCACCTTAAAGTTCCAGCAGCTGCAGAAGACATGAAGACATTTTATCTGAAGGAGGGCATGTTTCATCAGACCGCATAAATAATTTTTGGCTTTGGGAACTTGATTAGAAGCATGTAATATTTTCCTTAGACATAACTGAGTCCTCAGCTTTGTCTTTTGTACTCCTTAAGCTCCCAGTCCACTGACCTGAATGCCCGTGTATGGTTTTGGACTTTCTGTGATAGACATAGTTCATTTGTGAGTGAGGCAAGGCTGAGTAAGAGCCTGGTTTCATCTTTGGTTTCATTATTGGCTTCTAGTTTGAAACGTTGAGAATTTGCATCATTTTTTTGTGGTGTATGTGATTTTTGGTTTTGATTCATGGAAATAATGACTAGAATTCGGGACAACCACATCTTTTCTTCTCAAAGACAGTTTATCTCTAATTTAATGGACTGGTTTCCGTTTTTTTAGCTTTCCAAATGTGCAATTATCCCATTAGAACTCTACCAGAGTTCAGGCTAGTCAGTGAGCAACAATCCCATTTGGCGGGAGGGGAGAGGAGCTTTGGGACTTGTGTTCATTTTGATGCTGAACTCTTTCTCACACCCACTAGAAATTCCAGCCTGAATCTTTTCATTGAAACAGATACATTTCCATGAAATATTACTGTTTAAAGAAAAGGTATTCTAGAGAAAAAGTTTCCTCAAGCTAATTTGGGGGGGTTTTTGTTTTTTCATTTTTTTCTTTTAATCTGTAGGACTACAGTACTCAACAGTGTGTAAGTGGGAATGACAGCTTCCATTTCCAGCAGCGCTGATTGAGTTGATACCCAGAACAAAGGACCATGATCAGTCTCGCCGGGAGTCATGCTCAATAATATCTGAGGTCTTTGGTACATTTTTCACTTCATAAGCTTTGCTAACCTTAAAAATAAATAAATGAGTACGGAATAAATATTTCACAGAGCAGTCATGGAAATCTTACAATGTAAAGCCTCAACACACTGCAGTTGGCATTTTTGTTTTGCCAGCAGCCCTGAGCTAAACAGACTGTTCACTGTTGATGCTAATGCAGGTTCTTCTATTTTTTAACCTGCATACTGCTAATCAAATCACCGTAGATTTGAGATGTGTGTCCTTTGCACTGTGACCATTTTCTAGCTGGAGTGTAAGTCCTGCCTCAGTTTCAGGCCTGATGAACAGCACTTGGCACTGGACATGGTGGTAGCATTTCCTACTGCTTGTTTTCACTTGGAAAACAAAGCAAACTTGGAAGAGTTGCCCTGTTTTACTTTATTTTATTTTATCATTCCTTCATTTCCTCCTGTGTCATGGAACAACACTCTTTACTTAGTGACAGGATGCAGTGTTGTGACTTGACGTTGCCCAGCTCCTTCATTTCTCTGCCAACAGCATGCTGTGGAGCAGATTTGGTACCTAAAGGAACAAGGCAGCTGAGAGACTGCATGCAAGAAATAGCAGGAATTACTTTTAAAACAAATAAGTCTATCTTATGGGAAGATTTTTATAAACTTCTAATCCAATTAAGTTAAAGCTCTAATAACATAGTTTAACTTGTTGGCTTTATTTTTTAAAAACATCTGGTTTTAATCAGTGTTCTTGAATAAGACAGCTATCTCTTTGCAGTAAAAAATTGCTATACTATAAAGTGGCAAAATTAAGTGTTTTTTAGATACTTTAACTGGAGTGTAACAGTTGACCAGTGGTCTTAAGAGCATCTCTTTTGAAATTGGATGAAAGTTGGTAGGCTTTAGATGTGTCTTCTGAGCTTGAAATCCATTTTTAAGTAATTATTTAATTGATAGCCATTTATCCTAGCGGAGGCTTCAGGAGAAGCCATTTGTTCCAGCAGAGCTTGAAAAAGCCTTGACAAGCATGTGATACTAAGCTTTGGGATGCAGCATCAGTATCCACTTGCCATTTCCTAGGTGAAGTCTGTGTAGATGTCAGAACAGATCATGTGAAACTATGTGGGTCAATTAATCATTGCCAATGAGCCATGGCATGCCAAAGCTCCATTGCATAACAGCCTCCTTGTTAAGTTCACAAAATCTAAATCCACAAGCCAGACCTCCTTCTCTAAGACCTCCAATAGAGGTTACAGAAATGTCTGCAGGGAAGTACATTTACTGCAAGAAATGAACGTTGCTGGCTTATAGTGTTGATCTTCAGGGAGGAAAAAGAAAGAAAGAAAAAAATGTGGACTTTGTCTTGATAATTAGTTTGGCGAAATTGATTATGCTGGGTAGGTCTAGAATAAGGCTTCTAATGTGAATGTAAAATTCATACATATAGTGTAAGTGAAAATAAGATGGAATCTGAACATTATTTTCTGCTATGAGGCAGAAAGCGTCACAAGAGTTTAGTTCTTCTGCACCCCCATCTGTTTCTTAACCCTAATCTTGACAGATGCATAACCATAGGGTAAGAGAGGTAAGGAAAATCAAAAATGAATAGTAGCCTGACATACTACAAAAATAAATTAAATTCCCCTGACAAGTAAGTCATTGTTACAGAAGGAAGAGTGTGAGGGGGAGAGGGAGACCGTCTTTTACTTCTCTGGCCCATTTAGGAAGTTTGGTCACTGGTATGAAGCCATACAGCTGCACACAATATAAAGTAAGTTTAACAGCATATTTGGTGAGTTTATAACTTCCCTAGGGCATTTTAACATTAAAAATAGTGATTGTTAACCTGGTCCATCTGAACTTAAATATGAGCTTACTTTGCAAGAAATGAGGGGTGATGGCTCAAGTACTTTTCTGTTTTATTATTGCATGAGGGCTTACATTGCTTGATAGCTGCATTCTGTCTGGTTTTGCATTTTGTACTCAACAGGGATATTCAAATCTGCAGTCTCAGTGAGGATGGCAGTTCCAGTGCTGGATTAGAAATATGTTCTCCTACAGTTGTGCACTGATAGTTGAAATTGAGTAGTCTATGATAAAGCGGTTGTTGTGTGTGATGGATATTAGCAGTCAGTACCTTATATGTGCATTATCTGAAGACTAAGGATTTCCACCAGAAGCAGAAACTCTTCTTAAAACACTGGTGTTTGAGACAGGAAAATAAGACTAGAAATATTTAAAAGCATGCAAGAAATTGTTGTGTGCTGTAAAGTATTGCCATATAGGCTGAATCACCAGAAATAGTTATGGTTGGGAGGGACCTCTGGAGGTCAGCTGGTCTAACCTCTCTGCTTAAGCAGGGATGCTGATAGCAGGTTACCCTGCACCATTTTCAGACGGCTTTTGAAGTCTTGCCCTATTTCAGGGAAAAGCCACTTGCTGGGTGTTTCAGATAGAGCTCTATATTATGTACTAAAGGCCTTACATGCAGTTTGTACAAAGTTAACAGGTAAAGCAGGAGAAATCAGACTGCAGGTACAACAAGTACTATACCTACTATATGTATTACTTGCATACTGTGGATCCCTTTCACCTACAAGCAAACTTCCACATACCTTAGAGAAGACAGCATCTCACCATTGGAGCAAGGATCTCATCTCAAGGGCACCCATCAGGTCTCTAGAGGCATCCATGCTCAGGCTCACACCCCTGTTGTCAAGAGGCTTGGCAGAGACATGCGCTGGCTGCTTCCACACAAATAAAACTTGTGGTTTTTGTGCTCCAACCTTTCAATATGTTCTTCAATTCTTTTGCTGTAGTGCATGATGAAGTACTTTGTATCACTGGTAAAACTGTAATGCTTAGAGAAATTTTCTCATAATTCCTAGGCGTGCCATTTTCATCAGATGCCTCATTTCTCAGCTAAGAGCCTCCTGTTTTAAAATGAACACAGCTAAACCTTAATTCCCTTAACTCCCTTAACTCCCAGATGCAGAAATGCATCTGTGCAGCATCAAACAAACTGAGAGTGCTCAAACTTTCTAATATTGGCAGTTGGCGAAACAGAATCATTGCACATGGGGAATGGCTGTTAGGTTTCCACCACTGCTTGTGCATGTACATGGTGTTGATGTTCCATATGCAGTGCATGAAAATTCTAGTATCTAGATATTATAAAAGCATTGGAATAGCAATTTTGAATTTTAGGGGGTGCATAAGTGTATATATAACATTATATACAGACACATTATTAGTTCAGTGCTGGTTTGAATAGATAGTACATAACCTAACATAGTAGCAATCCTTGGGTTTGTTTTTGGCTGTTATCACAGAACTGAGGATTAGGAATTCATTTCCTAAAGTTTAAATATAACTTCTATTCTATATGGATGGTTATAAAAACTATATGTATATTGTATATGCACATCATCATGTTGACTCCGTATCACAGATGATGGTTATAGCCCCAGAACTGAGTTAAATTAGGATCAAGTGTTGGATGGTGCTGCGTGGCTTATCGCTTTTATTAAGGGAAAGATGTTAGTGTTAAAAACATGACAAACAGCAATTCATCTAAAAATATTGTAATGCTGCTTCTAGGTGATAAGAATTATCATCCATCTAATTCCATTTGTTATGAACAAATCTTTTTAACTTCTTAAGAATTGCTATGATATTTTGGAATACCCAAGCAACTTGAACTTAACTATGTCTTAGGTTTTTTTTCCTGTGTTTTACCAATCTCTGCTAGCTGAAGTGAGCACTGTCAGAAAGTAGCCTGTTGCAGTCTCTTAAATAGTTGGCATAAACTGCAGAAGCTTGGGCACATATTTGCCTTAGCTGTTGTGAGCAGCTATCTTGAAATAATTGGAACAACCTTTTTCTTTTTTTCTTCCGTCACCTCAAATTGCAACAGAATTCTGTTTAATAAACAGACAATTAAACCAGGAGATTAGAGGGAAACTTAGAGACGTACTTGAATCTATCACTGAGGTGTTTGAAATGATGGTATTGTGAAGGTTGGTGAACTGACCAGGCTACACTGCTCTCCCCACTAGCAGGAGAATAGAAATCCAGTCTTTGAATTCCTAAGAAGCTGTCCAGACTAAGAGATGGACACAGTAAGGTGCACTGCATTAAGTCTACATTTTACTGTCTCTGCACTTACCGTGTCATTTCCAGCCATCTACTTACGTCATTCAGGCTGTCAACATTTCATGTCTTATGGGGGACAGCATCCTTTTCTCTGGGCTTGTTGAATGCGATGTGCAAAATTTCTTTTGTTCACTCAGAACATTTCTGGGAAGACCATTTCCCTCACTTGCTGCTTTCATCATGTCACATGTGTTTTCGCTGGCTCCTTTTCCTCTGTCACATCAAACCAGTGTTACTTGTCTTCACTTCACATGCTGCTCATGTCATCTATTCACCCTATCTATCATCTCTCATTCACTATTGATTGGTTGACTCTTGACTCTTGTCTGCAGGCAGCTTCTGACACCTACATTCAGCACCCACTTCTTACATTTTCAGACGAGCATCTCCCTCCTTCTCCATGCTACTTCTCAAGCTTGGGAGGAAACTGTTGTAAATACGCTCTAAGTTATTTCATCACTGTCCTTCAAATCTCAGCCTAAAACTTCTGTGCTGTGATACTACTAAGAATCCTCAAAATGGTTAGACAGCTGTTGTACTGCAACGCTTTCCTTTCATGACAGTCGAGGAAAAACCAGAGAGATGAAACTGAGATGTTTAAAATTGGGAAGTGTGAATAACCTTCTTAGTACTGAGTGTGGGATTTCCAAGTCAGGAGCATAGACTAGTAAATGGATAGACATGCCATGACAGCTGTAGGACATGTGCACTAGTTCATCCTCCACTTTGCTGCACATTAGACGCCATAATCAGAAATGCCATGGAGGAGGATAAAGAGAGAAAGTGAGGAAGTTTTGTTCGTGACCCAAAGACCACAGTTTTGTTTGGTATGTCAGGGTGGTGAATTCGCAGTCCCACTGGTGTATTCCAAAAGTGGAGTCAGAGGGTCACTCAGGTTGAAAGGGACCTCAGGAGGTCTCAGTCCAACCTCAAGTTCAGAGCAGTGTCAGCACTGACTTCAGCCCCAGCTGCTCATTGCTTTGTCCAACTAGGAGGTTTTCACTCCAAGGACAGAGATTGCAAAACCCCTGGTAACCTGTTCCACTGCTCTTCTTGCTTCATCACAAAAATTTTTGCCCAGCCCCAGCTGACCATCTTGGCAGCCCTTCACTGGAGCCACTCCAGTTTTTCAACATCTTTTTTATGCTGTCAGACCCCAAACTGGACATAGCATTCCAGATGGAGTGGAACAAGTGCTGAGTAAAAAAGAATTACCACTTCCTTTGATTTGTAGGAATGTAGAGCCTGCTAGCTGGCTGAAGCACTTTTAAAATAGCCCAGGATGCTGTTGACTTCAACGGTGTCTGGCTAACATTCAGCCTACTGCCTATCAGGACATGGGGTCTGTTTCAGAAGAGCTGCCTGTCAGGCTGTACTGCAACAGTTGCTTTGTCTGTTCCATTTCTATCAATCCTTGCTGAATTTCCTCCAGTATGTCCAGATTCATCCAACTGACGGAACATATAAACAATTAACCCCCAGCTTGGTGTCATCTTCAAATCTGATGGGGAAGCACCTCATCTCCCACTCAGGTCACTGGTAAAGGTAAACTCTGTTTTCAGTGGCACGGGTGCATTGTGGTTTAAGCCAGGAGCAGATCCACACCACACTGCCATTCACTTGCTCCCCCCACCAATGGGACTTCAGACAGAAATAGAAAAAAGATAAAACTTACGAGTTCAGAGAAGTGCAGTTTAATAGAAAGAGACAGAAAAGGGTGGGAAAGCAATAATAATAAGAATAAGAAGAAGAAGAAGAAGAAGAAGAAGAATAAACACTATTTTCATTTTAAATCCAAAGCACATTACCACAGTAGCTACTAGGAAGAAAATTGTCCCATTCAAAACCAGGAAGGGTGTCACGCAGTGTTAGCTTAGTTTCATAGCCCTGTTAGTGAAGTTTTTAAAGTGCCGTAAATAATGCATTTTAGATAAACAGATCATGAGAAACAAAAAGAGAGAAGAAACTTTTTCTCTCACAGGGTGGTCAGGCACTGCAATGGCTGCCCAGGGAGGTGGTGGAGTCGCCATCCCTGGCAGTGTTCAAGAGGCGCCTGGATGAGGAGCTACAAGAGATGGTTTAGTAGCTTTTGGCACTGATAGGAATGGGAGGGTGGTTGGACTAGATGATCTTGCAGGTCGTTTCCAACCTTGTGTTTCTGTGATTCTGTGATTCTGTGAAAAGGCAAAGTGATAGGAAACTTTTGATCAAGTAAGTTCACATTGTCATGAACTGTCCCAATCCTGGACCTGGCCTAACAAATTTCAAGTCACACAGTGTTTGTCTGTCTGAACATTAGAGGGGAAACAGAATTCCACTTTAAGCTGAGACCATCCTGAACCCTTCATTATGGTTTCGTAGCTACCTATAATATATATACAGACTTGTGTATAGTTAAGTTTTACAGAAAGAATGTCTCTTATGGCTGGAGCCCTCTGTGCCAAGTTTCTAAATTGAGTGAGCTTTTCCAGCAGAGTTACTGACCTCTGAAACAGGGTTTCTATCATGAAAATGCTGACATAACCTTTAACTGTAGAGCCACGAACAGCTTTGTTATATTACTTGTTCCTAGCTTATGTCCTTGCTCTGGAAACAGTGGTGGCATTGTCTGCTGCTAATCGTGTTAAGGGGGTGGGGAGAATTGGCATTAATATCAGAAGAGCAAAGTAATTTAAAATTAAAAATTCACCTTATGTGAGTTGTAGAAGCTCAGGGGATTTTTACATTTATATCTTTAGTTTGAGACTAGTTATATGATACCCTAATTTTTTTTTAATACTCTTCAAATACATCAGATTGATAAAGAACATTTACTACCTCTAATATATTTTGAGTATTTTAAGCTGTCTTACATTTATAAATCTGACTGGTGGATCTAATCACCTTTTTAATGTGCTGTTTTCCTCAGTACTGCATGTAAAGAGAAACCAAAGCCTCACACAGTGTTTCCAGCCTCTCCTGATTTTAGTGTGAGTTTTGCAATATCCAGTGTTTAAGTTCTTAAAAGTCCCAGCTCCTGGAGTTGGAGGATTGCCTCAAGAGCTCAGCTTTTCTGCTTTGCAGTCCATGAGAGTTCCCAGAGAAGACCAACAGTCTGAGTGCTGAAAGATCCAAAATAAAAACCAAAAGGAATCTAGGAACTGCAGTTTTGAATATTTTTATGGCTTTTTCAGATGACTTGTTTTTTAAAGGCTTGTAGTGGCAATACTTTGAATATAATCATTTTGAAAAGAACTGCTTGGAATGCAGATTGCTACCAGCACTCCAGTTGTTGATGCCATCATCTAGAGGTGCTCAGAGCAGAGTTCTACAGCTGGTTGCTTCTGATTTTTACACCCTGGGACACTGAGGAATCCTACTTTATTATTTATCTTCTTTAGATTATATCGACCTAAAGCCCTAGATCAGGACCATCTTGAAAGGCTGTGACCCAGACTTTTCTTTTTGTTAAGTTGTTGCAGAAACTCTTGAAGCTAATGTATAAAACTTACAAAGCATGGAAAAAACAGAGAAAAAAAATGAGTAAAAGGATGAGATTTTTTGGTGTGTATTATTTTAATCATAGTGAAGAGAACATGGAAAAAAAAACCAAAAAACAAAGGTGCCCTCAGTCTTTTGCTACAGATAAAGTAGCATAGGGGCTGATGCAGCCTTGCCATTAAGCGTTGCAGTCACTTTTGGGAGGAACTGGAATGACCCATGATACTCTCCTGCAAAAGGCTTCTGTTGAGCAGCTGTCAATAGCGTTTTCTAATTTCTAATAGGTACTAATTTCCAGAGATAAGGAAGTGATGCTCCCAGTGAGAAAAGCAAAGGAGGTTGCAAAAGCTGTTAAGAGTGGGAAATTAACAAACCTGGGAGGCAAATGGCTGAATAGATAAGTTTCAACCCATTAAATCTTTGTCAAACAAAACCTGTAGTTTCCCACTAGTTCAGCTGCTGTGTGTTTGGTGTCAAGCTAAGTGTAACTTCATTTTTGCCTGGGGAGAGTAGGAGGAGCTTTGTCAATTTTTCAGCAATTCTCTTTTATTTTATTTTATTTTTTTTTCGTGGATGAATTAGCCTTTCCTGTTCTATCTGCACTTATAAGAGCATTATAGCTGGAGCCATGCGATTGTCTTATTGGTATGAAAAGACGGGTAGGTAAAGGTAGTCTTCACGTGTAACTCCACAAGGCTTCCAAGGGCTAAATAAAGTCCCACTAAACAAAGGCTTTCGCCTTTCATGTTTCACAGTCCCCATACTTACTGTGCCGTACTGTTCTAATGTATTCTGATGTCTTGAGTAACCCAACTGCTAGATGAGATCATGCTCTTAATGAAATCAGCAGCCAGCTACTGAAAAGGTTTGCCGTTGTGAAAGTGCTCCTTTACGTTCTTGCTTAATAAACGCATTAATCATAATTCAGTAGGGAAAAAAAGTGATCTGTTACAGTAAAACCATCTGCTTTTTATTTCTTTTGTTCAAAGAAGACCTAAGTTTGAAATTCCTTTCAAATTTTCCACGATATGTGTTCTTCTGCTTTCTTTTTCCTAACTTCGCTAATTTATATGAATAAGACTCTGAACGATTGAAACCCCCTAGTAAATCTCTAAGTCCTTAACCACTTACTGCTTGCTTGATATAGCATTTGCTGTTGTTTATAGTCTGCTATCCATGGGATTGGTTTTCGGTGTAGTAAAGCACTAAAAATCTCATAGAGTTGGATCAACTTGGGTGTTCTGCGGTTAGCATGGTGGTTGTTATGCCTAATTCCCACAGCAGAGCGGGGGAATTAGGGGGAGCATCATAAAGAACAAAAGTTAGTGGATTGCCAGCTGAGTAAAGCCCTTACTGTGAACAGGTTTGGGTAATAGCAATATTTCTAAAGGGGAGGGTAATGACACTTAAGTGAGGTTGGTCTTAGTAAGCAGTTGCAGGTCTGGATCCAATAATGTATCATTTACTGCGTCTGGAATAGATCGCTTGAATAAATTAAGTGAACTCTTACCCTGCTGTGAGCTTTCTTGCTGTGTGCTCTGTGCTTATTAGCCTCCTAGCCCCTAGTTTGACCCTGTTCCCTTCTTAAATTAATGCATCTCCAATTCCCTAATCTAGACTTTTTCTTTTTTTAATCTCATGTTTCTTTGTTTCCACCCAACTTGAGGAAATAGCTGAGGAGTTTTCGATTGTTTACCCAGAGGCAAAATTAACAGGTGCATTCAGGGTTATTGTAAGGCTCATCAGATGTACACAGGGCTTGGCTCAGCTCCAAATCTTGAAAAACAAAACAGTACTGTAAATTAATTGAAAACTGACCAAAATGAAAGTATCACTTGACACATAAGCATAGTTATGGCATTTATTCTATTACTTTTATAGTGAAAGAGGGGCCATAAAATGGATGTTTCACCATGCCAGGATCTAACTATCTGTGGTTTAGGCAAAAAGCACTAGAGACTTGCCATTCAGATTTGATGGCGAGATGCTGGTGCCATAAAACACTCAAAGGAGACATTTCAGCTTTAGATAGGTTTCCTCTGACTTAAAAGGAGTAGCACCCTTAGCTCAGGAATATCCAGCCATGATTTTTGACAACATGTTCTTCATTTTTGATACAGTCAAAAAGGCATAGAAGTGCATTTGCTGTCACTTACCTGATTTGGTTTGGAAGAATTTAGCAAGAATACAGAGCATGGAGAGCGTAGAAGGGTTAAGAAGAAATACATTTTAATATATGTTATGACTTCATCTAGGGATCGCTTACAGGAGATTCTAGCCAGCTCCATCTTATATTCAGAGGCTTTGTAGTAGGGACAAAAGCTCTTTGAGATTCAGCTTCCTCATTGTGAAAACTAAACCTCATATTTTTCTGAGAACACTGTCTCCCTCCAACCACTTATAGTGTTAAAGACAAAAGACCTTGAAAACATACTTGTTGAGAGGAGTTTTGCAATCGTTCATGTGACAGAATATGTTAAGACAGTGTAGTTTATGAAATACCAGGAAGTTGACAACGAGCTGTTCAGTGGCCTTGTAATAATCTGTGTGACAAGTGAGCATTTTAGTCGTGCTTTTGAAAAGTGAATTCAGTAAGACCAGCAAATAATTCCTGGGCTGTTCAGCAGATAAGGAAATGATAGAAGATGCAAGAATTTGGGAAGGATGGAGGGGGCAGGGGGAGTTCTCCCTTATGATGTCTTGGAGACAACAATTTTAGCAAAGAATTATACAACAGTCAGTATATGACAGTAGCACTAATTCCAAAACTTGTTTCTCTGTGCTGTGCTTCTGTTTGTTGACTGGCTTTTTTTGGAGGGAGAAATGGGTAGGAATCTAAAACTTCGAAGTCATTTGCAGTGGAGTGTAGTGTAGGACTGAAACATCAAGGTGACAGTGATACCTTGATGGTGAAATGCTGAGTGGTGCAATGCATTGCATTTAATGTGCAGCCTTGAGCCCTACACCTGTGCTCTGCCTGATGATCTCTTCCAAAATGTGGTTATGTGTTCCAGATGTCAGAGTGGGTTTGTAAAACTAACCATTAGAAGAAGTGGTTGTAGGCATTGTCTCCTGACTTTTCCTGGCTTTGATACATGAGGTAAATTCAGAGGCTAAACAGGGAAAAGTCACATTTCAGTTTTGCTAGCCAGTATGCAGTATCAGTAATGATGACAATCACAAGGCTAATTGCATTGCAGAGCAACTGAGGACACCCTCTCCTCTTTCCCATTTCTCTATCTTTGCTAATCAGTGCAAGTCTGAGCTGATTTTGCGACCTGTCTTTCCCTGCAGGAGCCTGTGGCAACCCAGGTTGCACAGCACCTTGTGGAGAACAAACTGTTTTAGGTTGGCTGAAGATGATCACTTGTGATTTCTCCACACCTTCTTCCCACACTGACAGGTTTCTCACATAATGTTATCTTTTTTGTGGCTTTGTTTCCTGTAAGGTTTTCACCTGCACATTTCTACCAGGTTTGTAGATCTCAGTTTGCCTTTAATGCTCTTGTTCTTAATGAAGTTTGAGTAGATCCTTGTGTTTCTCTTGGCATCTCTATGTCACTCAAGATGCTGTATAGATCTGTGATTGTTTCAGAGTTGGTTTCATCTTTGAGATAAGTACAGAGGGGTAAGAACCTCTCATCTGCCAGTGTTCTTAATGCTAGAACGAAATGTTATCCAAAGTGTATCATCTCTGTTGGAGACCCCATGCCTTTTTTCATGCTTTTGATCACTGTGAAGTAATTCATTCAAATGTCAGAAAGGTTAATTAATATATCACTGAAATTAACATGGACACTTTTCAGTTGCAGAACTATTGCCCTGTGTACTATCTAGACTCAGGTCTTGCTTTAATGTTTACTTTTGCTCTCAGTCAAGAATTTCTTCCAGCTGTAAGAACAAAACACGGTATGGTTTACATTTTTATAATTGACGTTTGAATGCAAAGTTATAGCTATAGGGATTTATGAACATTATTTATTGGAATTTGTGGACAAACTGATATGTTTGAATGATCCTTGTTTTTTAACTCATCAAAATGCTTTTTCAATACCCTGGAAATTTATTTAAATTGCACCTATTTATGAACTCTCTTACTGTACGAATGCATAACACTCTGCAGAGCTGGTGAATTCTACCTGTGCGCGAAGCAAGGGTAAGGTGAACCAAGGCAAATCCAAGTTGATAGCAGTTACTGCTGCCTTTGATACCAGACCTGATTTATTGTGTGCTTTCAGCAGAAGCTCATTGCTTATACATTGCAAATACCCTGCATGTGTTTAGGCTTTGTTTCACAAACTGCTGCTTAGTCCCTTGCAGAACAGTACTGGGATGGAGACTGTTGACTAAGCTGTCTCTCAAACATCTGTAGCATAGTGTGTTGAGAGCCACAATGATCTTGGTAAACAAAATAATGTATTTTGGGAGCTATCTTTCTGCAAGAGGGCTGCCAATAATTAATTCTTCTGCAGCCATTAATAAGATGATGCCCACAATGGGAAAAGAAGGATTGGAACATTGTTTTAAATATGAATAGTGCCATAAATAAATTTACATAGAGAATTCAGAAATTGCAGAAAGGAAGAGTAAACACCATCAAAACCTGTATTCCTGTCTGAAGCAAATTATGTCTCCAGAAAAACACTGTCACACTGTAGCTTATTTTAGCACAGGTGGTTTCAACAGAACCAATAGAAACCACCAACATATAGAATTTAGGGAAGAATGAATAGCAAATATGACTACATCCGTTTGGATGAGATGAACTCCAGAGAATTTACCTTGTAGCAGCAGAAAGAGAATGTGAACCTATTCACCTGAGCCAGTGCTTTGCTACGCTGTTTTACTGACATGCCAAATTTGTTGGTTTTTTTTCTTCTGGCCTCATTAGCTCATCTGCCACTGAGATGATTACAGTACTTTTTTGAGGATTTGTTTGAGTATTGTTTTTTAGTATTTTCATAGTCTGGGGCTCCATGCTAGGACTTCTTGCTCTGAACTTCTTGCTTATGTTAGTGTTTGCAGGAAGCCTGGTTCCAAGTGAAGGCTTTGATCCTGTAAATACTTGCACTTTCTGAACTACGTGCAGTAAGCCTCAGTGCCCTTCCCAGCTTCCAAATTGTAGAATGTGGGTTAGAGTCTCAGAACAATAGCTGAAAATAACCTCTGAAAAGGTACATATGGGGTGTTCGTTTTGTCAGTGCAGAGTCCTAATAATTCATTTTGCACGTATAAACATGGTATCAAATACAATGAAAATCCTTTGAAGGCATATGTTAAGAAAGAAAAATAATACTAAATCAGCGGAGTCATTTTGTTCTACAGTTTTTTAGACTTTGCTGTGGATTTCAGACATGGCTTAAGGGAGGAATGAATAATCACTCTCAACAGAGAATTTCTGAGTTTGAATTCTGTGGTACATTCCAGTAATGTTGAATAATCATTTTTGTTTTCCTTTGTGCATGGGTATGTGCACGGATGTGTGTGTTTGAAGGCCTTTAGGCATTTTATTTTCCTATTAGGAGCAGGCACTATATTTTTCTTTATGATATAGATTAAAAATTAGATTAAAATATTTTTTGATTGAGATACTGCCTTTATCTAAACTAGCACGTGTTTAAAAAAAAACAAAACAAAAAACACTGAATGGAGTACAAATTACTTTACAACATTCTTTTTAAATTAAACCTCTTGGAAGTAAGATAACTACATGGAAATAATTATCTGGCTCACAGACTTCTGAATGTGTGTTTTGTAGAGTGGCCTGTTTTCTGAGGGAAAGCAACAGGGTTCAGTTGTGTCCTCTTTAGAGCCAAACCGCTGATCAGCGGTGGTAAAGAAATATTGTGAAGCTCACCTGTCTGCTGAACACTGCTTGTAAATCATATTCTGTGTGTCAGTGGCTTTCAAAGTCTTGTATATATGGTTAATGCTGTGCCACGTTCAGCTCCAGGTAATAACTCATGCTGAGTAAAATAAAGGGTAATGGTAAAGCTTCTTAGACTCAGATCTTGTTTATGAAGCTATGTTTGTGCATGTATGTACACAAACACTGTAAGTAACCACGTGTTACACTTTAAAAATGCCTGTTTATAGCTGAGTAGTATTTTTGTGTGCTGTTCACCAACATTCTTTAAATTTAGTTTGTGCTGTAGCAGCACTGGAAGTGGAGGAGTAAGTCTTTGTCTCTTAAATCTGACTGCTCACTCAGCAAATGAAGTTTTTAGATTACCTAGTAACTGGCTATCTGTCTTGGCTAAAGCAAAGGTTATGGTGTACTCAGAAATCTTTGGGGAAGGCACAACAAACCAGGCCACTCCGTGGGATTTTACTCTACCAAATTCTCTCCATGCAGTCCTGCACAGAACCTGGAAGTTCCAGGGACCACAGAAGGGCCCTAGCTGTCTGCTTGAAATGCTGCTCTCAAACCTGGAGTCCTTGCAGGCAGACTTCACCTCTAGGAGGACGCATCTTACTCCTCCCTCCTCCATAGGAAGCTTTTTGAGGGCCATCAGCTGCCTCTTCTCCCTGTACTTCAGAGAGGCATCTGGAGGAGTTACTGCAACTCAGAGAAGTATTAACTCTGTGAAGTTATTTGTGTTGTTTGAAGTATGGCTACTCCCTGGTACTGTCATCTTCTCACCCATGGGAACCTGACCTCGTGGAAGAGCTTGTGTGGGCTCAGTGTCATCATTTAAGCATGTCAGAGATTGTTGTTCTTCGCCCTGCACTCTACTCTTGTTACCAGAGAAGAGCACTGAGCCCATAATCGGTAACAGAAATCTTGCTTGATGCTTCTGTTAATAAACGTTGCACACAACTGAGTTTATTGACCCTCTGTACAAGTTGTCTGTACACAATAAAAGTGCAGTTAGCAGATGCTGACCATATCACACAATTCAGCTCAACAGTATATTTTTATTTTTAGAGTGGAAATTAAACAATCCCCTTTCATTGGGAGGGAGAAGATGTATCTGATTTAGAATGACTGGAGTAGTAAGTCATGGGCAGGATGATGGATCTGAGATATACTTGAAGGGATAATTGTACACAACCAGTAAAGCTGGTAAATATTTAGGGGTCATGGGTTAAATGTCAGAGCCACAGTACTTGAGCTCAACTCCATAAAGTATCAAGAATGACTGGTAATTAAATCCAGGGTATATTTCACCAAAGGGAAATAAATTTGACAGCTAACAACCAATACTGGATTACCACCTCTCAGAGGTTAGGGATCATGCTAGTAATTGTAGGTGGTTTACAGTTGTTAACATAATAGTAATAGGTAGAATGATTGCTTACTCATAGACATCACAATACCAAGCAAAGCTAAATCTTCTGTGTGTGTTAAAGAGAAAAAGAGCTCACTAATCATTACAGTGACTTCATTTTACTTCACTCAGCATTTTACTGTTTAAAATAAACATCCTTAGGCTGATCCTGCTTGAATCTCCAAAGTGAATGTAATCACGATATACTGTCCTCATCTCTCCCTTTAAATTGAATGTAGGGAGAATTTAAAGTTCTAAAAGCTCTAAAGCCACTACAAAGTAGCTTTGTAATATCTTTTCTTCTCTGTTGCATTGCATTTAGAAAGCAACAGAACACAGATAGATGAGTCTACGTCTAATGATTATGATCAACTCCTCTTTTTCAACTCCTCTTTTTTCCTGTCCCAGTTCCCAAGCAGATTTTTACAACTGAATAATTCTCTCTTAATAAGTTATCCTTATGAATTTCCTAACAACTAATAGAACATACTTTAGCCAAAATTTTCAAGATGTGTTTAAAACCACAATTAACAATTTGCATCATTTCACATAGGGTAACTGGAGCACTCCACTCTTGTTACTAGAGTAGAATCTAATGCAAGATTTGTTAATTAGAAAGATTCCTGTTTCGTATTTTAGGTGTTGAATTTGGATACCATTTTTTTCTCAGCAGGACTCACTGCTCATTAGCTGTTTTGTATTTGCCTGCAGAAGTAGGTATTTAGCCCAACGTCTCGCAGGAACAAAGATTCATTTGCAAGATTTGGGTGCAAAAGTGAGGACTTTATTTAATATTGGAACAGAGCAAAGAGATTTGAAATGTTTAATCAAGTGGCATGGTAGCCCTCCAAAACGCTTCACATCTTGTCTTTAAAGCAAGTAATTTCTCTAGGTAAAACCTCACGGTCTTAAAGAGTTTGAAAGAGTGGCTTCTCAAACCCTTCCTGCTACTCCGTTCACTGCAATCCATTTGGTGTTTTTAGTCACCAAAGGTTTGTTGACATCACGTTCAACTTACATTGGATAATCTGTTTGGGTGGAAAGACAAATGACTTTTCACACGTATGACAAACATAATTTTTTAATTGTAAACCAAACAGGATTTATTAATTTGGGGTTTGAAAGGAAGAACGTAAAACTAAGCCAAATTTGTATAATCATGATAAATTGTCATGTATAAAAATATAACTGGAGGTACATATGTCTGGTGTTGAAAAACTTCCCAACCTCTTGCAAAAAGGCTCAGGCTGTTCTTAATGTGCATGATGGACATGATGGCAGAGATGGGGGAGTGATCCAAAAACCCAACCCCTGTTACAAAGCAGCAGGGTGCGATTGGTCTCTTTGCTGATCACATTCCTTCTGGCTTGGGATAAATTAACTGGACTGATAGTACTGTATGTGAGCAGTAACGCAAGCTGGGGCGAAGACAAAAGGACTTACTGTCAGTATGAATAAGTTTAACTAAATCCCAGCGTGCTCGCAGGTTTTTCTATGGTTTTTGGCAGGGTTCTCCTACTTAGTGTAATAAAGAGTACACAGTTCGTATTTTCAGGCTGTTGCTTGCCTCTGAATCCCAGAGGTGGAACTCTGAGGAAAAACAGCCTTGACTCTAGTGTGTAAAATGAGGTGATTCGTAACAAACTTGAGAAATGCTATTTATTTGTTTAGAGGCTTTTTGTTTGTTTTGAGGGGTCTTGGCTTTTTTAATCCTTTCCTGTATCGGCAAGCTTCCTGCTGGGGTGGAACATTCCTTCAGTCCTCAGGGACAAGTGGGTTTGCTCAAGAGGCCTCCAAGTGACTGCTACCTGTCATTGGCATCAGTGCTGCTGTTGCTCCCTTGCTGCCTTTTTCTCCCCCCCTTTCTCGCTGTTTTTATTGCTCCCCAGTCTCCTTTTCTCCTGCGAGGCTGTGGGCAGCCGAAATGCGTGGCACAACCTCTGGCTTGTCTTTCAGGCCCTCCTGTTTCCTCCTTGTGAGGCCCAGAGTTTCCAACGTCTGCGGTAGTGTCGGGTCTTCCTTTCAGAAAGGCCAAAGCTGCTGCAGAGATCCTGTCCAGACCTGTGGGAAAGTGTAGCACAGCAATAGCTATTAATACTGTTCCTTTCCCACTCCTTCAGAGAGGAACTCCCAACAGGAAGGTTTCGGCGGCCCGCACAACTTAGCGGCTTCTCCTTAACTCTTTGACTCCTACATCATTAAGCTGCCTCAACAAAGCCACTCATTTTCTGCCAAATGTTCATTGTCTCTCAAAATAATTACTAGCAGAGGTTTGCCATTAAGAGTCTTTTCAAGAGCATTTTCCCACTTCTCCCCGGGGAGACGTTAGTGGTGCTTGATTCAGAGATTATTGATGTCGACTTCAGTATTTGGAAATACATCTGACTGTCGTCAAGGTTAATCGAACTGCTGTAGAGGACAGTATCAACAGGTTAGTTTGGCTTACCAGTGACTGGTCACAACATGCGAAGGAGTTTGCATGCTAACATTTCAGGACTGCATTTTACCCTGGTCCTGGAGGTCTGCTCCCCCTCAGCCTTCATGCTGAACTTGAAAGAGTTCTGCATGTGCACAGCAAGGGCAGTGCAGGGCTTCTCACAGCTCCGCAGTGAGAGCTAGCAGAGCTGTACACTTTTTTTTGACGTGTGAGATGGATATCTGCCTCTTCTGGCCTGTCTTATAGAAAGTATAAATTAAAAAGCTGGGGAGAGCAGATGTATGCATTTATCACTGCAGTATAGGGTAAGCCACTTCCACAGACCATTCATTTTAAGTATAATTCAAAGTTGCTGAAACACTAACTCTGGAAGTTTTCTCTTGGGGTGTTTTTTACACTTTCTGCTGTGCATTTTTGCTGTTTTTCCCTCCTTGGAAATAAAAATAATGTAGCCGGTTTCACTTTTGTTTCCAGTTTGATTCTAGTTGAGGTCATCCTAGTTTTTGTGTCAGGGTACCATGTTACCACATTTTCACCTTAACATAAAGTATTTCAGTTGTGAAACTGCAATTCTCAGCCAAGTTTATCCTTCTCATGCCCTTTACCATTTATTTTATTTTATTTTATTTTGTGGAAAAATCAGGTTTTGAATAAAATCGTCAATGAAGTTCTTGGTAAAATGTCTTTAAATGGCACAGTCCCAGTGACTGCTGCATCAACAGTGAGAAGTAATACGCAGAATAGCATTTTATTAGCACATTCCTGGCATTTGCACTTTAAAGTGAACTAACTCTTTTTTAAAAAATGTAATGGAAGCTGTAGGATTGCAGCCCTGTCACAGATAGTGTTATGATAACAGCATCCCCAAACCACAACCTTTAATTGTGCTGTGCTTTGCCCAATTCTGATGGTGTTCTTATGTAACTTCATCCTTCCACAGTCCCTTCCTTTATGTCTCCAAACAAAACTAGGAATGCTGCCTGAAAATACCTAAAAAGCATGACTTAAAATGCTGCCTCTCTTCTTACTAAAAATGAACAAAAGGCACACACACACACATGCTTTTTGGAAAACTACGTAAGAAAATAAATGCTACTTAAGAGGAAATGTAACAGATGAAGTATAAAGGGTTTTACTTCCTGTATTTTGATTTTTAACCTTTCCCAAACTTTCTCTATTGTAAAGTTAAAACAAAGTCTTATCAGCAAGTGCCATATAGCAGCAGCTGGATAGCATTAGAGCCCTCTGCACAAGCTATTCTTCTTCATTACCTTTTTCATGACAGCTTTTACTTTGCACAGAAAATGCTGCTTTGTATTGGAGATTTATGTAATTCAGGTGTCTTCCATTCTGAATTAAAGCATGGCTACAGTTGAAATGAGTGGTTTACACGTGGAGTCAATAGAAATTTATGGGAGAAAAAGATAAAAATTACAATGTTCAGTGAAAAAACATGAGCTTATACAAGGACTTTAATGACTCCCCTTTTTTATTCCCCCACCTCATGTCATCCTGCCTCCTATGTGGGGGCATTTCACATCAGTGAAAGCAGAGCACTATTTTTGTTGGTTTGCAGAAGGAGTTTGACAGCATCTCTGCTTCTGGTTTCTGTGTGCATTTAAACTAAGTAATCTCTGGGTGCGTTCCTGTTAGAGCAAAAATAGCCCACACTTTTGTTCACCTGATAAACTGATGTGGCTAATCTCAAACTTCTAATGTTTATTTTAAAATTCTCAAATTTATTTTAATGGCAATTTACATTTGGAGGCAGCAGAGTGGTCTGCTACCAGTAGAGCACTCAGCCCTGGAAGAATCAAATTACATCTGGGACTTCTTCCTCCAGCATTGCCCTGAAAAGCATGAGAGTGCTGGAGAAGTGTTACCTCTTATCCGCTCGAGTGAAAAGCCATCGGTTTGTGTTATGGTTTCCAATGTCTAGGTTGGGTTGGAATTTTTCTGATCAGACATTTGATCACATTAAAAAAGCACTTTTGCTAAAAGGACATTTTTTGCAGGAGTGTAACAATAGCAGTGAAATTAAGATATGTCCAGCTCTGAAATGGAAATTCTGAGCTGAAGAGGGAATACTTGACTCAGAATATAACTACATGGCCAGAATCTTCTTATGTTGGAGATCAGAAACCCAGGCTAAAGCTGTCATTATGTGATAATAGCAAGATAGTGATTTCTCACCCAAATGTTTCCAAAATCCCATTGGCTGTTTAAAGAGGGCATTCCCTTATAGCTGCTGTGCTCTCAGTGAGACCCTTCTGCGTATCGTAGTGGTACTGTTGTCAGTCAAAGAAGCTGAGAACAGTAGTGATGTTTTAAGGGGAAAACCTTACCTGGCAATAAATTTATTTATAATCCCCTCTGTTTCCATGCAAATATTTAATGTTAGCTGACTAAGGGACCAGTGCAGAGGAAGCCTACAGTTGGTGTTTCTCTTCTGAATGTGTGTTTAGGCCAGTTTCCTAAGGAAACAAGGTGCAGGCAATCACACTCTTTTTCTGTGCCTTCCTTCTCCCTGGAGGCTTTTGAACCTGCTAGACAATCTCAGCTAGGAGTCTCACAGGTAATTAATTTTCTTTAGCTCTGAAAGTCAGTGGTTGGGGAAGGGAGAGGGGTGAAATGAATGTCCTGCTGAGAGAATGGTAAGTACAATTTTGCTGTTGTCCATTCTGTTTAAGAGGTGCTGCCTGGTTGAACAGAAAGAACATACATATGCACTCTAGCATAGGCTGTCTCTTGCTCAGGGAGGTGCTACGGGAACACGAAAAGAGCAGAAGCCGAGATGGGGAAAGACATTCAAAAAAAACATAAATATGTGAGAATACAGGCCTCATTAATTCTGTTGCTCACAGGACACACTGAGAGAGAGGACTTAATAGGGAGAATTTCTAGTTTTTGTACTTCATGAAAGTTATGTTATCAGTAGTGGGACAAACCCATCTTTCTAGGCTGCAACTGCACAGCCTACGTGTGCCACTTACCTAGAAATATGACAGCACAAAATGACAGTTTCTACAGGAACCCAGACAATACCAGGCTGAGTAGTTGTCTTTCCTGTGATTAACTTCATTTGAGGATGGCCAAAAAAAAAAGAAAAAAAAAAAAGCTTTTTTGAAGACACAGCCACCAACTGGAGTTTTAGATTTTTGTGCATCTCCTCTCCAGTCCACAGCTGTGCTTTTCACTTCTAGTTATGGCATCATCTCTGGCATACTGCTCAGTCTTAGACAGGATGACTGGCAGCTGTCTCTATCTGCTAGTGCTGGCACTTCTTAATCCAGACAGCACAGGCACCTGCAAAAAATAAACTGTTACCATCACAGTGTGTATGACCAAGATGTTATAATTGCAATATAATCAAAAGAGTAAGGCAAAAGCAAACAAGGATCACAAAAGAGAATAAGTAGAAGAGCTTACCCTTGGGTTGAGCTCACTAGAAGATACCAAAAGTGGAGCCTGGCTCCACCCCTTCCGGCAGCACAGCTGAATTGCCTTCACCTGTGCTCCTCTGGCTGACTCAAGGCTCACCTCAGGTGATTAATCAGAGGTTCAGGCCGTGACTCAACAGTTCCCATACACAGTGTAATTGCTTTTATTTTTTAACGTGTTTTAAAATATATAATAGCATTTGTATGGCTCGTAAACTTGAAATACATAATGCTGTCATCATGCAGGGGCCAGATGATCAGTATTGCGTTAACTTTCCTTTTTTTCCACACTACCATTTTTACATGTATTCATTTGAAAACTTTCCTCAACAGATGTAGCATATGTTATGGTCTGATGGCTGCCAAACTCCAGCTGCAAATTTCTTGAGGCCAAGACCCTCTTCTGAAACTCTTTGTCATTTCAACCTCACACACGTATTTGAGGACAGTTCTCCAGTCTTTAAAGGCCTTCAGGGACAAACCCCAGAAAGTAAGGAAAGAGCAATCAGAACTGAAGAGGGAGTCTGAGAGCATTTCAGTGCTTCAGTGCACATCTGTCTTGTCCTTATTTTAAAAATAATTATGTAATTTTAGAATTGCTTGCTTTCTTCTGTCAGGATGTCAGTCCCACGGTCCATAACGCTTCAGTCTCTCCAAATGCATTTTCTCCATTTTGTTAAGCTTCCTATTTATCTCAGACCTTCTTTGTGCGCAGCTCTTTTTTGTTTAAGGGTTCTTAATTCCTGTTTAGAAGTGGAATAGAGAGTCTGACAGCTGAGCATGAGTCCTTACCATTGTTAGGAACAGGTTTTGCACTTCGGTACAGCATATCTTAAATTGCCCAGAACAGAACCTTGCTTCCAAAGGAGTTGAGCTGGGCACCTAGATCTATACTCAACAGTCAGGTTTCTGTGCTTTGCCCAGCTATCTCTTTGTAGTCCTGGCATCATAGCAACTGAAAGCATGAGAAGGTTGGAATGTTCTTACTTAAAACAGTAAGTTGAAACAGAAAAGAAACACAAAGAATCCGAGAGTTTGTTTTCAATTGGAAGGTAGGAGCAATAATTGGTGCAAAGGCAGGCATTTGGCTTCCAAAGCATTCTGGAAACCTGCGTCAGCTCTGTGCTTGAAAAAAGACCAGCAGAGCGACTGACATGAAGTGCCAATGCTTTCCTACCCAGAGGGAAAGTAGAGAGAGGTGAACTAAAATAGTCAGCAAAAGTTTTGTGTGCAAGTCAGTTTATATATATGCTAAAGAAGCATCAGACAAGGAATATATCTGGTTAAAGCTCCAGCTGGTCTACAGATGGAGCAAGGATTAGAGAAATGTGCCATCACAGAGAAGTACAAGGAAATGTTGAGAGTAACTTATATGAAAATATTGAACTTTCAACAGTGTATTAACTATTCATAGGCACTGCCATGCTGGCTCAAACTAAAATTTCATCTTGCTAAACACCCTGTCACTGTCAGCGGCCAGTAGTGAAAGCTTGGGAAAATCGTTTAGAAAAAAGAGATGAGAAGTGATCCTTCCCAGCTTCCTCAGTGAGAAAGGTGTTCAACACCTGTGAATTTTTCAGGGCCTGATTTTGTTTCAGCCCTTACATATGGAATTATAGTTCTAAATTTCTATGAGATTACTTGAAAACCTTGACACAGTTGTTTGCAGCCAAGAGCTTGAAAGATTATCTGGCTGGGGAAAATGAACATAGGAGGGAGATTCACTTAAAATATTCTATTTCTCTTAGTTGGATGGCAGTAAAGTGGAAGGTAGATATAGTACACATCTTAGAGAACATGGCATGCGCTTAAGTGCTGAATACAAACTGCTCTATTTTTGAATAGTTGTATTTTTGAAGAGCACTGTAGAACACTTGCTCTTCTGCAGTTCAGTGAAGTACAGAAAGGTATGATTCAGTCCTACCTGTCCCCAGTTCTATACTGCCTTAAAAACAGTGTTTTCTTGTCAATAAAACATTCCTACTTCTGCTGGAGTGTGCAAAGTCGAATCTCAGCATGCTTGAGCACTGAGTTTATAAGTGTGTCTTGGGGTCTGGCTTCACGTTAAATTTCTGCTATATCCAGGCAATGCAGAGGCTTGTTTGAAATTTGGAATTGCTTGGACAGCAGAAGTAAGAAGTGATCCTGAAGTTAGAGTATTAATTGTATAATTTGTCATTTTGTGATTATTTCTTCTGATTTTTAGTTGTCATTAAATGACTTAATTCCTGATTGAGTGGAACGTGTATGTGAAATATTAACAGGCTGCTATTGGCTCATCAAGTCTTGTCAAATAGGTATATTTCTGCTTTGACCCATTACGTTTTGAGTAATCCTATCAGAAGTCTTAACAGTATATTCAAAAAATTAATCAGTCATATAATGCTAGATAACAAATATTTGCAGAGAGTTAATGTGTCAGCCCAGTTATATATACCTCCACATTTCTAAAATCTAAACAGTTTCTTTTTCTCAGAAGTGTGTATTTACACAGGGTTTGGTGGTTGGCTTTTTTCCCCAAGGGACATGCGACAGATGCTACCGTGTTCATTTTATTGCATCTTTACTGTTATATTCCTTAATAATTAAAAGGCCATGCATGGCTAGCAGTTTGCGGCATACTTTTCCAGTTTAAGTTTTTGGATTCCTTCTTAGGAGTACATATGGGTCAACAAAAATGCTTGTGAGCGTGTGGGTGATTTTCATAAAGCAGGTGTGTCAGGAACATAATCATTTGTGCTTTCGTTTCAAGAAATTTACAGTTTAATTACAATACGCTCAGCTCTCTCAGGGAAAAAAAAAAATAAAAACCTGAGAAAAGACAAAAAAGGCTTTGTAATCCTGTGCTGTGTTCAGGATTTAGATCTCACCTTGTAAAAGTTTTTATTGCAGCCTCCTCCTCCACTTGTGCCATGAAACAGTGAATCACTCCTTCTTGTCTCTAAGTACAACTGCAGCTCTCATGTTTTATCCTGACACCTCCTAGATGAGCTTTCCATACCAGGGAGAGGGAGGACATTTGATGCTTCTAATATTATTCTGACGCCTCCCCTTCTCCAAGGAGTCAACCTTGCTGGCTCTGTTGGCTGTGAATCCCAGCATGAGATCCCATTCAGGGTGATTAATGTACGCAGGAGCTGAAACCACCTCTCGGTTCCTTCCAGCACATTCATTCTCATGGCATAACGTTTCGTGTGTTCAGCTGTAGGATGACCTGGGCAGAGGCCCAGTGGCGCTGATAATTTTCCGTCCTTTGTACAAGTATCCAGAGAAACCCTTCCAAAGTGACTGACATTGGCCTCCCTCATTGCTGCTAATGATCTTCAGTAGCTGAAGACTTCCTTTCTTGTGTGGCCATAACACCTTGCTGCATGAATGTGTGGCCTGAATTGTGGCTGGGAAGATAGAAAACACTAACTCTTCTTCCTTAAAAAATAATAATGCTTCTCTCTCCTTTCTGTTCTTTTTCTTCCTTCGCTCCCAATCCCATATAGTTTTTCCAGATTATTTTTTCTCAGGGATTCATCAAATGATGCTATTACAGAAGCTGTTCAATAGGTTTTATGCTAGCTTTCCCTCTGGTGTCCTACTGCATTTCAATTTGGCTAAATACAAAAATCTAATGTAGTATTTATATGAGAGCCAATACTACAGTTAAAACATTGTCTTTTCATAACCTGCTTATTTTAAGAAAAAATACTGACTTTCACTTGGACAAGACCATTTCTGTAATAACATAATAGTCAGCTCAAATAATGTGGACACAATCGTGCCCATAGGATGAGGTATATTACTGAGAGAGATTTCCCCTGTTACTTTGCACGTGGCTGTTTCAAATTACCTTAATAACAGGGCAACATACATAATAAGAATTGCACAATAAGAAGGCATCTAATCCAAAGTAAATAATGGCTGCATACTCCTTAGTAGCTGCAAGAGGCAAATACATAATGATGTGTAGGACAAAGTATTTAAGAGAATGTCTTGTTACCTAAAACATTTAGACAAGGTCTGTAGGTAGAGATAAGCATTTTTGAAGCACCCTAGTACAGCCGAAAGCCAGAGCAAAGGTTCTGATAAGTTTTTATAGGGTCTGTAGATTTTTAAAAAGGGGGGAAAAATATTTAAAAACAGTAAGCCTTGAGTATCCAGCTACCAGATTTGTGGGAGTTAGAAGGAAAGCTGGGCCTGAAAATCTCCGTGAAGATCATGTTTAGTCTTGAAAACTCATTGTTTTCATGTAATGTACTTCCCAGGAAACCCCTGAGAGCTGCCTTCTTGAATTCAGGCCGGTGAAACCTGTGTGTTTTTTCGGCGGTGCAGCCATGGAGAGATGTGGTTCCCTCACTGGACAACTAAGATTTTCTTTGGGTGCTCGTGGCTGACTCTGTTCCCTTTCAAGACTGCAGTTTCAGTCCCTGCAGGAAACTGTTGAAGTTCTCAAGATGATCTGAAGTGGTGAAATCAATGGAAGAAGCAGACAAGTTCCCCTTGGTTTCCTTTCCCATTAGGAGGTAGAGAGATAAGAGGAAAAGTGGTGTATACATCAGTGATGAACACAAACTCATTCCCATATGTGAGAGAAAGAGTGCCTCTGGATTTTTGTTTTCCATCAATACTGTACCCTCTTTTCACGTCAGTAAATGTGGACTCATCTTTAGCGCTGGTTTTAGGCAAAAAAAGACTGAGGTGACAGTTTTTTTCAGGATTTTTTTCAGGCATCTTGAGTGGGAAACTCAAAGGAGTTGGTGTGTTTCCAGATGAATAGTTGAATTCACTGTAGATCAGCATCCTTCTTTTCGTAGGCTTACCTCAAATATAACTACAGATACATAGAACATTCCTAGGAAAGAAAACACAAAAAACAAAACAAAACAAACCTGTATTTCTTTTTCACAAGGAGAAGCTCCCATGAGCTACAGTCTGAGGCCCAGAGAGCCCATGGGAACAGTCTGCATGAAAGCATTTCATGTAGAGCCAGATGCTCCCAGCCCTTAAGCAAGCAAGTGGCCTTTGATTTTACTAGAAATATTGTGACTTGACGTGATCAGATCCAGAGAGCACAACTTGTACTTAAGAAATAGGAGATATGCCATAAAATACCACAAAAAGGCTAGTGCTGAAAATTAGTTTAAACTGTTTACTGCTGGGAGGTGGAAAGAGGAATAGCAGACATAATATCAGATGCAGACTCCATATCTCTGATACCAGTGGAGCTTTTGTCATCCAGTTTGTAGGACTGAAACTGAAACTCAAGTGTTTGTGTACCTTCATGTGTGGTTTTTTTTTAATTCTTTCTTTGAGGATGATGAAGGTAATACAAATACCATATTGCATCCCTACATTGGATTTAGATATCCAGTAAATAAAGTAAAAGATTAAAAATTAAGAAAATATAGTACATACAGTTTAAAATGCAAGAAAGCATAGCTACTAACGTATTATTTATTAAGCTCTCTCTCTCTGTCTTGAAAAGATAAGCTTTTTGCAAATTTTGAAGGACTGCAGGAAAGTTTAGAGAGGTTTTTTAGCATCTGTATTTGGAACAATAAAAGTAAGCCAGTGTGTGCAGTTAGCACAAAAATAAAGACCTGTTGGTATATACATGCACTCTTTAGAACCCAGAAGATCTCTGCTGTGGTCAGTTATCTTAACTTTGGTCTGGCATCTACAACTTGGCAGACAGAAAAAATTATTCGCTAAATTAAAATATCAAGCTAGCATTTTTTTTGACTGATGCCATTTTACTGCTAAGCTAGCAAATGACTTCTAAAATTACTGCTTATTCAGAAAGAAACACATCATCCCAAGCTGCCTTATGAGAACCCATTGAGCTTTAAGTTTTTAAAAGATTAGCTATTCTTTAGGAAAAGAAGGGAAATTTCTGGGGATAGAAGAAAATCTGCAACAAAGAAATAGTGTTGGTCCCAGGCTACTTTGACATTGTGGTTGAAATGAAAGACATTTCCAGTAATTTCTTTATTTTCTGGAGCCAATGGAATAATTCTGTAATTTCTCTGATGCTGTGAGTCTTGGTGCTTTGTGACTATCAGTTTCAATCAAATTAAAGCCAGCTTCAAGAGCAGTTGCTTTAAGATGCCACGTCCTAGTGGATCAAGGGTTTGTCTCCTCATTTACAGAAATTCCAAGCAATTAATATGTGTATTTACAGTAGCTTTGTACTGTTATTCTCTGTGCATTGATGCACTGGACTTGCAGACATTTATGTGAAGTAGTTTCTACTGGAGTTTTCGGGATTATTCTTAGCCATTAAAGTCTTCACATGACATCATTTGCAGGATTGGGGCCTTTGCTGACATTTTGTAAGGGCTTTTTATGTCCTGTTGTATATTCACAGTCTTACATCTTTCTCTTTATAACTCTTTAAAATAAAATATTTCAACTGCCTCCATTTTAGGAGCCAGCCTCCCTTAGAAAATGTGTTTTTCATGTTTTTTACATAGTGGAATAGTTGGATCCTCTTTCCAAACCTGCTACTTTGAGGTCAATAAAGACTGAACTCCATGATATATAACAGGTAAAGTTTTAGTGTGATTTTTTTTTCCATCTGTTTTTTTTTTTACCACTTTTCAGTAACTTATGTATTTTAATTAAAAGCTTTCAAAAGCAAGCACAGTGCACGTAGCGTGTAATTTAGTAAATATTTGCATATAAAGACACGTCCTTTAATTAAGTACTTTAAGAATAAATTAGCAGTTGTGTTTCTTAAGAAAATAGAGACGTAAAAATGCTCCTGTGTATATGACTGTTACACAGCAGATCCAAATGATGAATAGTTAAAGGTGCACATGATTAAAAGACAACTCAATAAAACATTTCCAGAAACGTGCAATTTTATCACTGCCAGAAATGTAGAAGTTGTTTTCTAAATTGTGTTAGTAGCTAGAAATACTCCATTCCAGCTTCAATAAGCAAAGCTTTCCCTTACATCCATCTTGCTGCAGGTGCTTGAGTGCCTCTGTGAGTTTTTAAATCTTGTGACGAATGAAATACGAAATCAGACTGTTGAGTTCTGTAGAACCTATTGGCTGGCATTACAGTTATTGTATCGATTAAAAAGAACACGCAAGGAAGAATTAGAGTTTGGCACAGTCTGTTTTATGGTAGTTCACACAGCCGAAAAGAAATCTGAGAACAAGACTTGAAGGAAAACAAAGAGCTTTACAGTATTTTTTTTTTCTTTTCAGGAAAACACACAGAAGCTAATTTTAGCTTCTTGATCAAATTGACCCAGTCTTTAACCCTGGCAAACGTTACCACAACACACTTCCAATAGACAATAGTTTGCATACCAGCATCGCACTGGAAACAGATGTGCGTGCAGGACTGGCTTTTTTGGGAGCCTCTCTGAGAATTCCACTACAGTGAAAGCCTGTGAGTGCTTTCTTCCTAATTGGGTTATAAACTGGGTCTTCTTTCAAACCCAGACTGTGATCTTTTCAGCATCGCTTGCGCTCTTTAAAAATTTATTATGTCACAGCTATGTTTTGACCAGACTTTCAAAATATCATTCACTTGGAGAAAAGTTTCTTGGCATGAAGTTTGATTATTATCTTGGAAAAAAAAATTGTTAACAGCTGGGCTATTCATGGGCAATGGTTGCACAGTTTATATATCAAAATGTTTGGAATGTGAACAATTACCTCTTTTAGTTTCTCACAAAGTCTCTTATAGTTTATAAAGTCTGTTTTTTGTTGTTTGTTATCAAAAACATGTAGTTCTTTCCCTGCTGTAACTTGTCCGTGTTCCCCCCCACCCCTCTCTCCCTGCTGCCCCATCCATTTTCCTAACCCACTCATTGAAGTTCCCACTACTACCATCTGCTGTTACCGACTTCATCATCATCATCTCTGATCTACTGTGTTCTCACTGGGAGTGAATTTTTCCTCTGTCCGGCACAATATAATATTGGTAATATCCCCTGAGATGTATGTTTCTGAACAACAGAACTGTACTTGTAAAGGATCCTCCCATTCGGATTTTTTATTCTTCTGTAAATTGTGAACTTCCTAATTTTCAAAGTATTAAGTATGGATTTTTCCTGCAAACCCTGGAAATCTTTAAAGCCTCTGAGACACTTGGTTGAGAGATGGATTGAAAATGGAGGTAGTGTTTTTCAGATCGCTCTTCTAGTCAATAGGCTATCTTCGTATTGTTTTCCAGTAGTACTGGGAACCCATTCCTGGTCAAGGATTCCATTACTTGAACTCTTAAACACAGTGCAAAAGTACAGACACACTCCAGATAGTTTACAAGAATTAAGTAAGAACATGAGTAGATGCACACAAACATTAAGAGGAGACAAAGCCATAGTAGTGGTAACTGGTCTACCATCAAAAGTATCTGTAACATCTCTACAAATAATAGTAATGAGGCAGTTTTTTAGATAGTCAGAAAAATCAGTCTTCATCTGCTGAGACCTAAGTGGAAGGAAAAGCAAGTTTCTTGTATTGTTTCTTCTGAACATACTTATTTCTTCCACCACTTGTTGCAGAGGTAAAGATCAAGAGTCTTGCATTTTTATTTTTAGCACCTCTATCCAAATCTCTGCCCCAGCTCAAGCAGAGAAATTAAGATTTAAATTCTTAAATCACGGGTACTTTTTCTTCCTGACACTGTGCATGTTGTGTAAATAGTTGCCTGCCAGTATATATGCATGAAGAGGTCTCTCTGTTTGAAGTCATTAATATCTGCTACAGGTACTAATGAATGATGTGAGACAAGAGCATTAAGTTTGGACTGTGGGGAACAAAAAGGAGGATTTTCCCTTCCACTTTTATTTTCGTTAATATCAACAGAATATAAAAAAGATACATATATGAAATTAATCTACTTATTCAATATGGACCCAGATTACAAATAGTTTTGAAGGAATTAGAATTGCATAGAAGATTTGCTGGGACAACCTGACAAATGCCTAACTTAAGTACTGATGGTGCTGTTCATAACCAGTAAGGCTGCACAGTGTACAATACCTGGAGTGGAGGCAGTCGGGAGGGTGCTATGGCTATTAAAAGATATATTGTAATGTGAATGTTTTCTTAGGGCCGATTCTAAGCTTTTCAAAGCCTGCATTTTGTGAAAAGCAAGACAGTTGGGAGCAAACTGATGGTCAGTTGATAGCGTGTTTTGCTGCAGGCTGAATTAACAGACGAGAGATAGCTATTCATCTATGAAGCTGTGTCCTTGTCTGTGTCTGGGGACTAGTCTGTTTTATAAGGGAGGAAAAAGGGGCATTGAATGAAAGCAGTATTTAAAACATAACATTGATGCAGCAATGCGTTGATTAAGTACCAGAAATGTACACAAACTTCAGAGAAGATCACGTTCAGGAAGTCTGCGTAGAGCAGTCATTTAATGCAGTAAAACCTTGAGAACTGGCAGCATTTAAGTGCTACATCTAGACAGGCAAATTGTTATTTGCCAATATGTCTTTGTTTATCTCTGCAGTAGAGTGGCTGCAGTCTATCACTGAATTTGTTCAGAAGTTAATTTCCGTTCTGAAGGTATGCTTATGCCTGCTGTTAGCTTTACAGGAAAGAATGCTAGATAGGCATTTAGTCATCCTGTCCTCACAGCATTTCTTAAAAAGTCAGTCAGGCTTGCATCAGAGAATTGGCATGCTAGTGTTGTCTTACATTTGGAATGCGTGATAGCAACATTTTTATTCAGCCTATTAAGGGTACATTGGTGAATGCAAATGCAGATTCTGATTTGGACTCAGGCACCCTGAGAACTGGGAATTGTTTGGTATGCTGCCTTTCTTCCAGCATGACCACAGGCATTACCCTATACCTCTTTACTTGTACCTTTTCTATGGCCTAGTGCAAACATTTGTTACTTTCTGTGACAGTGAGTCCCATTGTGTCTGTGTAGTATAAGCATCCAGTCATCCATTGCTGCTGGTCTTGAACCTCAGGTCTGCTGTAAGAGGCTGGAAGTATCCTCTGGCCAGGCACATCATCCCCTTCAGACATGTAGTTGGCAGCATAGCTGAGAATGAACGCCAAGGAGGTGTGCCTGCTGGTGCGGTTTGTAAATGCTGTCTCTTAGGGTCTCCATCTCAAAACAAGCAGCAAAAAGCTATGCAGCTTGCCCCACTGCAAGTAGAATACCTGCAGTGAATTTCCATTCATTATTGGTAATTATCATGTTCTTTGTGGAAGTTGTTTCAATTACAAGTGTTGGAGTAAACCCTAACTTCTATCACATTGCCTCTTGAAAAGACTTCAGCTTGTACGCAAAGGCCATGACCTAAATGCAGCTATTTTGTCTTAAATTCAGAAGTATTTCTCTCTGAAAACATTTAATTACTGTTAAGTTCGGAAATGAAAAAAAAAGGTTGCTTCACAGAAGAATGTTTAAATTAGCAGTTTTAGCATGTTTTTCAACCTTGGCAAGTTCACTTGCAGCTTGTCTCAGATGATTGGATAACAAGTAATCATCTGGGGAGGAGGGGGGGAGAAGTCTTCCTTTTATGAGGTTGTGCTCTTTCCTTTGTGGTGAAAGAGGAGTAAACAGATATTTAAGGAAATCTTTCAGTTATTTTGGTTCGAGGTGTTATATATTGCAGGGAAGCAAAGTAATTCAGTGCTCCTTAAATTGAAGAAATCCAGAGTTATGTGAATTAAGCAGAGAGGTATATTCCAGGTGATTGATAGAGAGACTGGCTTCAAACCTGTAAGTAACTTAATTGTAACTATTAATATTGTCATTACTACTTGTCAAGAAGATATTAAAAAGAATGTGTTGACCCTTAGAGGATAATGAACTTCTAAGTCATATCTTTGATCCAGGTAACAGCATAATTGAGCCAGGAGAATAACTCTTCATATGAGCAGCTGCTGTGTAGTTGTTTTTATGTAAGCAGCGTATGGTTTCTAACAGTACAGTCCAACCTCACAGCTCTGTCACTAAGCCTTGAAGTTTTCTTATGATGATCTGTTGGCTAGCTTGGTCATCTGATTTATGGACACCTGGCTGGCTCAGAGGGCCAGGTAGCCAGCTTCTGTGTTCAGGTGGTGTAGATCAGGGCAAATGTAAAAAGTGAAGGCAGTCTGTGTGCTTCTAATTTGGGGCAATGCTAAGTTTACTCATTTCTCCTGGGGTAGCTTACCCCTTTCCTGTTTATAATATTAGCTGTGCTTGTGCATAAACACAAGTTTAAAGACTTAATTGAATCACAGCAGGGCAGGTCATGCTGAAATGGTTTTCTCATGTGAACAATACTATCTATTTATTTTTTCACTAATTTCAGTTTCTTACTACTGCTCTGAAATTTGCAGTGCAACTTGTGTTCGTAAGTTTCTGAAGATAATACTGGATGCGTACGTGTTTAGAGAAGAGTAATTATTGGCAGGGTATTTCTGTAAAAGGAACCTTCATCTATGTCTGCTGTGAGCTTAGATAGACTAAGATGTAGTCCAGTTTGTTAAATAAATTGCAGAAAAAATTAAAAGTAAGTAGAAGTTGTATTGAGCAAGAGTAGCTGATTTTTCCAGTATTTTGTATTGTGACGGTATAAAAGTTTTCATATTAGAATGCCAAGGTAACTTCTAAGTTAAATGGTAGCCTGACCTCACTTGAAAAATTCTGCATTAATAAGTGAAACTGAGTTGAGATTAATGTTGTTAAAGGAATCAAGTTTGTTATTTCTCGAGATTTTTTATCCATATAAGAAAGGGGGAAAAAAATCCAAATGCAAGTTATGAGCCTTTATGCCAAATATTAAAAAAATAAAAATAAAGAAGGCAGTATTTCTGGCCATCTTACCTCATGAAAAAGGCAAACGGTGCATTCTTTTCTTTTTCTCTTAGAGAGGAAAACATGAATTGAGGATAGTTCTGGGCTCTGATCCTTCAGACAGTGAATTCAAAGGATATTATGACTCATGTGACATTATTCCTAAGCATAAAATTACTCCCATATGAAAGTAATGGAATGTGTTTGAAGTTTGGGGCCAAAATTTTGGTCACTCAGCAGGTGGTTAACTTGTAACCTGGAAAATCTTTGGTGGTGATGGATGTTTCGAGGGGAATATTTACTCAAGATAGTAGAAAGGCCTGCACTTTGGATGGGTCAGCCAGTGGTTTTGCAGTGGTGTGCACAGGGAGGAAGGTGCTGTGCTTGGCACTGTGTGGTTATGTGCTCGAAGGTAGGAGCTGAGGCGACTTTCTGGTTCTACAGTGTGCCCTCTCCTGCAAGCAAGCCTAGGAACTGGCTGGCACCATTTGCCAAGCATAAGTCCTCCATAAACGAACAAGAACCTGGCACTGCATATGCATTTTATGTCTCTTTTGTAAATCTCACCACTTCAAGGGAGTTATGAGGTGATTTCTGCTCGTTTAGAGTGAATAAGGCTTGTTGGGGATGAAATCATTCCCATCAGTTTCAACTGGAAGCGTGTGCAAGTCTGTCATTTAGCAAAGAGTATGAATCTTTCTGGCCTGGGCTCTCAACTAGGCAGCAGAGGCTGATGGTGGCACCTTCCTTCCCAGCTCTCTAGTCCCAGGCCTTGCCTTCTGACACCATCAGAGCAGCAAGAATAAACAACCTAAATCCACGCTGCTGGTGTCAGGACAAAGCTCTCACCAGTGCAGTCGCATATGAGAGTGCTGATGCAGCACATCTCGTCAGGTGTGTGCCTTTCTCTCCTGGTCCACCCCACAGCCGTTTCATTTTGGTCCTTTCTTTAGGCACAGGGTGAATGAACTCATGTTTTAGAAACAATTTAAGTAGAAGCAGATCTGGGCATAAATCTTCTCTTGAAGTATTTGCTTTAATATCAACCCAATTTCTGCCGAGTGATGAATGTTGGTGTTCTACTAAATGTACATGCAAACAGCTTGAGTACAAGCATAGACATTCCCGCATCTCTGTTTCAAGCTGTGGGGAAGGTTCTCCAAAGCAGCCCTGCTCATTTGTTATTCTAAGATTTCATTCCATAACACACCTTTTAGGAATTTGGATTCGAGGAGTTTGGCTCTGCTTCTTCTGCATCTCTTTCCGTCCTGCGAGCTTTTCTGCCAGAGCATTTTCAGTGGAAAAAGTCTGAGCAAAAAAAAAAAACATAAAAAAACCAGCAGTCTGACAGCAGTGCAAAGCATAGTGTGAGCAGTGACAAATTAAGCATTTGATGTGCATCTTCTGACTTGTTTGGGATAGACAGAGATGACCAGGCATCATGTGATAGAATGCTAGCACACATGATGTGCTTAGACCCCTACAGCACTCAGAGTCAGTGCTGAGCTGGGGCTGTTCCAGCTGGTGTTCAGCAAGGCATTGAAGCCCAGGAACAGTCTGCTGAGTTCAAAGGACCTATGTGAGTGCTTAAAGAAGGGCAAGCAGAAATGCTTTACTGTGACTTAAATGCGTGAAAGAGGAAGAAATTGCTAAGCGGAAATGGAGCTGCGCAGCTCACACTGGTCTTGTTTAAAATCATGTGAGACCTTGTGCCAATGTAGAAGACGACTCACTGAGCCAGCCATTGGAGCTTCCCTCCTCTCTGGAGACAGCTGTGTTTGATTGATAGCTACACCCCCTTTCCCTCACGCCATGTGTGCATGATGAGGGTGTGAGATTTCTCCAGTTATTCTTGCTCAGAGGTTCAAGCAGATGTACTGCCTTGCTTCCTTCAAAGAGAAAAATATCCATTTCTTTGGTCTGAAAAAATTCAATTGCTAGGACAACAGGTCCTCTAATTCTTTTTGCAATTTATCATCCGTCTGTTCCTCTGACTGCACAGCCCGTGGCCCACAGAGGGAAAGTGATGACAAGGCCAGCTGGCAGCAAGCACTCATTGCAGTTTAGCCCAGGTGGCCGTGCTGCTTAATGGACAAGTCAGCTTGCAAGATGCATTGCTGGTGGGGAGGACTTCTCATTTCTGCCTGCTCAGTCAATTTTCAACTTCAGCTAATCATCTGGTTAATGCACTGTTTTCTGCTTTGCCATAAGACCTTTTGCCAAAAAGTGAATTAACATGGAGAAGAGGAAATGGGGAGGATGCCTCCAAAAAGCCAAATCTGTTGGCTCCTCATGTGAAAACAGTGACAGGCAGACATTAACCAAAGATGGATGCAGCTCCCTGCCTGTAGAACAGTGGATTGGACTGTGAATATGAGGGATTGAGCATCTTTTTTCAATGGGACACGTGTCCTGGAGGGACTGGCTTTAGGCTTCACAGAGATGCACAGGCCCACTTTTCCAGGCTGCTACCAGATGTCTTCTGAGAGCTATAGGAAATGTGAACCCCTCAGTCTCTACTTGGTTGAATTTTTTTCCTTGGTTAGCTTCTCCCTCCTGAGAAATCCAGAAGCTGAATTTTTAAAAGGAAAAATAAAAGGGTATTTGAATGTAATTGATTTGTTTTCCATCTGACTTTACTAAAAAAATCAACAAACAAAAATAGCTTTTTTGGCAGTGGTAAACCTACTTTTTTGCCTCTTCAGTTTCAGATAAGCGTTTGTTTTGATCTACTGATTAATGGAGTGAATTCTGCATTCAATATTTCTGGCCTTTTTGCTGCCACTTTGTTCATGCAGGGTGATCTGCAGGGACTTCTGTTGTGAGAACTGCACCCTTGCAGGTGTCACCAGAAGAGGCCCTTCACTGCTGTTCAAAATCAAACAGCAGCACCTCTGGGAACTGGTTGTTTTCTCCCTCAGAATGATGACAAGCAGCACTGTCTCATTAGCAGTAAAATCATATATTCAAACATTTCTATTCACTTAATGCAACCTCAATAACTCCAAAGCAGTTCTAATATGCAAATATTCCAGCACATTTCTAAAATTAAATATTGTGCTGGGGAATTGGAGAGAGAATCTGTTGTCTAGATCAATGCTGTAACTGTTTCATCCTTAGAAACTTGGATGCGGTCCTTTGCCCGAGAGCTTTCTCAAACAGGAAGGCATATTTGGAGGAGAATGAATGCAGGAACAAATTGCAGGTTGACAGCATAGACACATTGTGCAATAAAAGAGGACAAGCAATTGGGTGGAAAAAAATTAGTGGTTCTTTCCCACTGGACCCTCTATCTTTTACCAGAGAACTGGTGTTTTCTGTGTATCTCTTCCTGCTATTGCTCTGTACACAGAGACTAACTTCATTAGTAGACAGCTGAATCCTCAGAGGGAAGTTTAAAGCAGTGGTGTCTAGACCAGTGATATGTTATGACTCATGCATGCCCAGCCTATAACCAATTCCACGCTGTCTTCCTGAGTCTGCACAGTGCCTGAAGCTATAAGCTTGAAAAGACCTATGTCTTTTTGACCTATTGTGTGTATATCTGCATGTGTGCTTTTCATTTGGGATTTGTTATACAACTGTTGATTTTTTTTTTTTTTTTTTTTGTAAGCATTTATTATTTATTACCAATTATTTAAGATAGTGGAAGATCATTAATAGCTAGGCTATCAAGATAGCAGAGGAAGAAGAAAGATAATAGGGCAGAAAAGCCATGAGTAAAACAAAAGAAGAAGTTGATGGAACAAGACAGGAGAAGGATCTCAGTAGAAGGAGCAGCAGTGCACTCAGAGTGGTGCATACCCAGGTCAAGGTAATTAAAAATAAATAAAATTAAAGGAATCCATCATGTTGATGGAAGAAAACTTTTCCTGGTCTAAATCATACCCCAATGTTTGGGGGGGAAAAAAAAAAAACATCCTTCAGAAAATACTTGATGAATAAATAACTGTCATTGAAGTCCTCTGGACAATCAGCAAGTTAGCTATCCACCAACAGAATATTAGAACTCAGCTATGTAAAGAAACAAAAGGGCACCAAGCATTTGGGCTTACATCAGAGCACAATGTGAGTTTGGCCATAGCTGGAGAGGAAAGAAGGAAGCTAATAAAAGCAACGCATATTTGCATATAAGGGAAACCAAGCCACCAAACTGACTGGTGGAGCAGCCAGGCCATACTCCCAAGGGAACAGCAGCTTAACCAACAGATGTTTGCTCAAATAGCAAACATGTGGAATCTTCCGGTGATGGATTTATTCAAATCCAGGTGGCCATAAGCCAGTAATATGGATAAGAAGCAGGGTAAAAATTATATTTATAGCTATTTACTGGCCCAGCAGATTACACTTTTCATGAATGAGAGAGATGGCAGTTCTACAATGTCCTGAATTTTCAGGGTCTTACAGTGAGTGACAAGATTAAATTCATTCAGACATGAAGAAATATCTTAGTTGACTGGAAGGTGGTAAAATTCATCCCTCAGAAATACCCTTGACTCATGCTGCTGCCCTTGACTCAGTCAGGATTTGTGACATGTGCATAAACGTAGGAAATGTCCCAGCTCATACCAGATTTTTGGCTGGAGTTGTTTTTTTGTTTTTCATAGAATAAATCTATCGGATGTTCCTCATGAGCTCTTTTGTCACTTAAGTCAGGCTTTCTAAGCTGCCTACAATAAATGTAGCTCACAGGGAATTGAAATGCTTGTGCTTCTACTCTGACGTGAGACCAAGCTGATTTAGTTCCCCTACCACATGCACATGGGCAAGAACAGGGGCTGGTATTTGGCTGACTTTGTTTATATGTTCTCTTTATCTTTTTATGTTGAAATAGTATTTTTGGACCTGCCTCCCAGACCAGGTCTTCTGGTCTGTAGGTGCAGTATGCCCAAAGGATAGTCTCTTCTCAGAGGATTAGCTCTGAGAGGCACCAGATGAAAGCAATGACCAACAGTGGAATGAAACTGCTCAAATGAAAAAAAAGACTGGCCATATCCCATTTTTGTAGTTTGGAGTTCTGCTATACCAATTTGTAAGCAATAGAAATCTCCTGTGAAGAGGTGCCACTTATTCCACCGTGAAGTTGGTTTGTTCTCGCACAAGAGGACAGAAAACTGACCACTGAAAAGTTCCATGAGTTATAATGGGGGCCTTCAGAGTTAGGCAGAAGCTCTATTTTGCAAAGCAAGCCTGCATTTTATGATGCCTTCTTTTCAGACAGGCCTTTCCGAGCTCTGCTTTAACTTGTGCTTTCCATCTGTTTGATGTATCTCCCTGTTGTCTCTTGCCTGAGATTGCAAGGTCCCAGAGGAAAAAGCTGCACTTCTAGTTGTGTGTTTGCTCAGTGCTAAAAGCAGATTGGGATTCCTTTGTGTTAGGCACTGCACAAAAATGTAGGGAGAGTAGGCTTTGTCTCAAAGGACTTTCAATCTGTTACAGACAGGTCAGATAAAGGATGAAAGGGAATGGTTTAACAAAGGTCAGATCGTGGCAGGGCTACACATTGTCTCAGTCCAATGTTCTGTTGCAGGACTATGCTGCTGCTGTGTTTACCTGTGATTCTCCTACACCATGTTAATTTTTCAAAGGAAGATATTCAGTGCTGTAAGGCATCTTGCCCATGTTTGTGAAGGGAGAAGAGTGAAATGCCACTTCTGCAGTAACTGAAGTAGTTCAAGACCTGAATGAAAGTTCGCGTATGAAAATATCAGCTTGTTTTTCTTTTTTTTTTTTAAAAAAAAAAAAAAAAAACTACGTTGTTTGACCTAAGAAATCTTACAGCTTCTCTCTAAAAGCCGTATCTTGCTTTGTTCTTGTACAACTACGGCTGTGCTGAGGTTAGTCAGTGAAGGCAGAGTTTTGTAAGGTTACATTCAGTGATGCAGCGGAACTGGTGTGCAGTGTCCTCTGGATATTTATGTCACTCAAAGAGAGTGAAATATGCAGTGAAGGAACAGCTTCTCTGCCCGATTTCCTAAAGCTAACAGGAAAGGTTGTGGTGAGTCCTGTGAAGTCTGTACTGGGCAGTTTAATGAACATTTTTTTTCATGTGTTCATTAAGTATTTAAATATATGGTGCAAAAGCATCATTATGTGTATCTTTAAGGAAAAAAAAATGAAATTGTTTATTTGAAGGGGGGGGGAAGGAACGTGTTTAATTTTCTGGGAACATTGTCCAGTGAAACATTTATCTTCCCTATGGTCCAGTAAAATTACTGTAGAGCTGCCAAGACTCATCTTGAAAAGTAAATAGAAAATCCTACAACTTTGGCTCATCTGTATGAGAATGGCTAATGGCTATTCTATAGTGCTTCTCGACATCTAATTAATCTTACTTTGGACATTAAAGTTACTTGAAATTGAATCAATTTTGAGATTTTTATGTACTACCAGGCACAGTTAACTTATCTGTCTTCAGTGGAGAGGTCTATTAGTGTTTTTTCCATCAGTGTAAACCTCTTTTTGCTGTAGCTAATCCTTATCCGTCTATCTTTATGATTTCAGTATTGTTTCATGTAGTCCCACATTTTGCCCAAGCACTTAATTTACACATTTGACTTGGCTGGGTCCCTTTTACCCTGCCTACAAATTTATCCCATGTCATCTCCTCATAGCAATTTATAACCTCTATAAAATGTCATGTACAGCCACTTTTTATGTTTCTGAGTAATGGTTAGAAAGAATTGCTTAGGGAATCAAAAATCTAATGAGTTGTACATTATTTTGCTATTTTTAACCAGAGAGCAGCCATTGACAATATTTGGCAATTTTGCAGCTGAAAGCCCAAACTATTGTGCTTTTGAATGTAATTTATTAAGCAAATAAAACTCTTATTGGTAGCGGGCCCTGTTAAAACTGTGGCACCGCATGAGTTCCAGGCCCATACAGCTGTGGACATTTCATAGTACCTGCATACATCTTGTGTGTCTGGACACTAATATTTTACACTTACTTCATAGTTGTATTTATTCAATTGCTTTCATGCTTGTGATTGGGCTGTAAGCAACCATTTATAGCAGAAACCTTGGGTGGGGAAGGAGGGGGCAGCACAAGAAATAAAATGCGTTTATTCCAAGAAGATTTAAATCCCTGCTTTATGAGGCATGGTATTTAGTAAGTCCAGGCAGTGGAGAAAATGGCCAAAATCTTGGTGGTTCACACTGACTTAAGAATAATCTCAGAATGTAGCCCTGAGGGGAGGGGGGAAAAAAAAAAAAACCATACAAAAAGTGCAAAACCAACCTACGGTAGGTGAGACTGAATTCAGGCCTTTTTCTGAACTAATTGTAGAAGCTTAATTTCTTTCTCTCCCTGACAAAATTCTCCTAATTTTGATCATTAGAAGGAAACCATGTAACACAGTAGGGATATAATATAATCACATTGCATGCATTCGTAGTTGTGTATGTAGGTAAATAAGTTTGGCTTTATTTCTCCAACTGTGATTTGTATCTAGCAGGAAATGCTTTCCTATTTGTTATTTTATAATGCCTAAATGATTGTGGTTCTTGTTGCTCTCCTGACTCACGTGGATATACATCAGAATGATTTCCCCTTCAATTAGTGAGATTACACCAGTATAAAACAAATGTAACCAAGACCCACCTGTATCGCTTGTGTTAAAGAGGTAAGACCAAAGGCTGTTCAGTTATTCATGTGGCTAAGGTGTTTGCCATTGATTAGATCTTGCTATTTGCATAATGCCTTAACCAACCAAAAGAACAAGGTGATGTGGTACTTGCTTAAAAACTTGCTCTGGGAAATAAAAGCAGTTATTAAAAACTTAATCTCCTCAACATCTACCGTAATTCACAGTAATTTAAAAGGAGTCGGGGATGACAAGATAGTAGATATCAGAAGAGTATAGGTTGCTCCAAAAGTAATGCTTCCTTTTTATTTCCATGAAAAGTACAACAGATGCAAAGAGCACAGTGACAATATTTGATAGAGCACATTCTCAGCTACAAAACAGAAGTTTTCAACATAGTAACCACCGCTAGCTATGCATTTTTGTTTGCATGCCATGCTTGTAGAAATCTGCACCAGAGGAGATGACCCACTATTGCTACTGCTGAAACACACCACCCACTGCCTCACAGTGCTCACATCCACAATTTGGCCTCCATAAACATTCAGCAAGCATCGTTTAATGTCATTGGTTGCCATTTTTTCCACGTTGAGGAATTCAGTGCCACACTTTTGCTTCATACGCACTTCCATGTCAGACACCAGACTGCCCCTCTGCTTCCAAAACAGAGTAACAACATGTAATGGGATGTTGGTGGGAATGTTCAACCTCTACTGCCATACCACCATCTGCCTCTGACATCATGGACTGACAAAATAGGAGGCATTACTTCTGGAACAGCCTTGGTAAATCTGTGTTTGCGCTGCTGAGCGCTACTGACTGTTCTTTTGTACTGACTGCCTTCCCATCATCAAGAGATTGGTACTGTGTTTCAGAAGTAGAAAAGGGGCTGGAATATCACTTACTGTTCTTTTGTGGCTTATTTGTGTGTTATGCTTCTGTTACCCATAGTTACAATTTGTGAGTTTCTCTACATTCTGGAACCAGATTTTGGAATGTGTCTTGTCATCATTGCTTCTGTCACTGCTGCTAGGGGCTATGAGTTGGTGGTGCCATGCCCCTGATCTCATGGCAGCTTTTGCTTTTGAAGCAATTCCTGCTTCTTCCACTCCCACACACCCCTGGGAAGAAAAAGGAAAGTGTGCCTTAAACTGGTTATGAAGGCACCAGAGGGTCAAAAAGTCTGTGAGAATGAGCAAGCCTTCTTCCCGCATTAGTATTAACCAGGATATCCTGTTCCTTGATTGTTGCCTCAAGGATGAGGGACTTACATACAGTATACCTTGGTTTGTGGTTGAGAAAAGAAGAGGCTTCATCCATTTTAGGAATCTTGAAAGGGGGTGGCCATGGCAGCAGGGGGACGAGTTAATAGGAACCAGATTTTGGAAAATATTGTATCTGTCCTTCTGGGTGAATAAATCAGTGACCGAAACAGCTTGATAGCTGTAACCATAACCTACAATGCTCCACAGAAACAAATATTCCCTTTAGGTCACTGTCTACATACCGTATCATATCTGTGCGCTTGGCAACAAGTTCCTGCAGCATGCAGAAAGCAGTCATGAGAGCACAGACAGGAGGACAGAGCAGAGTGTTGTAACCAAAAAATAATTGGGAAAGTGTCATCGCTGGATATTAGTAATGCATCACTTAGTTTTCACTGTGCCATGTTTGTAGGCCGTATACCTGAGACATGATTTGGTTGGCTGTGCAAACATATGCTTAAGCCCTACCTGAAAGATGAGATTGCTGCGTTTTCTCCAATAGCATGAGTAATTTCATACTTGAATCAGTTATCTTCTCAATTACCCATACAAACAGCAGGAGAAACTGGCTGTTATATCCAACATGCTGCTAGCTCCGAACAGCTTTTTTTTTTTTTTTTCTATACCCATTCTCACATCTCTGGGAAATATTTTCAAATTCATTTGAAAACAAAGCTGGCAGAGGCCTCTGGATATTTTTTTTTCCTTTAATTGACTAGTTCCTGCATTTTTTCGACCTTACCCTGTAAAACAAAATACCTACGCCTTGCATTTCACACCTAGCAAGCTGCTTTTCTTCTTCATTAACTTCTTCATTCCCCTGCCACCCCCTCCTAAAGTGTGGCAGCAACTGTAGTACCAAACAACTCTGTTACCTTCAAGTTCTCATTTTTACTGACACGCGAGTGTTAAAGAGGGAGAGTGTTGGCCATCACCTTTGCAGTGTTTCTGTAATTATTGAACTAGTACCTCTAGAGTCTAGTAAAGCTCTGCTCTGTTAGTTAGTAATAAAGTAACCAAACTACTTTTTCTTTATTCCTTTTCTTGTTTTCTTTTTTT
>NW_024962263.1:11878547-11900258 GCF_019238085.1 Lagopus leucura | reverse complement strand
CCCCCCCCCCCTCCCCCCCCCCCCCCCCCCCCCCCCCCCCCCCCCGGTATTTGTGGTTTTCATAGAGCAGAGAAAAATACGTTCACTGGTGTTTGCAGCCCAGAGCTTTTTTCCTTTTGCTGTCCTGACTACAAAACAATCTTATTTTTAGCTGAGCAGGGTTTTGCAGCAGTGCCATATCAATCCCACAATCCTCTTCCTGGAAGTAATTGCGCCGGGTTAGTCCCCAGTCAGCACTGATGGCAAAGCAGGAAAGGAGCATTTAACACACATGCATGGAAATGGATGAAATTTACCATAAAAGTATGAATTTATGTAAGCAGTCTGCAGTCCTCCACGTATACGTATTTTTAAATGGGCCTTAATTGACTACGCAGCTATATAATATCCTTTTGTTTAGACTTTAAGTTGTAATGGGTGGGTTTTGAGGGCTAGGGGTTTTCTGAGTGGTTTTTTTGTTGTTGTTGTTTTACAGTTAACCCCTCCTCTTATCAGCTCAGCTATTAAATATTGTGGCTTTCCAGCTATCATTCTCCAATCAGCACAGTTAGTGCATTTTACCTTCCAAGAAAGTGCACTTTGAGCCAGCTGGAGCACGAAAAATGTAGGAGCTGGAGAAAGTCATAATTGAAACAGGCGACTGCTCCAGTACAGACAGGAAATAAAAGGAAGACGGGGCCCTTCAATGGATTAAATTAGATGTTTCAAATTCAGACAGTATCAGGAAAAAGAAGACTTATGTTAGAAAAAAAAGGTAACAGTAAGTTCATTCAGCTGAACACCCAGCCCTCCCTTCTTCTCTTCTCTTTAATATGTGTTTTTGCTGGAATCTTGCTCTGATGCTCTGAAGGGTAGAAACTACACAGGCCCCTCTGCTTGCCAAACAGCAGAGTAACAGGTCCCTATTAGGGTTAGGCTGTCCCTATTTTCTCCTCCTTCAGACAGTCCTGAGATATTCTCTTTCTGTAAATTAAGCATGAAATTACGTCGGGCTGAAGAAACAAGATTTCAGCTGCTCAGTAGTTAGGAAAGTATGTTGTGCTTAAAGCGAAAACTTTTAAATGGATGCATTTCCCATGCATTAGTTTAAGATATGCTTATTACATCTCTCCGTACGCAGTACATGCTTGCATCCATAAATTATATTATGTTTCATCCATTCAGGCTAGTTTCTTCTTGCCGTGCAGCCACCACCTAGTATGGCTGACTTGCACAGCTTTATCATGCTTGTGGAATTTTCTCCTTAGTCACTTGTATGTGAATGTGCATAGTTTTTGATAGCAAACTATCCAAAGATGTTTTTGGTAGCTCAGAGCTTCAAATGAACATGTTACCCTTTAGTGGCCACATGTGAGTTCTATGGTCAGTCCAAGAAAGTACCACCAAAAGTACCACCATACTGTACTGTGCCATCATACAGTCAGTGAATCTGTGACAAACGTTTTAGGTTTGGAGCTGGTTTTCTTTGATTGATTTCTACCATTCATTAACAAATTATTTTACCAACTATTTGTGCTTTTCGTTCTCACTTTAAAATATTTCAGGTTTCAGAAATATCTAAAAAGACCTCGGGTAATGACTGTACATTACAGCAAGTCACATTTTTTATAATTCAAAACATAGTTTTCTTTCTTGATGAAAAAACACTTTTCCTGTAAAATTGAAAAGCTGCTGTTTATTTCAACAACTGGAGTTATTCCCTGGCAAACAGAAATATCTGTATTTTAAAGTATGAAGCAAAACACTGAGGTGGGCCAGCATCTGTTAAGGGCTGACCAAGGGGATACATCTTGCTGTGTGCTGCCAAGCCTACCGAACTTGCCTCTTTAGGAAAAATGAAATCTTTGACTCACAACAATTAGGGTTTACAAAGCATATAAATTACAGCAGGAATGCCTCTAATCGCTCACCTTCTAAAATGCCTCAAGGGTTTTGGATTAGAAAAGAACCATTACAAAGATTAAGAAGTATCTTAGAAGCAAATGGATATAGGAAAATGTACTTTTTTCCTGTTTTTTTTTTTTTTTTTTTTTTTTTATGTGATTAAAAATAAATAAATAAAGAGCATTCAGTCTGTAAACAAAAAGCTTTTTCTTGGAACAACTGGATATTCAAATAATGAAACAGGCACATGGAAGTGTGATAAGAAAGCTGGAGGAGTAGAAGAGAGAAACTAGATGAATCATGAGATGGAATAAATTCCTTAGCTATGTTTATGTTTCTTTGTGGGTTTCGCTTCTCTACAAAAATTAGAGCTGTTCCAAGGTAAAGAATTGATTTTTAAATATTTTCTTCCTTTGAGCAGTGTAGATTGTTCACTCTTGTAAAAATAAGATCATTCGATCTTTCCATCTTTTTGCCAGCCTCCTTGTGTGCTACCCTTTTTATATCCATGCACAAGAGCTGAGGAGATCCCAGAATAATCAAATGACAAGGAGGTAAAACTTGGTAGAATGTTTTGCATTCTTGGTCAGGGGAAGCATTTGATAGGTTGAGTTGGGGAAATTATTTTGAATGAGAAATCAATCAGTTAAATAAAGGTGTATCTATGGCTCAGTTTGCAATTTATTTTAATTTTTTGTAATCATATCAATGTTTTTCGTGACAGCACTGCAGCACCATTGTATGAAGGAATCTTTCATTGAAACCGCTTTTATAGTTTATCCAAAGGTGAAGCAGGAAGGAAAGAGATGAGAGCAAAAAGGTGTGCAACCTGGAAGGGACTAAAACTCACCTGTTGAGCTTAGGAGTTTTGGAAGCCTGCCTAGTCATGGGAGAAAACTAGAATGTTTGGTTGAATTCTTGCTGCTAAATGTTGGGGACAAGGAATACTTGAAGGCAAATGGCTTGGGTTCAGTGGGTTTTGTTTGGCTTTGTATATATATGTATATAAATAGATACTCTTATTCACACATATATGTAAATATGAGATAGATGGGAGATGGAAAAGGCATTTTTCTTTGGCTTAGTTTTACCTAGATATGATTTAATATGCGCGCGTGCTTGTGGAATTACATAATTCAAGAGTCCCTATGTGGCCATCCCTTTTTTTTTTTTAAATCTTAGAAATAAAGGATATCACACCATCTGCCCTTGCTGCTAAAATTACTTGAAAAAAAGGACATGAAAACATGTGATTGTGCTGAAGGATACCTTATGTTATGAAGATGCCTGAACAGTCTTTTTTGATCTGTAGTCATCCAGGGAAATATTTTGAAAGCAGGCACTTCAACAAACATTTCCATTGCTTCAGCTCACAACTGACTATGCAGGGACAGTGCATGATGCCACAAAGTAGACTTCTAGGGAGTTGTAATTGTAGAATCTGGGAGGGTGGGAGGAAAAAAAGTTTTATTTTGTTCCTGTGAGCAAAACAGTTCTGTGAAACGCAAGCTGTGCTTATGTTCTGTGGGATGTAGCAGCCATATTCAGAGTTCTGCCAGGGCACAAACCATAGAACAAGATCTATTCCTTCAGGTCCTGGCTTGGATCTCTGGCAAGGGAGTGCTCCATTGTGGTGCCAGCCTTCCTGAGAACTGCCTGTACAAAGCCATACCAACGCCAGGATTCCCAAAGACTTAGGGAGTGCCCGTAGCTCTGTGTGGGCATAGCTATGCTGGCTCTTTGCAAGGTCTTTGAGGAAGTGAAGTGCCTCTGAGGCAGCTCCGGTTTCAGCCACGGACTGTTTCCATGGGGAGGCAGAACTTCAGTAACTTACAGCCACTTAATGGTTGTGTAGGTGTGAGAGAGGAAAATCAATTCCAAAATTTTCACCCTGAATCTGTTAATTGTGCTGTGGGATAGTGGCATTTTGGTTTTCTGCCAAGGAGAACATTTGCAGGTGGAGACACTGGGTGCGTTGCAAGTCACGCAGCATCCAAGTAAATGCAAGGCCCAAGATTTGAGTTCAGAGTCACATCCAAATCATGTGTGGTGCCAGGGATGAGGAACCTTGCATGGGGGATAGAAACAAAACAGCAGTCCTGTTCAAAGCGATGCTGGGTGACTGGAGATCATTTGGTTGGAGAAATTCTCAGGCTCATCACTCCCAGATAGATGGGAGGTGTGACCTTCTGCAGTGCTGACAGATGGCTGACTGCCATGGGGTGATAAGACTTGTGATCAATGAGATGTGCGGCACCAGTCCACCAACAAAGAAAAGATTTGAATGTAGCTCCAACTGCTGCCGAGCTGAACATGCTTGAGCATTTGCAGTATTCTCCATTTGCCCAGTATTCCTGTGTTGCCTCTGAAAAATAGAAGTTTCAGTTCAGTCTCGTTTCAATGCTAGCTTCCTTGAAAGATTAATCTGAGCTCGCTGAACGGAGGGGATCATGGGGATCCTTTTTTAAAAAAAAAAAAAAAAATTCTTTTTTTTTTTCTGAGTTTCCCATTGCTTTACACCACTTAAAATCACAAAATCATAGAGTCACCAAGGTTGGAAAAAACCCATAAGATCACCCAGTCGAACCATCCACCTATCATCAATCATTACATTATATTCTAGATTCTGAACTAAAAAAAAAAAAAAAAAAAAGTTTAAAATTGGTTGGTTCTTTTCAGTCATGGGTAAGGCATGTTTGCACCTCACAGATACTCCTCTGTTCACATCGCTTAAAGTAATTTTTAACCACAGTCAGCATAAAAGTTTTCTGCCACATTCACAAAAAGCAGAATTTGAGCCCACAGCTTGCATAGACATTTGTGCAATTCCTTAATAGTTTCTTATACGCCTACAGCGAAAGAATGAATCAAGAATTAATTAGTACATCAGGAGATTCTCACCCCAGCTTCCTGTCTTTCTTTTGTATCTCATTATTATCCCTGCCTTCCAAATTGGTGTTCCTAGGCATGTAACAATAGGCAGCTTTTGCCTGCAGAAATTTGTAGGAAATATTCCTACGGTTACTGTTCCCGTCTTGCATTTTGTGTTTGACTGGGAGTGCTGGTGCCAAACTGCCAGCAGTTGCTTGGCTTCTGGAAGAAACACAGCCAACCATGGTGGTTGTTTTTTTTTCGGGTGGGTTGTGGGTTGTTTTTTTTTTCTGTGGCTTTTACCTGAAGTCATAAAATCTATGTTTGCAGAAAATCACATGGATCTTTGTGATCCTTTTGGTGAACTTGGCCTGAAATTCAGGTTTGTGATGAAGCCAAAATCCAGAGGATACTTGGGAATTCATCGCAAAAGTTCTTGCTGTCTCTGTGAGCATGCTAGCTGAAGATAATGCCACCTGGGTTGCTTGTTCTTCAGCCTCCTGCTCGCAGGCACTTACAGAGCCAGTTTGGGGAGATGTTCAGCAGCACATGTAGGAGCAAGGTGCTGGTCGTCAGTGGAAACCAAGCACCTGCTTGCCCTTTTACCTTAGAAAACTTCCCTCATAAATTTTGAGTCATGGCAAAAAACTGGAAGGGAGACCTATTAAGTTGAGTGAGCTTGGACGGAAAGAAGGCAACAAAGCATCTGTAACTGGGCAGAGCGAAAACTTATTCTCATGTCTGAGCTTGCTAACACAAAGAAGGTCTGTTTGGGGAAATCATCAGTCCCAGGTATACAGTGCATCTCCACAAGATACCTGAGGCATTTCAAAGTAAATGCCTCCATGTGAGGTTTCTTTTTTGACTGTGATAAATTCAGTGCAACGTTTTCTGCGCTTGTGCTGTTGTAAAGGTCTCACTGGCATGCCATGAAGCCATGCCCTCATTTACACCAAGGTTTTCCAGTATCTATCTCCCTTTGTACTATGAAGGATTTCATGACCATACTTAGCTCCTGTCAGACCTCTCATTTCAGCTCTGGTGGGTTATGTCCACCAAGAAGCGTGCACAGCCATAGTTGTGCTGTCAGCGAGGTGCCATCTGCTGTAGCACGTGGTCTTCTGGCATTAAGTTCTCTTGACCAGCACTCTGGCTTTGTGTCCAGTGAACAACGTTCCTGGAGTTGTCTTTTTTTCTCTGTGATATATAAATAGCAATTTCTATGTGCTTGCCATCTGATGACCCTTTGTGAAACGTCAGGCCAGTTTTGTTGCTGCAGCTGCAGATGTGTATGTTCTCCCATTCCTTACACCCCTCTCTCTGGACTTCCCCATGCAAACGAGAAGTCCCACTGTTTCTCTTCCATTTCCATAATGTGCTCTCTGATATTTACATACCCTCTGAAACCTGGCTGTGCTCCTCAGGTACAGTTGTGTCTCAGCTGTGCTTTGTGCCATAACCATGTCCTTTATTATGTATTTTTGTATGCAAAACAATTTTCAGTGCTTTAATGTGTTGGAATGTTAACAATATTGATAACTTGTCTCAAAAATGAGGAGAAAATGTGGCAGATTGCATTCTCAAGGGAAAAGTTAGCAAAAGGGAAGGCAAGAGGTGCAGAGGAGCTTCAAGCTGAGAATAAATTGTTTGATAACCTTCTGAAGAATAGCTTTCCTTCATAGTATTTAATGTGAAACTAGACCACCTTATTTTAAAATAAATAAATAAAAGCTATGTAGTGGAATTGGGTTCTCCCCTACTTAAAATGATTGCTACTCTCCTCCTGCGCTGGAGTGATTCTCCAGGATCTGGTTACAGTCTGCTTACACTCAGCAGTGCTCAAATGAAGGTGATATTTAGTTTCTGTGAGCCAGAGCCTCCTTTCAGGCCGATAAACATCTAAAGTAACTACAGATTTACACTCAGGTAAAGCAGTGAGTTCTGTGGGATGAATTTGGACTTACACCACTCTTAAGTGCGAAAACAATGTGGCAATAAACAATGACAATAAAAACGCTTTATTAAGCCTATGTGACTGCACTGAAGTCATTATATGCACATCTATTTACATTAACATCCATTAAAACATAGCACACACTGTCTAATAAAGAATAAAGTTTAATGCGGATGCCAGGCTGTGACATTGTTGAACTCTTGAATTTTATCGGCTCAGTGAAATAGGTCCCATTTCACAGAGCTCTGCCTCTCGTGTTTCGGGTGTAAGCAGGAACTAACAAGTTTTCTCTCTTCATTTTCCTGTTTTAAGTTCTGCAAAGAAATGCTCGGTATGTGCAGAGGTTGTGATAGCAAGACCTGGAGTCTCACTATGAAACATTGGCTCGAAACAACTAATTGTGCCTATCACCTTCACACGAGTCGACCTTGTAATTTCTCCTCCTTGCTATTTATTATGACACAAACACACCGGCAGTGCTTGAATAATCATGATGAAACTACAGGAATGAGTCAGGGAATTGGGATTTGGAATTTAGATGTTGCCCCAGATGATTTGACTTCAGAAGTCTATACCAGGCCTAAAATTGCACTTCCGTTGCCGGTATGTGAATTGTAGCAAAGTTCTCACTTAGAATAATCACCGTGTTATATCATTGCACGGTAATAACTGTCTAATATACTGTAAATTATTGTAGGTTTCTTCCTCTAATTTGTTTGCTAAGAGGAAACAGGCCATTTTTATGAGAGAGAAATGAAGCCGCATTTCTCAGAAACCAAAGCATGCAGATGACCATCTTATTATTAGAAAAAAAAAAAGAGAAACATCAAAAGATGTGCAGCCGTTTGTGTAATCATCCCAAGCTACCATGGTCACCCTTTCAGTGAGCCTCCTTCAGCTTTCCCACCCCCTCCCTCCACGTCTCCTTTGCACAGGCTGCAGTTGCTCAACATGCAGACCCTGGGAAAAAATTCAAAGAGGATCGTGCCCCATCCTGGCCAAAAAGCTCAAGCCCCCCAGCTTGAGGTGCTGAGAGAATCAAGTTCAAGCTGCTCCCGTGTTCGAGCAGAGCAGCCTTGATGCTGACGCTGCAGGCAGAAACTGTAGCTTAACTGAGGTTTCAGCAGAGAAAAATTAATTTGAAACAGCACCTGGACTTTTTTTTTTTTTCATTACAAATAGCTGGAGTTCTATTTTTGCCTGGTTAGTTCCCTGCTGCATGTTCAGCATGCTTCACCTTGTAGGCTCCAGACAAGTCTCTGGGTCAGGATTTCTCTGTGACTGCATGGGACCTGGTCAGAGATGTGCTCGCCTTTACACCTCTAGCCTGGGCTGTCACATTCCTTCTTGACTACTTATGCGTGCAATGCCTAGAGTTTTAAAAGGCCTGCCATTTGTACATGTTTTTTGAACCACTCATTCTGTAATGATTTTAAAGCGTTTGCTTTTTTGAAGAGTAAATCTGGTCCAGTGAATGATATTAAATGTAGTTTCAGCTTGTGTTACAGGTACTTGATGTAGGCCTCTGGAGAGAGGCTCACAGACTGTATGGTTAAGTTCTCCTTTTAGAAGAATATTGCAAAGAGATTTGAAAAGTTTAAGCATAGAACCACTGCATGCTGCTTTAATAGACAGTATTGTCCATACAATTGTATAGAGAAAATGAATTTTTTTTATACCTTTCGTTTCTTCTAAAAATACATACTCACTAATAGCAAATATTCCCTTTCAAAAATAGTTTTATCACAACTAACCCTTTAATACAAGGGCAGCTCTGATAGTAATTTCTCCTATTTTATGATGCTGGTCCATGACGTCAGATGTTGGTGGTATGGCAGTAGAGGTTGAAATTCCCACCAGTATGCTGTAACACTTTGTTTCTGTGTGACAGATGGCAGCAGGGGGGCGGTCTGACAAAATGCTGTCTGACATGGAAGTGTGTATGAAACAAAGATCCGTCATTCAGTTCATGACACAGCCCTCAACAGGTGATGTGCACTATCCTTTGGGATAGGAAAGGGGTTATCTGTTTAGTCTGGGGGAAAGGTGGCTGAGGGGAGACCTTATTGCTCTCTTCCAGTACCCGAAAGGTACTTACAGAGAGAGTGGGGTTGGTCTCTTCTCACTGCTGACAAGTAACAGGACGAGGGGAAATGGCCTCAAATTGCACCAGGGGAGGTTTAAGTTGGACATCAGGGAACACTTCTTTACAGAAAGGGTTGTTAAGCACTGGAACAGGCTCCCCAGGGAGGTGGTTGAGTCACCGTCCCTGGATGTGTTTAAAAACTGTTTGGATGTGGTGCTTAGGGATGTGATTTAGCAGAGGGTTGTTAGAGATAGGGTGGTATGGTTAGGTTGTGGTAGGACTTTGTGATCTTTAAGGTCTTTTCCAACCTGAGCAGTTCTATGATTCTATCTTTCCAGATTTGCTGGAGCCCAGGCAGACCATCAACTCAGACTGCTACATTGTGACACTAAGCTGAATCTTTGAACTTCCAGAGTCAGGCCAGAATAACACTATTAAATAGTGTTATTCTGTTCTTTGTATCTGTTGTGGTTTCCATGGAAATGAATAGAAGGCATTACTTTCAGAGCAACCTACATGGAAAGGGTTTCAAATACCTCAATTAAAATAAGGGTATCTGGTTTTATCCAAAAGTACAAAGTCTGCAACGGAGAGAGAGGAAACATAGTGTTGGGGAGACAACAACGCGAGTCTGGAAACCATGAAAAATATCAGAAGAAATGTCTTTGTTTATTTACTGTATTTTATTTATTTATTTATGTATGTATTTATTTGGGGATGGAGGCAAATTAAGTAGCAGTTTTTTGTAGATGAACTAGCAGCTGAAGTGCTTATCTTCTCCCATTCCTGTTCATATATTGCCAGGGCTGAACAGCAATAGGTCATATGAATCTTTCCATCTTCTTCCTCCTCCTTATGTGGGGAAATATTTGCTGCTATTGCAGAACCACCATCACCAGTAAGAGTTATGGAGCAGCTGCAGAGTCTGTCCAGAAGAGCAGTACTTTCCTTTTGTAAAACTGAGGAAGAAAGATGAATTTTTTCATCTCCTTTTTCTTCCTGAGTGCATTTTCTTTCTTCCTTTTTTTCTCTTTCTTTTTCCCCTTTCTTATTATTTTTAAAAAGTGCCATCACTGTATTAAAGCACTGAGACACTTCCTGTAGTGAAGCCCCAGGAATATTATCATACCCTCTATAGGGTTACCTAAAATAAGCTATTTCTTCCTTAAATCTGAAGGTCGTTCATTCACACAACCTGTGTTGCAATCAAAAGTCAGCCCAGGAAAATGGTGCATGGGATCTATTCAGACCTCATGTGGCTGTAGCTCCCAGCGAGGTGGGTGGAAGTCAGAATCACCCCATGGCAGGAGAATAGAAGCCCTTGTGTTCTGAAATGACTTATCACATGGTTAGCAGCTGGAATTTATGTGAAGCCTTATTAAATAAAACAGCAGTAACCAGTCACCTCCCACTGCAATATACTTGAAGGTACAGTACCTGAATTTTTTTGGAAGCACTTGACCTCTGCTTCTTTGGCATCTCTCTATTTTCTCTTGCTTGCCCTTGACAGTTTTTGATCTAACGGTAGACTTTTATTATTGTTTTTATTACACTTTAGGATCATGGAAATTTAAAAGTTTGAGTTATATGATTGCAAGTTTATTAAAAGAAGATTAAGACATGCCTGGAGAACCTCTATTAAACGATTAAATGTTGGTGTTTAATGTCAGTTTTTATCTTACTAAGTTGATTTTTATGCATATATATATTTGTACAACAGTATACATCTATGTTTAAATGTGTGTGTATCCTTTTATTTTTTTCAAAGCAGTATCTCAAGATGGTGGGTAGAACATCTGGAATAATTGTGTAGGGAAGAAGTGTGAATGGAAACAATACTGTACTTACATAATAGCACAGGATATTTCATTAAAACAATTCCAGTAATATTTATAGTTGGCAAATTACAGCACTTAAAGAACTGATCTCCATATGGGAGCACTTAGACCTTTGAAATATTATATTATTTTTAATTGTCTCTCATTCAGTGAAGGGATTAGAATTTTTGGGGCGATGGGTCACAATACACCAAGCCACTACACAGCCAGCAGAGAAATCCCTGTGGATAATTGATGTATCCCCTGGTAATGGTAATTTTGGTGTTTTATAAAGTTTATTAGCTTTGTACAGGAGCTGCAGAGACTGAAGTGTTTGTCAAAGCGAGGAGGAAAAGTCTGCAGAGTGGCTGCACTTGCTTGCTGCACATGGCCCTGCTGCAGTGTCTCCTGCTGCAGGACCTCCAGGGGCTTGAGAGCTGGAATTCTCTGGCATGAAAGTCTGCGTGTTTTAGTTTTAATAGCCACGGTACTAGCAATCTCTTTCATTATTCTTCCAGAATGTCAACTATTTTATTCTATTTTTTTTCCCCGAAACAACTTGAAAAGAGGTGAGTTGTAGAGAGGTGGGCTTCTTGTGAAACCTAGGAATTACTCCAGAAGGATGCCTCAAGGGTGAGCTGACTGTAAGGGAAAATGGTAATTAATACTGTCAACCTCTTCTGAATCATGATATGAAAGAGAAAACAAAAAAGGCAGGCCCATCAGATAGCTCATGTATTGCCATTTGCTTGCATAGAGTTTGTCTGCAATGTGTTTCCTGTGGCTCACAGCAGGTCAAGGCGCTGGCAGGGAGGGCAGGTCCTCTAAGGCAAATGACAAAATCAGCATTTTTGTGTGTGCATGCAAATGCACAGCAATGAGAGAAGCTGATTCACTTGTATTAAGTGTGCCTTGAACTTACTGTGGTGATAAAGTTAAGCCAGTAGGAAAGGGTAAGTTGCAGATGTGTGAATGGCAGATGGTGGGAGAGTGGCAGAAATTACTGATTTCTTGCTCCTAGCTTCTGCTGGCTTCGTCTCTGTGTGTGCTATTGAGTGAATAGATAAAAGCCCATTGGAAGAGTATGTTACACAGCAGTAAAAGCCCGGGGACGTTCCTAGACAGGAAGCCCAACCTGTGGTCAAAGTTTTCTCTGGAGGAGCTCATTGGCAGTCTCATAGTCTTGTTCTCTCGGACTTTTAGTACAAGTGGGCCGAGCCTCTGCAGATGATGCTGAGGAAAGCCAAAGAAAGGCTCGGAAAGCAATCTATGCTTTATCTCACGTTGTCGAATTTCAAGGCAGTGGAGCTGGTGAACGTGCATTGTTTGTGCCCTGCTCTGTGCTCCCAGCAGGCAGCTCCGATAAGCTGGGCCTGCCCCTGAGAGAATGTTATCTAAACAGCAAGCAGTTTACTTCTCTGTAAATAAGGAAAGGGATTGATACAGACCTGTTGAATAAAATGACTATTGTTAAAATACATGTTTTTCTCTTTAGGGGAAAACTAGGCATCCCTTTTGTGGTATAGCAGATTAAGTGCTGCAGGAAGTTTAAGTTAGCATGGCAGCACCCACAGTGGGTCGCTCCCTCTTGGCATGCCAAATAACTCGTGCCTACTGATTTCAAATGTCCTGTCTAGTTTAGTAGTGACCACGCACTGCTCACACCACTCATGTCACAATCTTCTACTTATTCCAGAAACCATTTACAGGAACTGCTCTGAAAAAGAAAGAAGCAGCAGCGTTCACCTTTTCTCGGTGCAAATCTAAGCCCGTGCTTCAGAGAACTCTTCCATTGCTGTTACTGTCTCCCTCAGTGCTAATTAACTCTTTCCCCTGTCCTGTATTTTCTCATCATTTGCATGGCATATCCAAGGCAGGAGTAGGTCACCGTTTTTTTAAGCTCTGTGAATATTAAACTCATGAAGAATAGCAGGAAAGATGACTTCATTATAATCTATGTATTAGAACTTGAAAGTCTCAAGTGCTCACTTAAACTGCTAATTAATGTTTCTCCTCGCAAGCCACCCTTTAATCAGAGAGTTTAGCTATTGCCATTAGTTTATTTTGTTGTTTTTTTCTCTAAATTGTCATATTTCATTTTCCTTCCCTCTTCTCACAGTCATCATACTCCCCAGCCCCCTAAGATACCACAAAGTAACTTCACAGAAAGCTTGGCTTGAGATGTTCCCTTCTCCAGCACTTCACATTTGGGTTATTTCTCCTGATTTTTCTAAATCTTAGCAAGGCCAGCACTCCTTTTCCAGCCTCATCTAATCCACCTGTCTTCTGGATTCCTCATTTGTGGAGGGATCATGGAGAAAAGCTTGGTGTGGGCATGCAGGGTACGTGATTTTAGGGATCAGAATGAGAAGGGAAATTTATAGTATCACAGGAGCCTGGGGCCAGCACTAAGACAAATGCGAAGCTGCAAAGTTAAGTTGAGGTGATGTTTCAGATATCTCTCTCTGTTTATATGTCTGGCTTTTCTGTGAAGAAGCATCGGAGAGCTGTCAGGGTGTCTGTGCTGTTTGTGATGATGATGGCTGAGAAGTCTCATGGTGATTGCAGCCATACTTTTTGGTTTCACACAAGGAGTGTGAAGGTTAAGAATCATTTGAGTCAGGCATGCATTTTTCCTCTGTGTCATGGTTGTGTTAGCAGCTTAACATAAAAACGTCACCTGAACAGTTTATCCAAAAAAAAACAAGAAAATGTGGAGTATTGACAAACTATCTAAAAACAATGTGAATGCTCCTTTGTCTCCAATTCTTATTCATTTTAATAAATATAGTATGCTTTTAATTTAGGAATCAGCTTCTAAGTTTCTTTTTAATTTAAAAAAAAAGGCAATGCTTTTACACAGACTGTGAAGCTTCAGTAGCATAGCTGCGGCCAGAAAAATTATTCTTTCCAGGAGGAAAGCCATGAAAGACAAAAGGTACTGGAAACAAAAGTCATGTTTTTCAGCGGTGTTGTGTGTGTAAGAAAATGAGAAATCATCTAAGCAGCTCTAAACATCTTGGTTTTGGGCTCCCTCCACTAAGTTCATTTTTGACTTGCAGTATTTTCCATCTCAATCACTGTGAAGTTCTTGACACAATGGAACAAGTTGCCCAAGGAGGTTGTGGATGCCCCATCCCTGGAGGCATTCAAGGCCGGGCTGGATGTGGCTCTGGGCAGCCTGGTCTGCTGGTTGGCGACCCTGCACATAGCAGGAGGGCTTGAAACTAGATGAGCATTGTGGTCCTTTTCAACCCCGGCCGTTCTATGATTGTATGACTCCAAAATTTTTGCCTTTACTGAAATGTAAATGGCAGTGAGAACACATGAACAAGAAGAAAAAGACACTCCTGGCACTATGACAGTTGGTATTGCAGTGAAGCTCAGCAGCATTCAAATAATTATTGGAAAGTTCTCCCAGTCTGCTACCTAAGGCAAAAGCCTCTTACCTTTCCATCTTTCTACACAATCTCCTCCAGAATTGCATTAAGCAATTTGCAGCATAATCAGCAAACACTCAAACATGAGGCTACTTTAAGTTGATGCCTAGGTAAATCCTCAGGCATGATTTTTAGTATTTTAGCATTCTACAGAGTAGACTTATCAACTTCTTCAGTGATAAAGATCTTGTTTGATTTTGATTTATTCCAATCTTTCAAGCTATGTGAGTTAGTTGAAGATGGGATAACATTAAACATTTATTTCTATTACATAGAATGTCTCCTCCTTTTTCCTGCAGGTCTTCAGCAGTTGGTCTGTCTTAGTTATTACCACCTGTTCCTGCAGATGTGTTTGCTGTCAAACTCTTCCTAAGTTACTCATTTGAGTTGGATTTTGTATACAACAGATCACATTCCTCTTTCATTCTCAGTAAAGTGGCAGATATTTTTCAGCTTTCAAAACATCCAACTCAAGGGCTCATTTGCTCTTTTATCTATCCATGCATCCTGAGCTCCCAGGTTTCTATCTCAGTATCACCTCAGATTTTCTTTCCCTTATTTTGTAGGGCTTTTTTTTTTTCTTGCTGGAAACAACAAGGAAGAAGTCACATGGCTTCGGGTAAGAAAACGGTCTCAGCACAGTCTCTACTGAATCTCTTTAGAGACCTCTTCATCTTTTTTTCTGATAGACTGATAAGATTTACAGTGGTTTGGAACTGTCTCCATGAGTTTTCCTCATGGGATCCTCAAGGGATCCTATCTGCTGAGAAGAAGCAAGAGGCTCCTGGATCAGGGCTTGACCACAGCTTAAGGAGTGTCCCTCCTGAGTTGTACAAATGGGAACTAAGATGTAAGGATGCAGAATCTAACAGTAAGGAAAACAAAGAGCCCTGCTAGGTGTTAGAGTTGGCTCTGAGAGAACCAGCCAAGTCTGAGGTTTTACAAGCTTCTCACACATCCCATTTATCCAGGTCAATGTAGCATTTTCAGGTCAGGCTGTGAGGTAGGATGGCTATTCTAAAGGCAGCTGCACGACGCAGAGACCCACCAGCTCCCTCACCTTTCGCAAAATCAATCAAAATCACTGCTCAGCTCTTTTGCAGCTGAGCTACTTGTCTCGCTAGTGAAGGAATGTTTGGTTCACAGCTTCTGCATGCATGCTAGTGAATTGGTTGCCCTCAAACTTGTTTTTCTGTTTGTTCAGCAGTGGCATTTCTTTTAAGAGATCTGTGCAGTGCTAACTGTTGCCTTCTGTATCTTACCTGGTTATTCACTTGCCACGCATAGAGCTGCTCTTGAAGGCTCAATTATGCTGCACAAGCAGCCTCAGAACAAGAATTCTCTTGTGTGACTTGTGCAGAATGAAACTGCATGGTGCTTTCCGGAGCGCTCTGCGCTGTTTTACAGTGCTAATCGGTTCCTGTAATTTATGAAAATTCCGGCCCATATTTAACAGCACAGTTCATGCAAATCTGAAATATCCAGCATGGTTCATCACAACTGTGTTTAGGATCAAGCTTTGTTTGGGGATGCTTTGCCAAGGAGCAGTGTGTAGGGGAGGGGGGGCCCTGCCTTCAGGTGTTTGGCCTCCACAAACCATACACTGGGTCTCCCTGGTATAAACTTTTGTGCATGCCTCTCTGAGTGCACTAAATATGGGACAGGAAAAAGAGAAAGCACTCATTTGCATGGGAACTGAAAATAGTATGGGATTTGTTCCTATAAGTGTGGGACTTTTTCTGCAAGCTCAACCTGTAATAGTTGGGGGGTATTCTTTTTTCTTGCTGTGAAATTTTTCATAGCAAAAGCACAGAGGTGGCAAATTCATATGGAAGATAACCTTGAGAGTAAAATGAGGGCCATTCCTGAAATGTGGAACATCTGAGAGGTGTGCTCCCTGCAGCAGCTAAATACGGTGGAAAAGAAAATACATCATATTTGGAATGAGAGCTAATTTATCTCCACACTGGAAGAGATCCCAATAATCTTTTAATCATTGAAAACCTCAGTGACTTTCAGAAATCTCTCATCACTGCCGGATGGTCTTTTGTCATACAGGAAAACCATGAAGGTTTTGGCAGCTGCAGGAAAAGGATGCCTTCTCTTTCTCTCTGTCAGCCTGTGTGCAGTGATTCATCTTGTCTGAGGGAAAGGAAAACCAAAGTGATGGGGTTCTAGTCAGATATTAGTCACTGTGAGACACTGTTCAATCGGTGGGCCAGGGCTGGTTTTTTTTATTTTGTTTTCTTACCCGAAGTCAGGTGACTTACTCTTCTTCCTTGTTCCTATCAAGAGTTCTACTGGGACACCTAGGTTCTTATTGTCTTTGTTAGCCTTTATCTTGCAGTTGAAGGAGTTTCATTGTGTATTTGGAACTCTTGGTCAGCATCAAAGGTGCTCTTCATGTAGCTGACAGTACTGCAGAAAAGGTAGCAATGTTCCCATCAAAATAACTGGAAATGAGAACCAACCATAACCTCCTCTCATCGTGAAGTCATTCACCTTTTCCTATCTTTCTTACTGAATGCAAATAAACTGGAATACTGTTATATGGCAGATGAAAAAAACAATAGTGTACTACTGCGCTTATAATCATTATAGCAGGAGATTTTTGCAGTGGTAAATTTGTGCTAAACTACAAGATAACCAACTAGGAAGATTAACATTCTTATAGCTACTCTGATGAAGGTGTTATCTGGCAAAAATAGTAATGTTCTACATTATTGTGGGCACACTTGTGAATTGTTCTGGTACCCTTCAAGGTGATGTAGTTTCTTATCCTTAGCAGCCTGTTGTATTACAACATATTCTGCTGATGGTGACATGAAGATCCAGAGATGACTTATTTATTCTCTTTAGAAGATCCATGTTCACACATTGATGAGCAAAGGAAAAACAAGTGATGTCCTTACATGCTACTCTGGAAGAGCATGAGGGGAAGATTTTTATTTAGCTGTGCATTTATTGGAGAAGATTCCTTGAATCCTTGTTAACTCACTTGAGTGGAAGGTCTTCTAAATAACAGTTTTTGCTGTCGTACACTTTTGAGACGAATATTTACCTCAAGAGCACCTTGTCAGTGCTCTGCTATTTGTGGAGACAGGTTTCTTACTGCTCATTCATCTGATCCTGTATGAAGATGAACCTTTTGTATGATGTAAAAAAATTTTGGCCCATCAGATGTGAGCTCTCTAGCTGTGTGGACATAAAGTGTCTGCTTCTACAGGAGACAGTTCCTAAATATGTTGCTCCCTCAAAGCACAGGAGAAGTTGATGTGCTTTTACACAGTAGAGAGATAAGGGACTGACCTCCTGTTGGATCTTTTCCCAACCCAAACCGTACTCTATCACAGGGTGTACAGTGGGTCTCATCATTTTGCTGGACACAAGAAATAGGGAGAAGCCAAGGCGATAAATGAGCCTGTCAAGAATCACACCACCCAAAAGATGTACTGAGCAGGGTAACTGAGCTAGATTCATGTACAAAATGTTCCGAAGATTTTAGGGGCAAAATTCAATTCTTTAAAAATTCCATGAACCACACTGCCCCTCTGCAGCAGTAGCCTGAATGGTATTTCTCCTTTGCTTGAATTTAGAAACACAAATGTCAAGACTGGTTTTCTTTATTTGTATAGCAATGAAAGAAAGTTCACTCCAGAGACAGGAGAAAGAATGAGGCTGGGACATGAGGCACAGACAAGGGCTATAATGGAAATTAATTGGGTAGCATGTTAAATAATATTACTTTAATCCTGCAGCTTTGGGCAGTTGAGCTGAATTTCTATTTTATGGCACGTTTTACATACTAAAATATTTTAGGGCTTGGAAACTGCTTGGCTTTAGTAGCTCAGCTCAGGAAATATGCTTCCCTGCTATCAAACACCGCAGTCTGTACTCCGTATTATTAGCCACGGCGTAGTGCATGCAGACAGTTCTCCTTGTTTGCTATCTCTGCTGAACCTTTCACATCAGCTCATTTATCTTTCAGGTGTTATAATAATTGACCCTCAATCAGTATTCCATTATCCTAAACAGGCAATTATCCACATTGTCACTTTTGCATTTGCTCTTTTGACCCAGAGGTCATGGAGGCCTAGTGTAACTGAATCCAACAAAATTATTCCCTTACCTGTCATATAAATAGTCATCCTAGCAAAATGAGACCCATGGGGGCTTTTGCTGAGGTGTTGAGAAGGCCAGTCTAACTCGATCCTTTATTCTGCTCTTTAAGGAATGCAGTACTGTTTTGGCACTCTATCAAAATAAAACAAAGTTCCATTTTTTAGCCTTCTTTTTTTTTCCTTTTTTTTCTTTTTTTCTTTCTTTTTTTTTTTTTTTTCTTTTAAGCAAGCACCCCTGTGCTTACAAATGCTTCTTTGTGGCCTACTTTATTGAAATTTCCATTCAGCTCTTCCATCTGTTAGCTGTGTTTACCACTATTCCTGGGGAAAGAATTCTGCATTTCACCTTCATTTGGGGGTGTAAGGTCATAAAACTGTCTGGATTATTTCAGCTATATTTATACCTAAGTTAATATTACTTCTTTAACAGGTTTAAAGCTTTTAATTCCCCAGTTCATTATTCATGGTGAGAGAACTGAAGTGAACGAAGTTTTTGTTTTATAAAGGGGAAAGCTTTTGGTATTCAGAAAGTGTTCTGCAAATGTGGATTGTAACCTTCTTCACCCCAGCTCTTCGATTCCGATTAGACTCATGTTTCACACCCTGCCTCTGCTGCTCACAGCCACCAAATGCCACGTTTCAGTTAACTGGTTTCTGGGACCACTTTGCGTGGTTGTACACTGGGGTTATTTCTACAAATGTGGTTGTGATGCCCATCTTGGTAATGCTGGCAGAGTCGCAGGATGCCTTGACATGAGCTTGCAACTAGGCATGGACTGTAGAGTTCACTTTATTTGTAGGGTCTTGATGAATTGGTGTCAGCACCTTAGAACCTTTGGTACATCCCTTAAGCTATATCTGCGTGGTGGGGTGATCTTCCTGAGGTTGGACATGGCAAAGGAGAGAAGCAAACCTCATTTTTTCCTGGTGGCAGCATGCGGTGCAATGCGTGACCCATTTATTTGGATGTACGTGTTCTAAAATTCAAGGTATGCAAAGTGGGGAAGGCAAGGGGCAAAAAGAGCCTTGCTCCAATACAGGATTTCAATGTGTTTACACTTGGCTGCCGAGTCCCAGCCTCGCTCCCTGTCCCATCTGTTCTGGTTTGCTAGGAGGAGATAGTCAGCACCTTGAAACACTGCCCTGGCATCACTCCCGCAAGAAACTGGGAGTTGAAGTGAGAACACAAATGCAATTTATTTTTCTTTGTTGAAATGTGCGTATTTTCCCAGTGGCAGCACGACTCAATAGCTGAAATAATGTTATTGAGAGAGGAGAGTGTAGTCCCAGTGTGAATACTCTGCACATAGGCCCTCACGCTTAAGCCACCGTATGTCTGGACAATATTTTGGGGACTTTCTGTACATTCCTTTTTAGGAAAACAATTGCTATTGCATCTGTTACTGTGTTGCCTCACAGGAACATACGTTTTCTGTTCCATCACTTTGAGCTCTTCATTTTTCTGACATCCTTTCCCAGTGCCTCCAGTGCAGGCAAAGCTTTGTTATCCATTAGGTGCAAAAGTCTGATGCAGGCGTAAGGGGAGGACTCACCCAACCTCTGCAGCCTTTGCAGACCAAAGGAATGCACAAGTGGCTGAGATGTTATCAGTGCTGTGGGAAGCACAGTGATGTCCATGTTGTTTAAAAAAGACCCAAGAAAATGATGGAAGTCTGTATCATACCTGCTCTCCATCAAAATCCATATTTGTCCTAACAAGCAGTTGTCTTAAATTTAACCCACACTTAGTTATCAGCTAATGAAGAACAGCCTAAAGCCATAAAAAAAGACTTGGTCAGGCGATATCTCAGATGCAAAACTGTTTTGAGGTGAAAAGCACGACAAATTATGAGTCATAGCCAAAATTCTCCGAGCAACTAAATAAGTTGAATAGAAATATGTTGTTTCTGCATATTCTTTAGTCTGAGGTATAACGCTGCTGGCTGTTTGGAGATAGCAAGCTTGAGTCTGTTGTGGCAGTTGTTGACATCAGTACTGCAGTTTGCTGAGTCCCAAGCGAAAAAGCCACCATGAGGGGAAAAGGTGGCCCTTCTTCTCTTCCCCATCTGCTCACAGTAGAAGTAATAAGATGAAGGGAAATTGGGCTAGCCCTGAAGTTGCTGATTTTATGCCAGAAATTGTATTTGCCAGATTCAGGGAGTATTTTAAAACCTAGCCCTGTTCCCAGTCTTTTCCATGTTAAGGCTTATTAGTTTTTATTCTGTCTTGTTTTCCAGGAATTGGAATATTGCAGTGTCCTCAAGACGATTGTAGGTTCCATCACTCAGTTGCTGTCTCTTCCTGTCTTAAGCATAGAGTCCCAAGCCAGCTGCTGCTATTCTGACTGACAGGAGTCAAACAGCAAATGACACTGGGCTAGAGCTGTGATAATGTGTACAGATGATTTGTGTCCTTAGGAAAAAAAAAAAAAGAAATCAAATTAATTTTGTGTATACAGAAGCACAAGTTGTTGTAGTTTTCCTTTAATTATGACATGTATTTTGAAGAACAAGTTCATGTGGCAGTACTGCCTTGGGAACAGACCAATATGTTGGAGTCTACAAGCTTTGGAGTTGCACTGCACCCTTATCCTTGCTATTGACTAATTTAGAATGAGTCTTCTTTTCTCTCACTTTCCTCATCTATTAAATAATAATAGATACTTCTTGTGGTATTTTGGGATGTATTGGTGAAAGCACTGCAGAAATAGAGGCTGTTTTAATATTTCTTACTACTTAGACATGAATATGAACTTAGACTGAAAGAGGTGATGGCGTTAGAAATGTTGGCTACGGGAACTGAGATTATTCCCAGTGTTCGGATGTAACTTGGTGAACGTGTAAAAATTGAGATAGCCTACCACAATACTTAAAACAGTCTTTCTCTAACTGTAGTACTTTACCTACTATAACATCTTCCAGTCTGATATTTTTTTAAACACTGACACGTGCTACCAAGATGTAGTCTGTTCTTATTTAGCAGAAGCATATGGCAAGCTAGTGAAGTTATGCTCTGCATATACTAGTGTAATGGAGAGCAAAAGGCAGGCTTTTATTTAATATGTATAAAGTTTTTCATATTACATGTTCAAAAGCTGTCTCCACTCATGCAATTCTGCAGTGGGAACCAAAAACCTCACACACATAGTAAACAAGTCATGTAGCTTCATTCACACCTTCTTTACTGGGGGCTCACATAGGCTTGCTGTCCAAGGTGACAACACAGCAGCACCTCTTGTGGCATTTCATCTTACAAACTCAAGATCTTCCACTCTCTTCCCATGACTTAGCTGATGTTTTCTGTGTTTGATATCAACTTGCTGTGCATCTCCAGGCGTACAGAACAGTAGCAGTATAGTTTGTAATGAAACAGAAACAGGGCAAGGAGTGCAGGTTATGCTCATCAAGATGTGAGCAGCAAAGTCAGAAATTGAGGTAAAAACCATGCATCTCTTTGCTATAAATGCAGAGTAGCATGCACAAATTTATTATAGAAAAGAAAAGAAAAGAAAAGAAAAGAAAAGAAAAGAAAAGAAAAG
>NW_024962263.1:11769502-11878537 GCF_019238085.1 Lagopus leucura | reverse complement strand
AAGAAAAGAAAAGAAAAGAAAAGAAAAGAAAAGAAAAGAAAAGAAAAAGAAAGGAAGAAAGGAAGAAAAAAAAAGAAACAGCAGTAAATGAAAACATTGCTGCTCACACACACAGCTCTTCCCTTGGGGAGAGGATGAGAGAGAATGAAGAAACCACAAATGAGGGAGGTTAGTCATGTTGTTTAATGAACTACTGGAAGCTTTTCAGATACTGTGGTGATGAGGGAAATGTACATAGAACAGTAGAATGTTCCCCAGCAGATACTATCTTGGAGTTCAAAAGAAGAAACACAGTAAAGCAGCTCTCTGGTATATTATTAAAAGGTATCTTGAGCTTTCCTGCTTGACAGATACTTCTTGTTTTAAGTTACACATCTACTTCCATAATTTAAACCCAAGATAATGAAGAAATAATTGCTAGTGACTAGTTAACAAAATGCATTTATTCAAATCAATTGTTTTATGGTAGAGGCAGGCTGTTAGCGATGCACCTCTGGCAGTCAAGTCCTGAAAAATGACACTGCTCTTTATTTATCTAATTTCTATTCTGTAATTTTATTTCTGTAATTTCCCACTATTTCATGCAACAAACAGTCACCTCATTTAGCAAGTGCACAACTGGAATGAACATAAGCATTTTGCTTTCAGATCGTAAACCAGAAAACTGCTGTATTTACTCTTTTTCCTCTCATATGAGTAATGTAAGTTTATCTGTGATTTCCATCAAGCTGACTACACTAGTGGGAATAATGCATGTCATCTCCAAAGTCATTTTCTTGTAACTTGCTGTTTTTACACTTTAGATTGCCCATAAGGCTGCTTCGGTAACAGCTGCCCTCTGTAACCTGGTGAAGCCTCAGTTGTATCTAAATCTAGCATATCTCTGCAAGTTGCCATCTTATGGAAAGAAAAGTAGGAAATTCTGACCAAAATCTTCCTTTCTGAGAACGAAAGTTCATGATCAGTGTTGTAGCTGGATGTAATACTGGAGACATGTTCTTCTTGAAGAGCCCATTGAGCGTCACTGGAGAATCATAGCATGAAATCTTCCTTCTTCAGAGCCACTCTGAAATTTTGGAAAAGTTTTGATACCCAGACTTTGCTATTGCAACAGCATAATGTTTTTACATTGATATGTGTAATTAAAGATATGTATGAATCACATTTCCTGTTATGAAAAAATGTGGAAACTAAATGAAGTGTGAGCTGAAGTTTAAGGCATGACAGTAGTATTACACAAGACTATCAATAGAGAGTGAAGTACATGCAGTGCAGTTGGAACTGTAGAGAAGACAGGGCTAAGTGTGGCTGTGGGAGTGGATGGTGGATTAGGGAACTACACACAGTGGATCCTGTGTACTCAGATGCCTGAGATAACCAACTCAGGTCAGATAAATCTGAGTCCCTTGGTGCCTATTTGTGTCTCTCTCCAGTCAAGGCAGGTTTCTTAGATATTTAATCTTTTATTTTGAAAAGTGAATTACTGAATTTATGTGAGATCATCAACTATGAAGCTAATCTTGAGGATAATCCAAGAGGCAAGAATTACCATTTGTACAATGTGCCTTTACTTGTGATTCATTTTTGTTTTGCAGTCCCACCCTCCCAATGCCAACTAGCCGATTACTTAACCCAGGTACTACTTGACCAGATCCTGATGCCTGTCTGCTCATCACAAATATGGTGCAATCTCTGATGACTTCCCATAGCGAAGGGCTGAGCTTTAGGTCTCACACAGAACACTGCTCCTCTCGTGACATACTCTTTCAGCTCTGATGCTAAACTCACTCTCTGGGTTCTCACATCTTTTTTGCAATCTCAATTTAGCAGTCACTTCTATGAATTGTACTGTGTCTCCATTTGTGCAAATGTAATGTGTCTTTCAAGTATATTTCAAAAGTGGAATTGAGTGTTATGTCAGCAGTTAATTTTAAATAGGCAATGTCTCTTAAAAAGGAGGGAAGAAATCAGGATCAGGGGCTTTTTTTTTTTTAACCCACCTCTGGCTACTTTTACAGGACGAAAAGCATCCTGTGTGTGATCTCTTTTCCCTTCCATTCTCCTGTTCAGAAATATATCCCAATTTAAACATTAGCAAAATCAAACATTAACATGGGAGTTAATGTTTTAAAATAATGACCTCCTGCCGGAAGCCTGTTGGTCCTGACATGCTGCCAATTACAAAAGCTCAGTGAATGTAGAAACCAGAAGAAAATAAACGTACCCTATTTTCATTCTTCACTAACATCTTTTGTGCTATCTGAAAACTTGATCACTGTGTTCTATGGTAGTGAGTTCTTCTTTCAGTAATGGGTTGCAGGTGCCACATTTCTGCTGAACAGTATTTAGGCTACTTAGTTTTATCGTTTGGTTTAATTTCTTGAGTGATTTCACCTGGTCATCAAAGTCTCTGATTCCTTTTCTTGCAAATAACAGTGAAAGGAATTGAGACTACTCAATATGAACTTGGGAGAGACATTAGGTTTTACAAACCCGTGTGAAAGACAAGCTAGCACCAAACCATTTAAAAAATATGCATGTGTCTATGAAAACACTGCCCAAAAATAGCACAGCAAGTAATTGCAGTGATAACTTCCTAGTAATTGAAAAGTTACTCCCTGTTTTCTTAAACAGTGTAGATTGTAGTTTGCTGTCGCCATCGTACAGAATAAAACACGGGAAAGTGAATTTGAAGACCTGCAATAAAACATGCTTGGGAATTAGCAGCTGATAGTTCCAAGCCCCCATATCCAAGAGTTTGACCACCCCATAGACATGAATGATGACCCTAAGCAAAATTTTCAAAACTGAGTAGATGATGTTTGGCCTTTGGAGCAGAATTTGGACAGCCTGTACTGTATCAGTGGTATACATAGCACAGCAGTGGGTTGTTTTATTCTGGAGAACGCTTTATAATGATGTAAGAGGTAATAAGCAGGATTATGAATGCAACTGGGAGACATTACTCTGCATTTTAATTTTGGGTTTACTTGGCCTTTGGCACATGATTTCATTTCCCATAGACAATCTAAACTTACCATAAAGATTACCATGGGACCTGGATGCATTCACTAACGTAGGGTGTGGCAATTTCCCGTCTGTCTGATTTGAAATCACGATTAGTATGCACTTCTTTTATGAAGATTGCTTCACTGGTCATTCTTTATAAAAGAAAATTGTTAGGAAGATCTAATACGGTATGTACTTAGGAAAATTAGCACTGAACCATTTAAAGTTTATGCATAGAACCATAAAAACACCATCCCAGAATGTTACAAGTAATTGCATAGGAAACATATGATTATTATCTACAACAGTCTTTGTCTGCCCTCCCAGGACTAATTCACAAGGAAAAGAGTTTGTTTTCTGCAGCTTGAATAGCTATTTAATGGGCTTCGGATAAGTGTGAGATTTTTTTTACAGTGGAGTTGGATAATATAAAGTAGAAGTGAAAACATTTTCTATCTTATTTATTGGTGAAGTTGTAGGTCTTGAACAGCTAATGTATATAAAAATACAAAGTAGTATTTCATATTGAGATGGTAATCAGAATAGGCTCTCTTCATTTTCATTCAGTGCTTCCTGTTTCAAAGCAGTGCACTTCAGAGGCTTCTCTTCAGGAAAGAACTTCAGTCTGGATGTAAATCTAATTAAAGTGAACAGATTTAAACTCCTCCAAGCAACATGCATGTACTTAAGTATTTTGCTTAATTGTGGCAGAGTAAGAGTATGTTTAAAATTAAGCGCATGCACAGCTATTTTGATGAACTGGAGATTTATCTTAGAGCATCAAACCTACTATGGAAAATTCATAAAGCGAGGATTGCCTCCTAATTATTGTGCTCATTTCAGCAAGCATTATAATCGTAAGAACAAATTTACATAGTATTTACCAAGAGGCAGAACATCTGTATACTTATAATGACATGGAGCTGCAAACTGAATGCATGCAGGCAACATCTAAAGAAAAATGCTCATGTTCCTAGTTGTGAAATCGCTGTGAAAGGACGATGGCAGGATGCTTTTCAATGGACCAGTAGAACCTACTGTTCCAAACAACTATAAATACTTTATGTTCACTGTGTAAATGTATGGTTAAGTATTATTAGCATCTACTTGCAGAAATTTTCAAAGGGATTTTGGTAAATGCCACAGAGTGATATAAAATAAAAGGTGTACCAGCTTTATGTCCCCATGAGAACTGGTTATAACATCGGATGTTCCTTTGTGTCTAACTGTCTGCCTGATAGCCCACAGAAATCTGTCTGGATATGCACGTGTTTATGCTGCACTGCATCTTTCCTCTTCCTCAGTACCATTCTCAAATCAGAGTTGTTACTGAAGGTGTATTACAAAAGAGGTATGTTGGGATTGAAACAGGAAAGTGCATTCCTTTAGCAACCTGCAAATGTGGACATTTTTTACTTCCATGATGAGATGAAATGCCCTGGCATACATACAAAGAATTTATGTTCCACTTGAGTAGCAGTGCCTGCTGGTGAGATCAGGGCTGATCCAAGACAAGTGCCTTGATGACAGCTTATTTGGGTCTTTGGCAGATACTTTTTCTCCCCTTGTGGTTGAAGAATATTGTAGGCTCTCACTGTCCAGCCAAGCAGCCACAGAGCTACGAGTGCAAGCCCACCTTTTCTCATGTCCTTGATTAAACTAACTTCTATATGGCAATCTGCTTAGAGAAGCAACAAACTGAGTGCCCACCTGTGTTATGTTTGGGGCTACACCATTGGTACGCAGTCCTGCTTTGAATTAGGGTGAGCAAACAAATTGCGTGAGCTGCAGTGCTACAGCAGCAGCAGGTTTCCTGGTTTAACCCTTGCTCCTGGCAGGAAGCAATTTGCTCTCGCTCTGGCCCTCCTGTGCTAGCTATGTCCTGCCCCCAGCCCCTGCCAGTCTGGTCTCTCTGGGGCTTGGAGCTGCATTATCCAACGGACTGTCAGGGACAAAGTGTTTCCCCACAAGCATCCCTTGCATTAGTCTTGGTAGGACAGAGCAGCTGGTGGGCTGCACTTATCCCTTTGCCAGATTTTGATTGAAATGACCAGGAGTACAGCATACAAGCATGTGGAGGTGGATTGCATGAGCCTCCTCTTAGCAGTAAACAAGACTGAAAATTGAGTTATATCTGTTTTATACCAAATATATATATATAACAGGAGGTGAAATGTATTCTAGGGGGAAGTGCACAGTTTGATGTTATTTATCCACTTGCTTTCGAAACCAGAATACTTAAAGCTGGTGGCATGGAAAGTCTTAAATCTGATGATGATAATGAACTAGCAGGTTACTTCTACCAGATAGTAAAGGAGGGTTATTCATTACAGTGTACAGTCTTAAGTGTGACCTGAGAGTGGGTTGGTTTTTAGTGACTACTGTTTTGGTTTCCATATTAGTGCTCTTGGGATACTGCTAAACAGGACACGTTAACCTTTGTAAATTTACCAATTAACAACAGGAGTTTTCCATAACACGTTTTCAGCTGTGGAGCCCTATGTTTTCTGTATATATCATTTAACAGGATAGCTATAAAATTCCTGAATCATGTAACAGACACAGGCTTCCTTTTGAAGATGAGCAAGGCGTGCCTGTATTTTATGGCCACATTACTACTATTATTGTTACTGCTACTACTACTGCTCTCCCTTCTACTATTAGGAATGTTGTGGTTAGCCTAGATTTTAATTTACTGAATAAATCCTTCATTCTGTGATCAAGACTTTTTGCATAGTTAGGATATCAGGGTTTTTTTGTTTGTTCTTTTTTTTTTTTTTGTCACCGATGCAGATAATGGGCTTAACTCTGCTTTCTGTAACAGTAATGCAAATCTGGAGTAATTGAATTGCCATTGTAACAGTGCCAGTGAAAGAGCAAACTTAGGCCTACTGCATGTTTGCCATTATCTTTAAGAATTAGTTTATTTGCTTCTAAGTGCTTCCATTCATAAATGATGTGTCATTTTAGCAACCATAACTGCATTCTGAAACTGTTTTTTCTGTTGCTCTTCTAGGGATTTTCCAAAGTGGGGAGGAGTGTTTTTTGTTTTTTTTTTAAGAAAATGAAACACAGTTTTAAAGCTGGGTCAAATGCTGAAAACGTTCTCCTACTCTCCTCCCCATTCCTTTTCTTTTGCCTTTTGCTTTGTGCTCTGTATCAGCTCTCTCTTTTAACTGCAGAGCCTGAGCTTCCTCGTTAGGGATCTGAGTTTGCTGAAGTCCTGCTTCTGGCCAGAGCATTTCAGTTTTCCAGTAATCCCATTTGGTCTACACTGTGTTTTCCAAAGTATTTGCAAAACCAGGGCCCGTGTTTAACTCACCTCGATGTTTTGGCTGGGCAAAAAGAGCAGCAAAAGAGCAGGCACGCTTAGTGTTGGAGTTAGTTACACATGCAAGTTATCATGGCTTAGAGAACTGCTGTGCTCAGCTGAACCAGGATATCTGACTTTGCATGCTCTTAACCCATCAAAAATACAAGGTGAAATGCTTTCACTAAAGCTCCCTAGCATGGTCTAACATGATACTTTTTACACCGGCTTTACGACAGGCAAGCCAGAAAATCCAAACTGACCAGCTGCTGTGATTCAGAGCCACATGGCATCTCCGTGTGGTGTTGGTAAAATCACCACATCAGCCTGTATTTCCCTCACAGATTTCTGCCTGAGACCCCTAAGCTTAAATGCGTATAAATAAGGTGTTCAGGATAAGAATGTCAGCTGCGCTCTGGTTTCCCTGATGTTCTCACACCTTTAAGCTTAAAAAATGAAAATCTTTCTTAATCTGTCTGGTTGATTTACTTCCTGTTCTTTTAATTGACCTCATTTTCTCAAAGGAAGAAGGAATAAGTTGTTGCTGAACTCCATTGCGGTAACTGGCTGGGAGACTTTCAGAGATACCTTTACCATTAGCACTGGAAAAGTCAGCAATTTCCATTTGTGTGGTATTTTTCTTTACGTATGAGAGATACGTTTGTTTCACATCTGCCAAGTTGAATCTTTTTTTCAGAAGATAAAATATTTTTGTTAATAAGTTTAAATTCAAAGAGCAAGAATGTTAACATGCCAAATGACAAAGTGCTTCAAAAAGCTGAAGCAATGCATGAATCATATACAAGTTATTTCTTACTTGCTTGATACAGCAGTTATATTGTTTTAATTTTGTATGGACAACTGGGAAGTAAGTCGGTGACTTTTTATCCATTCTAACAGCAAACGGACTCCTGAAGTTTCTGAAACTCTTCTTTTCCTCCTCCATTCTTATAGTTTGGGGGTAAAGGGTGTGAAAAAAGACAGAGTGAACTGGCTTAAGGGCTTCTTCCAGAAGTAGGTACTACACTCCATCAGCAGTTCCCCTGCTGAGCTGGCAGCTGCTTCCACAAGTTCAGAGGGGTCACCATGCTTTCTTTCCTGTTGCTCCTCCAGGCATTGAATTGTGGGGGAGCTGGAAAAGAGGCATCTTCCTTTCTTGTCCTCTGACAAAATCCTTTCTCACGTGTAGGTCTGTCCTGATCAGGCATATAAAAGCTTGGATATTATGAAAATAATTAAAGGTTTATGTTGCAGCTTTACCCAGAAATATCTGAAAGCATATTACAGACTGACAGACATATGAAGATATATGTATGATAAATGAGGGTGGATGAGCAGTGTGTGCGTGTCCTTCCATGCATGCTGCATTTGAAAATTCAAGGAATTTCTTTACCACTGACTTGCTGCTTTCTCAAGAGACAAAGCACATTGTTTTGTAAATACTTCTAAGTACTATTGTTCACAATTTAGGACAGTAAGCATCAGTGCATCCAGTTCAAACCTAGGGAGGAGAAGGCAGGTTTTTAAGGAAAATGTAGGTCTCCTCCTTATGGTTCTCATTCAAATATTTGAAGTTTGCATGATTATTTTTTGGACGCAAATACGAATTGTTATCTCTTGTTTTGTTACTAATGGAAGGCAAGAATCTTGTTTAGCAATCATCCCCTGCCAGCTTATCATGCAGTTCTCATGCATATTTTTTTCCTAATTATTCACCTACCAGACTGTAGCAGCTCTGAAATGTTTATATGTAAAGTCTGGTGCTTGAAAGACAGTAACTTATATTTTAAATTTCCTTCTGTGTTTTTCTTTTTTTTTTTTTTTTTTTTTTCTGAGTACATAATCTTTTTGAAGTACGTAAACTCAAATGTGCCCTTCCAAAATATAATAATAGGGATCTAATTGCACCAGTTTCCCGAGGGGCATAAAAGTAGGAAAGCAGAGCCTGTATGGAAAACACCCTCTTTTTTGCCTTTGGCCGTGACAGGCTCCTGCAATAGAAATGAAATTCCATTCTCATACAAGTCTATGGCAAAGATTTGAGTGGCTCCAGGAGGGGCAGGATTTGGGCCCACATGCCTGATTTCAGGGTATGATTTTGGTGACAAAATAGTTTTTAGGGGAGAGGTAGGGAGTATTCACTGTGGAAGGAAGAGCTGATTTTCATGCATTTTCTCTGGTCTCGCTCCCATGCAATCATAACTCCTTCCTTTGGTCTATCTATTCTTCTTTCTAAGAAAGACTGCAAAGGCACCCGCTGAACAGACACTTCTCAAAAAGCTCAGTGGAAAGATTGTGTTAATTTTGGACGTGTACAAATTCTGTGGCAGCCATGTAAGTTGTTCTGTGAAAAGGAGACAATTAGGACAGGAGCAAGAAATCTAGGAGATCCTGTTGATGCCCCACGATCTGTTAACTTGAAATCATGGTTCCCAATGAGTTGTTGCCCTTGGAGTGTCGCTAAGAGGCTGTGCTAATATTTCCTTCCTGAAGGGAGAGCTCACTGGCTTGTCCTTGCCATGAACTGTGCAAACTTTTGTGCCTTTTCCTTTTCTTCTTGCCTTCTCAGAGGGAGAAGAATTTGTTCCAAAATATCCAAAACATGCTATTATGCTGGACTGACTTATCAACAGCATTTAATAAATTAAGATTTTGCATCTTCAGGTTTATAGGGATGTTTTTCATTCACAGTGCATTGTTAGGTGATTGCCACTTATGACTACCAGTACATTTAATGCTTTGAAGCATGAATTTCTCCTTTGGAAAAGCCTTATATTTCCAAAAGATCTGGCTCAGGCAACAAGTTTTCTCCATACATTTTTATTTCATCTTCTGTTTCCTTAGAGTCAGCTACTATAACCTCCGCCTGAGCAAAATGTTTCTTGTTCTCTCCACATCCTGTTTGCATATAGAGCATCAGATCCTCATTTCAGAGGTGTCTGGTGTGGCATGAGCTGCAAGTCTATCTCTGGTGAAGGTGAGGTGGGATATTGAAGGGTGTGCTGAGCTACCTTTGTGTCTCACCCTGCCCTCGGGTCACACTGGAGATGTGCTGTGTCAGAAGTGTATGCGGATCTCAGCATTCCTTCTCTCTCTAAATCTTCTTTTTTCTTTGCATGTCCTGAGATGGTTTTTGTCCTCTCTTCACTGAGGGATCCTGAACAAAGCTTTATGTACAGAAGTTTAAAAAAAATACGTGTTTGGAATTCAGTAGTATTTGCTCTGCTAAAGAATTGCATATTAGAGTTCATATTTCCTGATTAAAAAGTGGGCATAAAGGCTGAAGGTACATCAGAGTTTACCGTTCACTTAGTGCCCTACATAGTTACACATCCACAGGCAAAACAGCTACTAATCAGACCTTTTAGAGCCGCCAAACCCACTTTTTGTCTTTATTATGAAACTAAGATTTGGTCAACTGAGGTCAAGTTGTGCACTTAACACAGCTTCCATTATAGTCAGTGAACTCTGTAACAGAGAGTAAAGTCAAAATATAAACAGAGAACGTTTCTGCAGCAGCTCTGGGCTGGGATTAACTTGGATCACCTAGTCTTCTGCTTTTAATGAAATTCTCTCTCTTGTATTTTCTTGTTTGGAAGAGAGTCCAAAGTTATCTCATGCTAATTTAGTTAGGCAGTGCCCTCCAGGGATGTCACAGGCCTCTGTGACCTCTCCAGAGAGACTCAGTAAAGGGATGAGGAGAATTAAACATTCCTGAGAAATTGCAAAGCAGCAGCCCCCAGAGATTTTGCATTGAAACTAGCTCCAGACTAGCTGCCAGAGACCCAAGTCACCTTTTCAGCACTTCCTTGACATGTCTCCACTAGTCCCATCTGGCTTGATTCAGGGGGTCAGCATGGGGACTGAGGAGAGGTGGCAGCTAGAAAGAGCAGGGTTTGAGGGAGGTCCGACTGCGGCGGTCCTGAGCTTGAGATGTGCCTGTGGGACATGCAGCTAGCTGGTTTTATTTCCTTCTTTCCTGGTCCTTTCGAGTTCTTTGGTCTTTTTCTTTGTGCTGGAAAGGGGAAGCATGCTAAGTGATGAAGTTTAATAAGAAGTTTAGTAATTATTTCACCATTTGATGCAATGGTTTGTTTCTTGCCTGGGTTTATGACCACCTCTTGGGCCTGATCCAGAAAACACTGTGATCGCAGAGAGCTGCTTATATTACTGTAGTGTGGCCCTGATTTTCCTTTCTTGTGCATCTACTGCCAGGCTGTAGGAGTCCATGAAATGACTCTCCTGTGAAGTCAGGATCAGGCAGAGTTGGCAGGATGAAGCTCCTTTCTGTGGGGAAAGAGCCAAAGAGCTTATTTTCAGGTTTCCCTCAATTATTGTGCAATGGGGGAAAAAAAGGTAAATTAGCTGAAGGTTAGGCAAGACAGAAAAAGACAGAATGTAACCACTGTGACTCGCTTGCTAGTATTTGGATTTCCCGAGCAGTTGTCTCACTTCTTTTAGTCCACAAGTGAAATGTGCAGTATCTGAAGAAATGGCTGTTTAATTGAGTTGTGGAATGTGTAATCCAACAGTCATTTCTGCATGTTCTCATCCATAGGTTTCTTTACCCCTTTATTTCACTCCTTAATTAGTCTATAGCTAATCTATTCCTTAATGCTTTAAGGAATAATGTTTTGATTCCCGCTTCTAGAGGGAAAAATAGTTTTATTTTTTGTAAAAGCATGGATAAAGGCATCTAATTAATTAAGAAATAACGCATTTCATTGTAAAATGCCTGTGTTGCCCTTAACTTTCTTACAGCACTCTGATCACATAAATATCACCACCCCAGCTTCACAGACAGCAAAATTTAGGACATAAGGTTAAATGCTTTAATCAGAGCTATGGAGACGATCATTGTCCCTGCTGAGATTAGGGTTAGAGATAGATAGTCTTGCTCATCATTCACTTTTACCAAACCCAAACTAAGAAACAGGCAGGACCTAAAGCTGGACTTGTGAAGTACAGCTATTAAAATATAAATATGTTCAGAGCAGAAAATGGTGTTCATTTTCTGCCTCAGCCTGAAATACCTTTCAGCAGTGGAGTTATAAATCTTTGAAACGAGGAGAAAAAAAGAGAGTGCAGACTTGCACATGGAAACAGGCACATAACAGATGATAATGTCGTTGTGGCGATAAATCTGTTTTGTTCTGTAATGACTCATGCCTGTGCCACTGTTATTTGCCCAAGAACAGACTTCTGGCCTCGCCAAGTCACTTGTGGGAATGTTGTTTCTGGTGTCTGGCCCACGGAGGCTATTGCAGCCCTAGCAGCAGCCTACCTAGCAAGGAGCCTCCTTCATACTCACTGAGGAGGGAGGGTCCTTGCTCTGTCTGGATGTGATAGGAGTGATGACTTCTGACGTGCCTCTGGAGCAGATTTATTGCAAGCGAAAGCTGAAGTGTGATAATGCTACTGGGGTATTCTGTAATAATATGGTAAAACACTTGTCAGCACTTCATCTCAGGCAGTGAAAGTCAATTGTATATGCTACACAGAGACAGATAAAAAACATAAGTATGCTTAAAACTTCATATGGTTTGCATTTTTAGTAACAGCTCTCCTGACTCTCGTATAAGACAGGTTTTAATTTTGTTTTGGGTAAGTGGATGTGCTTACAGTCTCACACCCACAATTCCATGGCTTTAAATAGAATCGCTCCCAGGGTGCATGAAAGAACACATGCTGTTATGTGAAGGATTTATCCAGGATGCCAGAACTGTATTTATTGCTGGGAACAAACTGAATAAAATTTTCTGTTCCATTTTGACACTAGCCCACGGAGAGCAGCCGTATCTCCAGTTTTAATGCAGACCCTTCCCATTCCCTGACTTAGGATTCAGTGTGATTAACAGCCATTGCAGAAGCAGCCATTACTGATAGCGGTGGAATTAGAATGACCAGAGCAAGCTGAGGGAAGGTCAGTGTGAAGTGACCATCAAATGTATTTTGAGCATGCTTGAACAAAAACTTCCCGTTGTCTTTTGACATCTGCGCTGCACAGCCAGACATCTAAAATACATTCCTTACTTTCTGGGATCATTTTACCATTGACTTTTTCTAGCAGAAGTTCCCATGCCCCAGTCTGAGATGGCACAGGCTGCCAGCTGGGGTCCAACCCACAGTTCTGGACAGTACCACTGCCACCATGGCCACAGATCTGAGAGATGCATGCGTTCCTGTGTCTGAGGGCTTGGGTAAAAGCCACCAGGCTCATTGCATAAGCTGCAAGATCACATGGTGGCGGGTTTGGGTACTCTTGGCCTAAAACTGAACTTGTGACATGGGGTAAAAATGAAAAGAAATCCCTCTGTATTGCATTATTATATCCCTGAGGCATCAAGGTTGTGCCCTTGTCTCTGTGCTCAACCTGGAAAATACAGCATCAAATTCCAAAGGGTTGTCACCTGTTCTGGTAAAGGAGATGGAAGCTTCCATGGAATCAGAAGTGAGACTACTTCAGCATCTTGATGTTTTTTGAGGTTTATTTTCTGCTTTTCATAGTTAATAAGACACTGCTGGATTTGTATTTTTACCATTGCCATATATGTAACCATGACTTAAATGTGAAAAACTTCTGCTTCCAACTCCAGTGGACTGAGAACTGGAGTGAAATTAGAAAGTAAAAAGCATCAGTGATATGCTAAAGGTAGCACACTCTTTATTTACATAGATTATTCTGACAATGGCAACTCTGATTTTATAAGAATTCAATGAATAGGAAACATTTTCCTCAGCATGAGCAAATTAACGTTTCAAGCTAACTGTTTTAGAATGTTGTTTGGAGGTGCATCATCATTAGGGTACTGGTAGCAGTCTGAGAAGAAAATGTCTTACTTTTCAAAAGCATGACATTAGAGTTCTGGAAATTTGGAGGAGATGCAGATTATGAGAGGATTTGGATTTGCCTATCTCCCTGTATCTCTTTAACAAAACAAACAGGCAACAAACCTGCATACATTTTATCGCAGCGCTCTTGTTTTGTTACCTATACTACCTACTATAAAGGCTTGCTCTTCTTCCTTCCCAATTGTACCCTCAAATATGTATAAACATTATGAAGTGCTGATTTATTATCTCTAATCCTATCTGCCTGTGCTCTGGCAGCTCCCTGAGGCTCTCAGTGCTTTCCTACAGCAATACGAGCAGTTTAACCCTGCCAGGGCCCACTCCTGATAGGCACCGGGCAGATCCCTGCAGGCCCCCGCATCTCGAGATGCCAGCAAGCTGAAGGAGTGCTTGTCGCCAATGAGAGGAAGGGAAATGGAGGTTGGGAGAGAGAAACTTATCGCCAGGATCACACTACAGATCAGCAGTGTCTCTGAGCGCGCTGGGATCTGCAGCACTTTGAACTGTACGTTGTGCAGCTCCTCTGACCTTCTTTCAATGAAAGCGCCTCAGCTTGCACTTAGCTGTAGGTGTCTGTGCACTCCAGGAAGGCAACAGAAGGCAAACAGGTGTCAGAAGCATGACCTGAGATCTTTTTATAGTCAAATATTGCACTGTAAACATATTGTGATCGATATCTACCCTGCGATCACTATTTTGGGGCTGATCATTTGGCTACAGTAAACACGCTGGCGCTTGACTTGAAAGCCTCGTCTGTTTTCTTGTGGTTAGATCATGGCCCCAGCCGGGATCCTGGCATGGATCCCTAAGGCTGCTCTACCCTCACCGCAACCCGGGTACAACCCTTTACTTTAGCGGTGAGTAATCCTGTCAGATGGGAGTGCTGCTTTGTGAAGAGGCATTTTGTCTTTCATTCATATAAAAATAGCAGGGAAAATTAATTCTGGAAGGAAAAAAGGGAGGGGGAAGTGGGTCAAATATCTTTCAGAATTGTCTGCTAGGTGGAGCCTGGGAAACGTGTACTTGTTCTGTCGTTTTGTCTAGGTAATGCGAGTTTGAGTGCTTCTAACTCACACGTACTTTCAAATTTATCTCATTTTTCTCTGCTTAGCTTTGAGTTCCTTTCCTTTTTTGATTCGACAGAATTTAAAGCAGCCCTTCGTTAGCAATTGTGACGATATCCTCCAAAATTAAAATGAAAGAAACAGAGCATATATGCATCCTTTCTGTATCTTTTCATTTAAATTACTTTGTGTCACGCGTGTCACTTTCAATTTAACCATTTGAAGAATAAACAAACCATTGTGGACCTAAAAAAATCTGTTCAAAATTTTTTGGCAGGAAGAAAAAGCAGTATTAATTTTCGTTGTTGGTGAGGTTTCCCAACAAACAGCTTTGCTGTTTCTTTTTGCCTTCAGCTAGCAACTAAAGATTGGCTGTAAAACTGTATACAAATATTTCCATGTACTTAAAGGACAATATTTTGACACTGAGTGACACAAGCAAAAAAAAAAAAGAGAGGAAAAAAAAAAAAGGACAGCATAGTTTTGGTAACACAATGAGATCTTTGTATTCAGCTGTTCACCTGAGGTGCATATGGGAAACATCGTGCTGTCCTAGCAGAGCAGGCTGACCTTTGAAGTTTATCTGAATTATAATTCTTGTGGTTTTTATTAATAAAACCGCCTGCAAAAGTTTCATAAGGCCTCACTGATTTCTGTAAAACAATTGGGCTATCTGCTTACAGGAGAAAAGTTAGACAGTATTTCCTAGTATTTCCTACAGATGTGAGGGCTTTTGTTTCAGAAGACATTGATATTGTTTTCATTCAAGATGCTCCACAAAGATTATCAGGTGTTTTATTATCTTAGTAACTTTATAATTGTTGGATTATTATCTTTAGATATATCAGCCATACCCTTTTAACTTGAAAGAAAGAAACTGTGGAACAGAACACAGTTCAACTCAGAACAGGTTCACATCGACAGCCAAACTGTGCAATTTGGCTCAATCAGCAAGCAGACTTCAGACCATTTCTGGGCCAATTTATCACCTGCGACTTCTAACATCTATGGGAATGTTTATAAAATGAGTTGTGATATATTATCTCTGTAACTGTAGCCCAGGAGTCTTCCAGTGTATATATCAGTAAAAGCATTTAGGTTGGGTTTGTTTATTTGTTTGTTTATTCTCTTGAGATTTCTAATATAAATTTCTCAATTTTTTTTTTAAATCAAATGAGGCATTTTTGTTCTCATAGGAAAATGTTTTCATCTTGAATCTGTTCTCATTTTGTATCTTTGAGTCGTTGATGTAGCCGTCTGTCTCTTCTCTGAATGGAAGCAGCTGCTGTGTCGTGAGCACTCAGTGTCTCCTCTTCCTGAGTAGAAAGGACAGTGCTGAGGGAAAGCTTTGTACACAGCAGTTGAAGTCCTTGTGTTTAGCATTACACTCTTGAAGAAGCAGCATATCAAAATGTATTTAAACTGATGAGACCTGATAGATACTTCAGTGGTGTTCAGAGGAGATTTTTCATGAATGGAGGCTGTCTGAACAAGATATCTTGCACTGATGCTTTGATTATTGGTGATCTAAGAGTGCAGGATGGTTGCTCATCAGGGAGAGGAAGAGTTGTGCATCCTGCGTCCCTAAACATCACTCTTGTTGCTATGATGGGCATCGATCCCAGTTGTGAACCTCACTTTATCTCTCAAGTGCAAACTATTAATCTTGCAGTGGGGTTCTTGTTTGTTAGGTGTGCAACATTATTTTTCTAACTAAACACAAAGAGTTGTATTTCAGGAAAAAGAGCATAGGAATACACTGATTGTGCATACTCCCATATCCCTGCTGCCACTGGCTTCTTGGGAGTATCAGCATGCCTGGAAGCACATCCTTGTGGTTTTCTTTGGCAGGAGTCTCCATGCCTCGTTTGCCTTATAATACTGTCAGAAACAAGTACTAAAGCAACAGTCATTACTTAGACTGAACTCCCATTGTGGTAGGGAGCAGGGAATCATGCCCGATGGTTTTGTGTTGGCTTTCAGGCAGAAGCTTTTCACTTTGCTCCCACCAGAAGAGCTTTTTTTGCTGCACTCAAGCTTCTTTACTGCTTTTCAGCCATGTGTGCTATGCCCCTATTGTGTGCCAAATATGTGTAAGGATACTCTTTTCAGCATGTTGAGTATTATTGTGCACATATCACCATCTCTTTGTATAATCTCCTTATATAACATGCTCTCATGCCTACCAGGTACACCCAGTACACACCTAGCCTTTTAACAGTTGCAGAATTCAATCAGTTGTGGGTGAGTCATCCAGCATAGCACTTCTTCCTTCCCCACCCTTCCAAAAGTAAATAAATAGATAAACTGGAAGTCAGTGAGGGTTCAGAGCTCTGAGTTTGTGTCCCCAGTCTCACTTTTCCAAGGCACAGACATCAATTGTGGTCATTTCTGTAGCAGCTTGAGAAACCACAGTCAGTCAGCCTGGCTGTGTCAGGAGGAGCTGGGCGATGCCATTTGGGACTACTTCACATCCAGGCAGGCAGGAAGTGTGTGAGTATGACATCTCCCCATGTCACACTGCACAGAACACGCTGAGCAGCTTCTTTCCGTGCCAGAGCAATTGAGTTAGGACAATGCAGAGAGAGAGGTGATAAAATAGCCTTGTCCCTTGTGGCATAGAGGGAGTAGTCGCTCATGATGCATGCAGGAACAGCAGTTGTGCCAGGCCTTTGTGCTCACCATATGGGGAGAAGGTTCTCCTTGCTGTCACATCCATCATGCTTTGGCCCAGACCGTTCAATTCTCCTTCTCAGTGGTGACCTCAGCAGGATAGCTAGGTTTGGGATCACTGGAGAGTACCATATCCAACCCACCAAATTCCTCTGCCCACTTCTAGACAATAGAGTATGGAATACTATAAAGGCAGAATTTCTATAAATGGTGATAATATACTCTTGGGTCTCCCTGGGTGGTAATGTTTTCTGACTTAGTCAGAAATTGCTCCTTAATTGTTGACAGCCTTGAGGTAACCCATGCCCTATGCAAGTGATAAGTAAGTAGAGCTAGACATTCACCAGTCACTGCTGTTTTGTCTCTGCTACACACGGACAATGCACCCTGCATCAGGCTGCAACTATCTATCCCATCTCCTAAAGTAAACGTTACTGATTTGGTTTGAGTTTTTGTATGTGTGTGAGAAATACAAGGAAGTCAGAAGTTTTTTGCATAATACTTAGAAGTATGTGTGAAGTATTTTTTTGACATTATTGGACTTGGAAAAAATGCTGGGTAGCAGCACAAGGCAATAGTAATTGTACCAACAGGAATATTTTCCACTGATCACATTGTGTGTCTCTGAATGTGTATCACATTCAGTCATATCTGCTTTGGGTCTTCTCAGCTTCACTCCTTCTCTTGAAAAATCAATTTTTATTTTGAGAGCAGAAATCATCAGTTATACTTTAAAGCCTCAGTGTTGGATTTGTATTTCTTTTTTCTCTTAAATAGACAGATATCTGATTACTGATCCCTGATCCCTTTTTAACAATACGCAGTACTACAGCAGACAGGGAAAAAAAAGTTATCAAATAAATAGAGTTAAACACAACCTCAACTAACAAGTCTTTGTTATCCATGGATGACAGCCCAGTTAATAAATGTTTTCTCACTGCAATGCAGGACTGGAAGTTAATGTTGAAACACAGCTTCAACATACTCCAGATGCTCAAGACAAGCAGACCCATCTCAACCATAATGGCAGTGGCATGCACAGCATGTATCTATAGGAGGGTTGCTTAGTCCGGACTGGGTTTCTCCCTTTGCTAGCCCAAGTGCAAATGCTGTGTGAACTAAGAAATTTGGGCAGGAAAAAGACTGGTTTATATTTTGAATATGTTACTTGAAAACGGTGCTTAGCGCTGGCAAGGGCTTATATACAGAAAAGGAAAGAAGAAAAGATGAAAGAGGAAAGGTTTTGGCAGAAGTTGTAGTTCAGGCATGCAGAATAGATACGCTAGTCCGCATAATCATAAAAGTGTGTCCGCGTGCAAGACTTGCTTCGTATCTCTGCAGTTGGCTTTCTGTCTTTAAATGTAAATGACATAGCATTGCCTTTAGACTTTGTGAGTCACTAGACCAGAGCCAAGAAGAGTTCAAATATGAAAAATATGTTTTGCTACATTTGCCATTAAAGGAACAGTATCATTTTAAGAGATCCAAAGCCTGAATTGCTTCCATCGTAATTTTCTCCTTTTTTCAGCCTTTGCCCGCATTTTGTTAACTGAGCGAAGCTGACAATTAAGGCCAGAATGGCAACACTTCTTGACTTGCCATCAGCCCATCCAGAAAAGCCTTCACAGAGAAATACAGGAAAATCCATGATTTTCCATTTCTGCACCACAAAAATTCCAAAAATATCCTACCTTGTGGTGGTTAAAAGATAGCCAAGAGCCAAAGCTGGGCAGTGTTTTTATCCCAGTTCAGCCATGTCATGGGTCATGTGGTTCAGCATGTGAACAGGAAGGTGAGAATGGGTGAACTTTTGCCTCAGCCGTGCAGTCCATCAGAGAATAAATGGACCAAATCACTCCGCAGCTGTATAAGGAGGTGAACGGCTGAATACCTCTCACACAGAGTCCTTTGTGTTCTGGACATGATCTAGCATTATGATGGGACGCGCTAGGCTGAGGTTTTGTAGCAATTACTAACCCATTATCACGCTAGAACATGAGATCATTTATCTTCTAATTCAGAGTGTCACCTGTTCTTCATTTACCAGTCAATAACCATTAATTACTTTCAGTGGAAATTTAAACAAAGCTTTTCCCCTCTGTTAAAACCAGTAAGCCATTCAGTAATGACAAATAAACCTGGAGCTGTATCTCCCCCTTTCCTCTCATTCTCAGCCTGGAGTCTGGTACAATATGAACTCCTGGAGGAAATGCCTAGGAATTGATAGGTCAAGGGCCTTTATTAGTCTGATGGGGGGGAAGCACATTCCTGGCACTTACTGTAGGGAAAATGTACGGCTACTGCTTGCACACGAGTTTCTCATTGGTTACACAGGCTCTACCTGTGGAAAATAAGATTTGAATGCAGAGTTTGATCAAAAATATTCCGATCCTTTAACTTGTCTTTCCGTTTTTTACAAAGTGTTCATGCAGGCCCATTCAAAGCAACAGCATTTGGTTGCCTTCCTCAAAGCAAACAGAACTATCGCTTGCTTTGTGATTTTAAGCACATTCATTTCTTTCATACCTGATTTTGACTGAGGTAATTCTAAGTGCCAACAGTTATGAGTGCCAGAAAAAATAAAAAGAACCAGCAGCGATAGATTCTCAATTAATCATTAATCTAAACATTCTTTCCTGGTAGGAAAAGAAGCAAAAATTGCTTTTAGCAACTGTATCTGTATTTGATCGTTGCTAAGCTGGCCCTGCAGTGCAAGTTTTTTTTCTAGGACAGTGATTGCTTGCTATTTGAATTGGAGACAAGAGTTGATACATCTGAATGCATGAAACCTGGCAGGACCCATTGTCAGAGGCTGTTTTTCGGTTTCTGTTTTGTAGCTGTCTCCTTCAATGCATTGCGCGTGTTTGAGTAAAAAGGGGCAAGGTTCCAATGCCATTTAGTATTGTTAGACAAAATTAACATCAAATATTTGAAGTACTCACTGGATTGTAGAATGTCTCAGCAGAAGCACCTGTACTAAAACTGCGTCCAATGAATTACAATATGAAGGTGTTTAAAAGCAGAAGTATAGACAAATGTTATCAAAAGTCCCATCCTTTTCCTTACACATACTGTTTTATGGAAGTGCATTCTAAATAAGATGTCTTTGTGCCAGTTTGGTATATTAGGTCCTACGTGGTATTTCAGGTGGGGGGAATTTTTCTTATCGATAAGTGAGGTTTGGTTGTTACAGTTGTGCTGTGTACATTCTCAGCAAAAATAAAGGAGCAGATCTTGAATTCATTATGCACAGCAAACATCCCGTAAACTCAGGAGGAGAACCACTATAAATGTTGACTCTGACTGTTTGTCCTGGAAATCCTTATTCACCCAAACAGTGCCTTTGCATACAAGGAAGCTTCGTTGTTTTCCAGGCTGCTTAATATAAACCGGTCTGTGAAATCAGGGACTAGGGTAGCAGAACCAGAACTGCCAATTACGTATTTAAAATATTCCTTTTGCCTTCCTATAATCTTGTTACCACTGCGAATCTCACAAGTTCGTCCAGTCATGAAGAAACAGGCGTTGGCGATTTAGCACGACCTCTCAGATCAGCAGGGAAACCCCAATGTTCCAAGAAAGCTAATAGGAGAGATACGAGTTAAGACATCTCCTCCCCACCAGAGGAGTTTCATCAGCCAGTCGGGTATTTCTGCGTCATTGGCGAGGATGTTCAGCCCTGGAAAGGAAAAATAAAGTTGCTGCCATTGTCCTGCCCAGCAGGTCATATCCCTGAAGCACAATTAATGTCAAGGACTTACACAGCAGTTGCTCAAAACCCGTCCTGCCCTGCACATTCAAAAAGCAGAAAGGTTCAAAAGGAACATGTTAATAAAATCTTGTCAAAACTTTGGGAGATGCATAAAATAATAACTGGGAAGAAAAATGACTTGCAAATAGAACCATTGAAGTGGAATGCGTTGCCTTGCTATACTTGATTTATTGAGGGGTGGGGGGCAGAATTGAGTATTTCAGGTGGTATTTACAAAGAGAAACTGAGCTGTCCCAAAGCTTTTATTAATCTGATTTGCAGAGTATCCACTACCGTCAAGGGACCTACTAAAGTTGTTTTCTTTAAAGCTGATGTGAAAAGGTCAGTGCAAATAGCGTTGTGGATTACACTGTGAGAAGATGACAGTCCTTTTTACCATATGGCAAGAAAGTTGAATTATTTTGTTTTCCTCTTCTGGTTATTTATTAAATGAGGATCATGCCGTACAGGTATTCCCTTTTCCTTTCTAAAGGAAATGAAATGTTTAGATCATTTTGATTGATCTGAAGTAATAATTATTCTGTCCGCCTACAGGTCCTAGGCAGTCATCTAATGGTTAGAGCAGTGTCAGAAAACCGAAATGTACCTGTTGTGACACCTCAGACAAGCCACATGTGTCCTTGTGTACCACTTTTTCCATCTGCTTGCCTGCTTTCATGTTGATTTAGCTGGCCATCTAAACAGTGGTGCTCATCTGTGTGTCTGTGGGAGAGAGACAGTCATGGGAAGTAAAGATCTCCCTGAAAAATCCTGTGTTGGTGAACACGTGAAGTTGTGCTTCAAAAGCCATTGTGATCTTTGTCACTCTCCAAAAGGTTCTCTGAAAGAGAAGAGTTAACCGTTGTCTTATTGTTCTATCTGTATTGTTCGTATTCTTCTGTCAGAAGAAAAATTTTCTGTTGCAGTCCCATAATATGTTATATTCAACACATATTCAGCAGGCAAAACAGGCTAATGTGGTAAAAATACAGTGTTGACTATTCTTAGATACTTTTCTAATTACTTATTTGTAATTAAAATCCCTATTTAGCCAAAACAAACAAGGCAGAACAAAAAAGAAGCGGAAGGACTCCTGTCGTGATTCAGTGTTTGGCATCATTCTGTGACAGACAACAGCGCTTTGGATGGAAACATTATAAAACTTTGTTCTCTTCCGCCATATCTGTCTCAATGCCTGCAGTGTTTTAAGTAAATGAATCCATGCTCTTAAGCGCTAAAGCAAGCCTCAGAGTTCAAAAGTAAACATATTAAAGTCTCCCCTGAAAAAATCCCTGCTGTGAAACAAATTGAAAATCAAATATAGCATTGTTTTCCGTAATAAGAAATAATTGAACTCTTTTCAAAGTTGCACTGAACTGGTTAATAGCTGCCAAATTAGGAAAGTGCTAATTTCCCAAGCTGGGAGCGTGCGTGTGTGTGTTATCTTCAAATCAAAAATGCAGCAATATAATATCATGTACCAAAGAGGCCACTTACATTTGCACTGAATCTGTTTGTTTTCCCGCAGGCCATGTGGCTGATGCTGCAAACGGATGAGCCAGAGGACTTTGTTATTGCCACTGGGGAGGTCCATAGTGTCCGTGAATTTGTGGAGAAGTCATTTAAGCACATTGGAAAAACCATTGTGTAAGTATGAACATGAGATAGTAGCCACAGGCTGAACTTTTGGAGCTTTTTTGCATCGCGTGAGTTACAGAGCATTGTTTCTGTACACTTCTTTTTTTCCTCTCACATTCTACTTCTGTAACATGAGAGTTTCCAAGACATAAACGCCTGCCACAGTGGGTATATCCAGTGCTGATAATGAGAAAAAACTGTAGGAGGGTATATCTTCCTTTTTATTTCTGAATCTTCATGTTCTGTTCATACATTTCCCTTCTTGTGTCTGCCCAGTTCTTCATTTTGTGTCCCCACACCCCAGATATCTCCACAGTTCTGCTCTTACTCTCTGCAGGTGTCACCTGCTGATGCCAGTCCTTCCACGCTGCAGCCATACAACAAGGGTTATGTAGCAGCTCACTCTGCATTCCTATTAGCTCTGCCCCTACCAAGCCATAAAAATGTTGAGCAGTGGGTACAGAATGTTTACAATGCATATTCCACATAGTTTGATTGAAAAGACAAAATTCCTTCTCAAGGCCATATAATAAAATCAGGATGGCTTGGTGAGCGCTTTCCGTAATTTATATTTTTATTGTTTATTATTTTTTCAATTTCCCTCCTTCTGTATCTTCTCTGGGCCCCATGCATCAACATACCAATCTCAGCTGGAAAAGGGAGAGGAAAGCCACAGGCTCTTCCATGACGCTAGCGCCAGGGCTGTTCCTCAGGCCATCAAAGTCACTTGTGCAGCTGGTGAACTTTTGACAGGGCCAATAAGTTTTACTTGGGAACAAAAACTTGACAAATTCAATAAATATGCAGAAGTGCACAGATAGATACAATATTATTTGAACAGCCAGTGTGTGGCTGGGGAGGTAATAACATTTTCTCCTCAATGACTTTTTAGTCTGTTTTCAATTTTTGGCATCAACTTCCAGGAAAAAAAAAAAAACAAAAAACCTTTGATAGAGGGAAAGACTGTATGAGTAGAATTTCTAGCCCAAAAGCTCAATTTTGGGAAAAAGTTTATCTTGATATTTTTAACAACCCTTTACTGTGAGATGTCCCTTTATGATCACACATTGTCCCGTATTCCTCAACAGTAGTAGTGAGGTTTAACAGGACAAAAGGGTAGCAGAATTCTAGTATGCTTTCCCTTTCTTCTTTTTCCCCTTCTTCTGTATTTTTGCCTCTTGCATTTGTAAGCTAATTCTCCCTAACAAGCATTGAAATTAATATAATATATGTGCACTTACTCTATTTAAATAAGAATTCTTGTGATATCAAGAATTGCCTGTCCAATGTTTAATTAATTTTTTAGTATTTATTTAAGAATTAATATTTGTGTAACCAGTTTATTGTTGTTATTATTATTATTACATAAAATAAGAAACTGAAGCTTATCAGTGCCATTAGTACATAGCTGGCCATCAGTGCCTAGCTGAATATCTTTTTTGCAGATATTTTCATCACCACAGTTTCTTTTTATGCCAATACATTTAACTATTAGTTTAAAATTAAGTTCCTTGCTCTGTATTTGGCCAGAGAAATCTCAGCATGTACCAAAGATGACAAATCAGCATATGCCTTTCAGGAAGGAAACCCATGAGAAAACAAAATAAAAAATTTAAAAAAAAAAACCTAACTACTCAAATACAAGTGAAAGTATTTATGAACAGCTTCTATTATAGAGGATCCTAAAGGCTTATTTTAGATTTAGCTGGTCCTAACACACTCTTTACTGATTTTTTACTCACATACAGTTTCATGCGGTGGGCTGCATATCATTCATAGTGGTGATTAGTAGATTCAGTGTTTGGACTGAATTAATCAGTCCTAAGTTTCACTCTTGGGGAAACTGTGCAGTATTACTGCAGCTGATGAGGTAGGGCAGGTATTCTGTGTATACAAGGGCTTATTCACATATATATATTTTTTAAATTAATAAAAGTAATTTTCCAAGTTGCATGAGAACCCACAATCTATGGACGTCAATTTTTTGGAGCCTAAGTGTCTAATCACTTTAAAAATGGAACTTTGACTGCTAATCACCACAGTTCGTTTGAAGTATTTCTTACTGTAATATATTATCAACTTCTTAAGTCATTCATGGGTGGTGTGTAAATAGCTGTACACATGGGGACTGAGGGGACATTTTAGGTGCCAGTAATAATTTTGTTGCTGATTATTTTGAGACCAATGTAAATCTGGTCATTTTAGCCTAGCCAAATAAGCCAGCTGTTCATTCTCTGTGCTCCTGGGGTGGGATAGTGTCACAGCTGACCTGCTACTCATCCTGTAGCCATCATTCATCTTTCAAATTGCACCAAATGTTAAAGCATTTTTGAGCACTTGGGAAGTTTATTAAAAACCACACATCATTTGTGTAGGTATCAGTGCAGTCCGTGCTTTTACAGAAGGCATGCATGCACTCCTTACCTTCGCTGTCCTCTTGGCTGGACAGCTGGTAACCTCACATTCCTTGAAACCCCCAGGGGCTTTCTACTCCCACCTCCTCCAGTTTGAATATATCTTCCTACAACTTCTTCAGGGAATAGCTGGCAGCAAAGTCCTCCATTTAGTGTCGTGGGTCCCCACTGGTGAATCCCACTGATTTGTTTCCTTGCAATTTATGATGAGGCACCTAAGAACAGTGCACCAGAGTTCTAAATGAACATACAGGCATGGCTCCGTTCCTCTTATCGCCCTTCCTGAAAATTTGGTTGTGCTGTTTCAGGGTGGTTGGTTGTTTTTGTGTGCGTTTTTTGTTTGGTTGGTTGGTTTCAATCCCCAAAACTTACCTAGGCAGTTTCTATCAGCCTTTTTCACTGTTGTAAGTGATGGCACAGCTTCACAATATTCCTATACCTTTAACATCAAAATGCACTTTTCAGAATGATGGAGCAAATAACCAAAATCAATGAAAGGGTAAGCAGCAATTGGCAGAGCCCATAACCTGAAAACACTAGGCATGTGTGAAGGGGCTCTTAACCTTCCCTACTTTGTTCTTTAGCAGAAAGTGTTGCATCTTAGCTGTCAAATCTTAATACTGCTATAGAGAACAGGAAGAAAACCATTCCTACTTGCCACATCAACTAACTAAAAATATATATTTTTAAGGTTTTTTTGTCTTCCAAACAATTCCCATTAGCTTCTACAACTGAACATCCAGGGCAGCCTGAAAAGTGTTTCCAGAAAGATAGCATAATACTGTGTCATAATCAATCGTTAGCTTATGTCAGGACCGTATCTTTTCACCAAAATGAGAGATGAGAAACTTTACCGTATTTTTTGAGTAATGAAATGTACAGCTGCAGTAAGACTGACTGATTGCCCTCTGAAATTGACTCTGAAGTATACACTGAGGTTTATCTTACACTGTATTTTTTCTTCTTCTAACATCATTTTTCAAGGGAGAAATTTAAAATTATATTTATATAATCCTCAGTATCATTCAAATCCAGTCCTTTGTACTAACAGGAAAGCCTCAGAGCTACAAATATTTCCCCCCTGTAAGGATTACACTTTTTTTCTTTTACTTTCCCTGCTACTTATTACTAATTAAGTAGTACTTGGGGGAAACACTTCCCGCCTATAATTTGAACTACAGCAGGGTAAATGAAACAGGCAAATGCTTGTCTTGACTAATTTTCTGTCATTAATCTTATTAAATTAGAACAGGATTGCAAAGATAGCCCGAAACCACTAGAGCGCTCGTAGTTCTTTGCAGAATGCTACAAAGGCTGCTGTCTGCAATGTGGGGGGAAAAAAAAAGTTTGAGCACTGGAAAGATTTATTGTGTTTTTTATGAATATAAAAATACGTGCACATTTGTTACAGAAGTATTCGTTGCTTCCAGGATCAAAATTAATTCATGAAAAATGAATATTTTATGCCAGTCACTTGGCTCTAAACACGAATTTTATCTTGGCTTACCAGTTGGTCTTCTTTTAAAAAGATCACCCCAAAAAGGAGAAGTTTGCAGATTAGCTGTAAGGTCTAATGAGGTGAACTACTAGCAGCAGCAGCAAAAGATGAACTGAGGGAGAAGGGGATTTTCTTTCTCTTTTTTTCCAACCTTAAAATGGAACATATGGTGGCAGAAATACACGAGGTTTGAAATAGTGCAAAAAGAATGGAAAGCCGACAGTGTGCTCGTCATGGTGGAAGACGAGCCATCAAAAGCCTTCATCAAAGCAACTGCTGTCCTCCAGTCTGCCTTTTGCCCACCAAACACTGCTGTCTGACCGGTGATGTGCATTGTATTTTACAGTGCTCAGATGGGGAAGAAGGGAGCAGAATCTCAAAAGTAAATTAGAGACATTTCGAGCAGTGATAGGGGAAAGGAGCCCAGCCAGGCCAGTGAAGAATGCTGGCCTGAGTGGACCCACAAACAAGGTCCTCACATGACAGAACCACTTTTCTTGCTGTCCTCACAGTAGAAAATATGGCATTGTGTAGCATTTAACCCAATGCAGCCAGAGGATTAACTCTTCCAGCTGAGCTGACTAATTTACTTTCCTATTGATACAAGCTTTTATCTGTTGGCACATCTACTAACTGTTCCAGTGCTCAGATTTGAAGATGGTAACAATTTAATTATCTGATTTCCTACATCCTGAGGTGTGAGAGTTTCTCTTGTGGGGAGACAGGGTGAGAATTAAGTGTGGTATTCTGTAAGAAATTCCATATCTTTTCTCCAAATGGGATGAAAATAATTCTCACAAATGCAGTTTAGAAAAATGCCTGATTTCAGATCAGCAGGAATGTTTTGTTCCTTTTGTACTTTTCTATTAAAGAAAGACTAATGTAAAAAGAATTTTAAAAGCCGTTCTGAAAGAAAATACAAAATCTTTTCCTTCTGAAGGTGTCAAAGCTTCATCCTTCAATTTTATTAATACATTTTTCTTGCAAGTTGTCAATAGCATAACTTATTTGAAACTTCAGCTTTTCTTCCCAGCATGTTTTGATTTACACAGAAGCATTAGTATTCTTTTAGAAAACATTTTCCTGTGAACAAAAACCTTCTTGAAAGGAAACATTATCACCAACTTTCACATTTTTCAGCTTGAAAAGATTTCCAGCAGACTGAAAAAAAAAAAAATGAAATCAGAAAAAAAAAAAAAGAAAAAAAAAAAGGCCACGTAACATATATTCTCTATTAAAGTGGCAGAATGTGGGGAGTCATGATTTAGGTTTTTGCAAGTTGAGCTTGGCAACGCTGGAAGTTTAATACTAACAGTTGTATTGTTTTAGTTGTGTTCCTTTAGTGAAGAATTTGAAGGCCTGATTCATCACAGCTCTTGAGCAAATGTGTGAGTGCTTCCCTGTGTGGTACCATGCTTATTCTTTTGACCCAAGCACAAGGGAGTGGCTAAGCAATCGCTGAATCCTTAAATGTTTTGTTGTATCTAAGTTTGAGGTGGTAGCAAAGGAGCATACTATGAGTCATGCTTAAAATCTCCCTACAAGAAATTACTTGCAAGATAAGACATCCATGGTCTGTTGTATGATGCCAGTTTTGCTGTTTATAAAGCATCAAGACAGATGAACTGCTCTGGCTAATCATGTGTATTGGCAGTCAGGTCACAAATCTCTGAAGTCTACACAAGTGATACCTACATTAGCTTTGGAGAGTAAGCAAAATCTTCCTAAAAATTTTAAGCAATATTTCAAATATGAAAATGTTTTCTAGTAATACACTTTCTGATTTTTAAGGAGTATATGATAGGATTTTTTTCCCGTAAACAGTTTGGGATAATGATTTGCAATATTTCCTGAAGTTCTGTTAGTTCTTTACCCCTCCATAAAGGTTAAGCGAGGGGATGAAAAAAAAAATGCATATGTGAGTTGAGTGTCTATGCTTCTGTGGAAGGTTTCACTTATAGTTGATTTCTTGCCCACCTCAAAAATATCCACACTTTGCCTTGTTTGCTATTCAGTTACAGCCATTTGGACCACTTGGTCCTTTGTGGTGCTATTCTTTCACCCCCTGATTATCAGGACTCCCCTGGTGACTCCTTTCTCTCCTCACACCCCATTCAAGTATCTCAACTCCTCATCCTCAGGAGATCCTCTGTACCCATGGATGTTTTTATAGCTTGAAGCTTGATGTCTTACAAAATAGTAATAAGAAATGGAAAATAATTGACATCTTCACAGTCAAAGAGGGAAGGGAACATACATTACAGCTGATGAAAAGTATTATAGCAATAGTGATTTGCAGATACAAAATTAGCTTTAAATTTAATGGAAATCCAGAGTGCAAAAGTTCTTGAATTCTATGGAAACTTATGTGGCTGCTGATTGGTGTGCAGCCCCCCAGCAGTGGGCTGGCAACGGTCTTGCTGTAGAGGCTCATTGCCTTCAGGCTCCAGGACCAACCTTCTGTCAAAAGCCTACAGCTGCCTGAAAGCTCTGGGCTCCACCACCAGCTGGGATCTGCTCCCCAATCTCCTTGAATTTAGCACAGCCCTGATGAGACAAACATCCTTTAATTCTGGCCCCATTGCATTTCTCCCAAAGTACACAAGGCTGTTTTCTTGCCCACTTGGAGCAGACAACTCAGTAGTCCATGTGGTTGGATCTATCTAAAACCACAACAATGTGAGGATTCCCCATGCCTCTTCGACCTCACTCGTGCTTCAGAATAGTCTGGCATTACATTTGCCAGACAATAATTCTGACTGCAACTTGGCTACAAATTAAGGGATGTGTTGGTGTTTTTTTTCCCCTTTTCTTAGAAGAGGAGAGGGGGGAACTGCTCAACTAACTGGATGCCTTGCTCCTGGTGTCAGGTTGGCTCAGCGTTATCCCTTTTATCAGCAGTATGGTGTCCCAGCTGTGAGCATAGAGGTGCCAGGAGTAATTAAAAGTGTTGCTATCGAGTTCTACTTTGTTCACAATGAGAAGCACTTTTTTCCCTGTGAACTTTTCACATTGCTGGGCTGAACAAAATGGGTGGAGTTTTCTTCTGAAGTTATTTCTATTGTTATATAACTTTGATAGTGACAGTAAATGAGTCTTTACTGGCTCGGTTGAGCCTTCTGGAGACTGTTGGGTGTTAAATGAAGTTCTCTGCTCAGTGACCTCCAACAGCAACTGATGTCTCCTGATCTAAGCACTTCCTGTTGTTTTACTGGTGGCGGTTGGTTTTCTATTAAGCTCATTTGAGTCCTGCACATTTTTACCCTCTGCCCTTTAAAGGGAGGGACTAATGTTAGTTTTGGCTTCTGAATGGAAACTTTACAGTGCAGGCTTCAAAAAAGCAATGGTGAAAGAGAAAGAAATAAAAATTAAATTATAAATCATCTTTAGTGTCATGCCAAGACTATCTACAGCCAACTTTACCGTGGCTATTATCTATTGGAAATTATTTTGATATTAAGTGTTTGCAATCATCCTACAGGCTTTGCTTGACAGCCAAAAGGCATGAGTTTTGCTTTAAAAAAAATGGGGTTTTGATCTGAAATGATTTAAAAACTAGTGATAATGCATATTTGGTATTTCCTTCTGCCTTTTGGTATTTTAACCTTCATGGGTACACAGAGGTCACATTTGCAAACTCTCCTCCATGGCCCTTAGGGCTAGAAACTCAAAAATGAAGGCTGAAATTGTCAAAGAATTAAATTCTTCTGGGAGCCTGGAGGAGAGGGCAGGGGAACAAAGGAAAATCAAATCTGTGACAAAATCCCAAGGACTGGTGGCACAGTTAATAAGAGAAAGGCAAGGGGCAATTGTCTGTCATTGATGGTGACTGAAGCTAAATAGTCTAAATCACAGTGCTGAATCATATTATGTATATTTTACTTGAATACAAAATGTAAAGAATTTCATCAGTGTTTTTGTGCTGGGCTGGCTCAGAGTCCCATGGTATATTCAGAGGCTGAGGATAGGGCTTCAGTCATAACTCTGCATTCTGTACATTCAGTGAATTGGTTTTGAGATATCAGTGTATGTTCCTAAATGTTTCATCCAAAACATTTGTTTTGGGAGGGAGCATTGTCCTCACGCTTCCTGGCTTCAGTCTGCCCCTTCAAAGGCAGAGCCACTCACCCATCAAACCGTGCCTCTTTGGCTGCCCAAAATTTTTGCCCAGAACAGCTGCTACCCAAATAGCCCAGTATGCAACCAGATCTCATAAATTACAGCAAGTTTCAGGCTGTTCAACACATATGAAAATAATTTAGACAAAGGAGCTGACTGTAATCTCACAGGTATTGAGTACTGTTTACGGTACATGCATTTGGAGCGCCGTGTTGAGCTAAGACTGAAAATTCAAGAATTGTTTTTGTTTTGCTTTTCCTGGTTAGACAAAAATTAGATTATGCAGCTTAATGCTATTCAAACAGAGCTTCTCTTCCACAAAATTAACAGATTAAGGTGTTCCTGAAACTGCTGGCCAAAATACGAGAATTAAAAATATTTTAAGAACCATTTTAAACAACTTTGAACCAATCCACAAATGAAAAGGTTCACTGTCATATTTATTTGAAGATACATGAAACGTTCTGAAATTGGGAAGTTTTATTTTCCCTTCGCATTATGTGTTTAATTTGGAAGTCCTGTATTTTAGACCTTCCACTGATTCAAAAACCAAAACAAAGAGACTTCAAAAGCCATTGTTGCTACATTCAAGTCTAAACTCTGCCTTTGTTCCTGTAGCTAATGAGTTTATACTGTCCTGCAGGGAGAATTGACACCAGCCTCAAGTAAATGAAAGCAGGCCAAATGTTGGTAAGATCAGAGCACTAAAGTAATTATGGGTTGATTAAATGTTTATCTTCTTTACAGGTGGGAAGGAAAGAATGAAAATGAAGTTGGGCGATGCAAAGAGACTGGCAAGATTCATGTGACAGTCAATCACAAGTACTACAGACCAACTGAAGTGGTAAGAAAATGCCCTCTCTTAGCTTTGCAAATGAATAATCCAATCACTCAGCCAATAAATTGCTGCATTTGGCCAGCAGTCTGTGAAAACGGCTTAATTGCACTCCTACTGCTAGCTTTTAGAGCTCTAAATTAGCCTGCTTGCTGGCCCCCTCAACGCCAGCTACCTGGGAGCAAGCAGCACTGCAAGAGGCAGCAGTCTGGCTGCCCTGCCAGACATGCTGCTCTGCTTCTGTCACCCTCTCTGAGTGGCAGAGGGGAGGCTTAGCAGGGTGATGTCACCCGTGGGAAACAAAACAAAGTGCAGAACAACTTCTTGTTTCTTTTGGTCCCGAATTCATATGTGGTCAGCTCTCCTCTGGCTACCAGATGGGAAAGCAGAAGAAGGAGGGCACTAATTGGTTTGATTTTTGAAATTCCTCCTTCCGGTCTTCATGACAATGTCTCAGTTCCATCCAGTGTTTATGCACTGCTCAGCTTAAATCTTGGCAATGAGCTCAGCACAGAAGTGCAGGCATCCTTTTGTGTTTTGCTTTCTTGAGTATTTTGTGGGGTCCTATTTAGTAAACCCTCATTCACCGAAGACATCTTCACCCCTAGGAGTGCCTCAGTGAAGTCTGATAGGTGTGCTCCAATTACCCACTGAGGCTCCTAGGAGAGAAAAAAAAGTGTTCTGCAAACTTGAGCAGGATGGTGGTAAACTTGAACAGGATGGAGCCTGGTTTCTGGACACAGTGGCCCTGATTGAGTGGTGCGGGTGTGCCCAGGAGAGGATGTTCTGCTCTTCTGGGGATCGGACATTGGCCCTGCCGGTGCTGATGCAGCATCGCCTGTCAGTCAGCCTGTTTGAAAGTGCTGGCTTCAGCTCTGTGATAGAGTGTGCCAAGCATGTTTGTCTTGAGACAGGTTGCAAGGAGGGATTGGGGAGCTGCATGCATTGAAGTGGACTTGGGTTCTGAAGAGGGAATTCAGATGGGAGTAGAGACTTCAGTGCTGTGCAGAGAAGGGCTTGGTTCGTGTACCAAAATTAAAACCTAGTATGTTGTTAAGAGCTGTCCATCATTCTGCACTTTGCTAAGGTATCAGGACGATAAGGACACAAAGACAAAAGGACTTGCCAAACAGGAAAAGGACACTTGACCCAACAAGTCTGTGCTTTGTGAGAGCCACTTTCCTGCTTTGTCATACTGACAGGTACCTTTGCTTCAGTATCCACTGGTAGCTGTTCTGGAGCCCTCACCGTAGTTCCACCTTATTCACATCCTCATACTTCTGCTGAAATAGAGTTGCCTACAGTCTTCTATTTGTCTTTATTGGTCTGTTTTTGGGACACAATTTTCGGATTTTACATTCAGCTCGCAAGCTCATGCTTGTCCATTTTGGGACAGTACGTAACAGAGGTTCTTCAGGAATGCTTGTGCAATTGCTAATGGGTCCACACATGAACACAAGAAAGGATAAGAAGCACAAAAATGATTTTTGAAGTATCTTTGTCTTGAGGAATATGCAGATGAGCTGTTGGCAAATTCCTATGTGAATAGAGACAAAGCAGAATCTATCAGAAGTTGTGATGAGCTTGTTGGAGGATACAGAATTGTTATTTGTTGGTGTATCTTTGGTTTAGTTCCAAGCCAGCTTAACCTGTTCGGATTTACAGCGTTTTATTTCACTTCTTACATAAATTAAATCTGTAGTATCTACGTAGTCAGAAACTGCAAGGCATGTGTGTTCAGGTAGTTTAGGCAAGACTACTGATGTATGACATGAAGGAGAAGGGACACCAACTATGAAATCCTCATTATGTCTTTTTTACTGGAATCCTGTGAAACATGGGAAACATGGAGCTGAATTCTTTAAAAAACATCTAAAGAGACTGAAAAATAAGGGTTATTCTTGACTGGCAACAACAGACTGGTTTCTGAACAGTTCTTTATGATTGTATGCTGACCACATTTCTTGAACAGTGTTGTCAATCATGTACCTTCTGAAGAGAGATTTCTTTGGCAATATTTCTCCCATGGGAAGCAGTGGAGATATTCAATCTGCTTATAACTTTCATTTAATTTACTTGATACAAAGAAAGTCCAGCCTAGACCCTAAAGTATGCAAGTTTCTCAAAGGTGGTAAGATTCAGAGCTAAGTAGTTCTTGAGCCTGTTTCATCCACATGGAAGAGTGGAGCAGGGCTGTTCCAGGACTTGCAGCTGTTGGTTTGAGTGCCATGGTTCTTGGCAATTAGCCTGGCATCTACCTCTTGGAACCAAGTTTTTACATAGGAAAATGTAGACAATCTCAGGATGGCTATCCAGAGTAGCTTTCTTCTCCCTTTTTAATATACATTACAGAATTATTTCTGTTCTTTATCAGAAGAAAGCAAACCTCTCTATTTCAGTCAGGGAGACACGGCAGCGCAAATCCAAAATGCCAGATCCAAATCTAATCCGTTCCCAGAAACAAAGTAAATGCCATGAGAGAGCCAAAATGGACTGACAGCACGTGTCCCTTCCCACTATCCTCAGCAAGACTACAGAAGTCAAGAAAGCCTCAGGTTGACATTTTCATGGGAGGCTTAGCCAGATCAGTTAACAGGAATTCTGCTGTTGAATCCTAGCTGATGCAGAAAATCTGATGCTTAGATTCTCATGTCTTATTTGGAAACGTTTCTGTCTGTCTCTCTAAAATTTAATGCAGTATTCTGGAAAGTGAAAATAAATATCATTTAATCTTGTATACAGTCAGTTCTGACAGTGCCAATACATTCATTTGAAAACATATTTGTTTTCTTAGTTAGCGATCCCTGGGGTCAAGGCCTCCCATTGAAAAGCTTAGCTGTACCGAAGAGGAAACCTTGAAATGTGAGACTGTCTTCTGGTCAAACTAAGTAGACCCTTTGAATGGCTTGACTCTAAATCTCTTCACTCTGCTTTTGACTGCTTTGTAGCCCCTGATATTTACTGGCCTTGGGAATTCTTCCTGTTAATTCCTCTAATGCCTTTCTCTCTCTTTCATTTCTTCTTTCTTTCTGACTACAAACCTATTGCTGTCATTTCTTTCAGCCTGAATCATATTCCTAACAGTATTCTTTTTGGCTTTTCTTTTCCAACTGAATTTGGAGACTATAAACTGCTGCATGGCGTGGGAAAAGATGTTTACTTTGCCTTTCTTAGAATCAGCAGTTTTCACAGGAGCTTCATCACCAGCTCGCTTTACATACTAAGCTGATGTAGTGTGAAAGATTTTTTCATGTATTTCATAGGTGTATTTAGCACGTGGCTGAGAAGGCTGTACCTTACATTCATTTGCTGCTTTTGATATGTATAGATGTCACTACAGTTTACTCACCTGTAAAATTTAGATCCTTCAAAAATCACCTCACCAAACTTTTATGATTTTATTGCAATCAGAATACTCAAATAGCAGGTAGGCAACTGGAGTCTATACTTGGAGTCAAATAACCTTCTTGCTTTGCATAAAAAGCAAAAAAAAAAAATTTAATGAAATTATGAAATTCTGTGAGCCATCCAATTCAGTTGGAAACAAGCAACCCTGCAGCACAGCGTGCTGGAAGCATCCCATCTCTCAGTCCCTGAAGTTGGGTGATTTCTAGAGAACTTGAGCCTGTCTTTAGTTTTTCTTATCTTTCAGCAAGATAATTAGTGTTAACTTGCTGTTCTTTCTTCCATCTTACTTACATATATTGGGAGGAAAAAAAACAACAAAAAAATGATCTCAAAATGAGCAACAGGAAAATGATACTTGAAGAATTCAAGTGTGATGGTCAAGCAGGTATTTCTCTCCAAGAATTCCAGTCATCACTTCTAATGAATTTAAGTATGTTGACATGCTTTAGTAAAATTGCTTCTAGTATTTTGATATGGCAGATAGTGAGCTAAAAATTTTTACTGGTGTCTGTTTCATTTTTTTGCCCTTTACTTCTACAATGAAGATCAACCCCATGTCTCAACGGTGCATCTTGTTATCAGAGAATTTAAGATGTACATATCTCAGTTAGGAATTTAATTAATTCTACCTTAATTTTTTTAAGGGAAAAAAATGTTCCAAGAAACCTTCAATGATATGAAAGTGTTGGGTTTTTAATCTGTATCTAATTCTTTGCTGGTGTTACAGGGAATCTTTCTCCTCCTTTCCCACCTGTTTCTGTATGTGTCCTACAGCTTTCTTAGGGTGAGGGCTGTAGCTTATATTCATTCATCATGATTGTTATGGACTGACATGGCTGTAATTCTGAGGATGTACATACATCAATGCAAATTTCCTTCCTTTATGCAAGTCCTAGAAGCTCTGTCACAATGTGATGCAAATGTTTAAGCATTCATATGGCCTCTTATTATTATTCTTCAAAGAAAAACGAGTATGCTAACTTCTTCCTTTTGTTATATGCCCTAAGCAATTAAGCATTTTTCTCCCAGTCCTTCTTAGCACTGATATAAATGAAACTCCATGCAATGCTCAGCAGAAAAATTCTTAGCAGCAAAATGTCCAAGGATGCTTTGTCCTCTTGGGATTGTATCTTTCAAACTGCTCTAACTTCTAAGAAGTTCCATATCCCTCCATACCAGGTTGCTTACTTCTCAAAGGATGGCTTGTCGTATCCAAATATCTACAGAAGTTCCCGTAAAAAGAAATTTGCCAGGTTCTCTCTGTATTGCTTGTGCTAAACTTTATATCTTTACTTAACTACAGTTGGCCCCAGTTGCCCTTTTTTTCTCTTCGGAATTAAGCAGAACAGCTTTAAATTTCAGTCTCTTAGATGTTTTTAAAAAATTCAGCTCCATGTTTCCCATGTTTCACAGGATTCCAGTAAAAAAATTCCTTGGGGCATATCACATTTTCCCAAAGTCAGCTTTCTTAAAGTCAAAAACATTTCTGAGCTCCATCTGAGTGTTTCTGCCGTGAAGAGCATTTAGGATCTCATTTAGGATGAAACCATGATCACAAAGCTCTTACTGCCACACGCTTCCACTTCAGTTTCCATACAGCTTCATTTCCTACTCTTGACTTCAGAGCAGCCGTGCCTGTAAACTGTTCAGATGTTCATATGAGGAAACATGTGCTTCCCTTCCTCAAGGATCTTTATGCTCATCTGAGTCAATATGTGGCCTGTATTAATACTCACAAAAATGAAGTGGGAGTATTCAAGGAAGAATAATCTTCAGATGGTTTTCCTGTCTATTTTCCTCAGCAGCCAGGTGAAGGAGTTGCTAGTTGCCATAACTCTGACAGTCTTCTCTTGCATTTGGTTGTTCTTTTTTTCTTGCTATGAAAATGCATGTCAACGTCTGAAAACTACTGCCTTGGTAAATGATTACCTCTGATGTCCTTAATTCTCCTCCAAGCTGGCTTTGCTGCTATGTCAGTCAAAATACTTATATCATTCCTTGCTTCAGACTCAACATTATCTCCGTGTTCCTTTGCTACGCTCTTCCTTTTCTTTGTCTCTCCTGCTAATAAAGCCCATGGTAGATTTTTTTTTTTTTTTTTTTGGCTTTAGCTACAGGCCTTATGTACCAGGCCTTTCAGAGGTATCTCTGAAAACACACGTCAAATTCAGCCAAGTAAAATAATGATTAATAAGAACTTCTCTCTGTGTGGCCTCTCCAAGGCACTAAGCACTTAACATACTTCAAATGCTTCTCAACGAGCATGAGAAAGAAGTAGAAAGTAGTATTGCTGCATTTCTGCTTGTGGCCCACAAGTATGGCAGGGGAGATGGGCTGTGCTATATGAGGGCATTAGGGGAGAGCTGGCGGCACTGTGCTTGGCACAGAAGCTGCCATCTTTGGTGAAGGCATTCTTCATGGGAATCACACTACTTCTTTGTCTCATCCTGACTTTGCTTTTGTTAGCAGTGCCTTGAAAGACAGGAGGATCACTTTTGCTCTCAGGTTTTCCCCTCAGTAGGTCATCTGAGAACCTAATTGGATTTGTGTCCAGCCTTGCTTGCTTACCTGTTTAATTCCTTGCAAAGAGCTAGCAGGAGCCCTACTGTACCTCCTTTCTTTTGGGAGCAGCTACCTCTGATACTCCCCTCCAATGCTCCCACACACATTTCTGACTTTTCACTTCATAACTAGCTCATTACATCAGTATTAAACAGCCGCATCCAGTAAAGGAATCCCTCTGGACACTTCTCTTTGCAGTCCTTTACTCAGTTGCTTCTCTTTGCGTCATCCTGCTCCTCCTCTGCTGTGCCTCCAACTAAATATTTCTCTGGCAACTTCTACAGCTGGCTCTGTTCCCCCTCTTCCTTCACCACCTCTTTCCCTGCTGTCATTCCTGAGGTTTTGAAGCCAGCCATGTGTCATCTGTGACCTTCACATCTTCAATGATCTTCCTGAGAACAACAGCGTGTCTCTGAGTCTGCTCTCTGATCTCCTAATGCCACAACTATCCCGCAAGAGTAGCCAGGGGAAGAGGGTGACTTTACCTCCTGGGGTCTGAGTTGGAATGGCTTTGCACTCTGACTGCTGTGCCATATGTGCATTTACAAGATCTGTAGTTTTTCTTCAGAAATACTGGACTGAAGAAATGAAAATGAAATCTGTGACTGACTTTGGGCAAAGCAATTTTCCACTGTGGGTAGGTGAAGAGATTGCAATCCCATTGAAAAGCTTGCGCAAAGATAAAGCTGTCATCCAGGCAGAAGGGTTGGTGGTTTTAATTCATTGCTCATTTTTCTAAATGATGCTGACACATAGCAATTAGTGGCAATCTTGGATGTGACAGATCCAGGCTCAACTCCCGAAAACAGATTTTTAAATTAAACTTAGTTGACTGGAGGATTAAGACTGAGGGAGAGGTGAATGAGGATAGAAGGCTGTTTAGTCCTTAATTAGGTCCTGATTCAGCCAAGCATCCAAGCAAGTGCTTCACTTCAAGGGCATGAATACATAATAGGGATAGTTTCCATACTTGGAGCTATGGGCATGCTTACGTGCGTTGCTGCATCTTAATGTGAAGTAAAGCAACTCATCTGTGATGGGAACTAAGATGGTCAGACCAAATGGTTGTGGGAACTAGGGAAGTGCCAGATGATTATTCTTGTTTGCCTACCCCATGGTCCATGAGCACAAAACTCAGGTACTGAAATACTTTCTTTAGCCAGATTCTCTTAGGATGGCTTTGCAGGCAAGAAGGAATGAGACCAAGTTCATTTAGTTTCAATCAACTGCTCCTGCAATGGTGTTTCCTGCCTGTAATTCTTCTTTGCCTTTCTGACAGTAGGGGGTCTTAATACCACCTCTTCACTTATTCATGCTTATTCATGCACAGAAAGTCTCTCTTTATCTCACCTCTTATCCCTTTGCCTCCCCCTTCTCTTGGACTGCCATTTGGCCTCCTCCTCCCCCTTTTTATCTCTGTCTGTTGTCTTGCCTTGTTTTCTTATCACCGCCTATCCCATGCCTGTCTCACACAAACACTCCCTGTGCTCCAGCAGCTGTGGTGGGAAATGCAGAGCCCCTGAAGGGAAGTCACAGAGGTGGGAGAAAGCCTGGAACCGACAAAAGTCACAGCAGAAGTCCAGGCTCAGGCAGCACCAAAGACACATTTGTCACAGCTGCTGAATATTCCATCCCAGCACTGGTTCCCACTACCTGCAGCCTTTTACCTACAGCCCTTCCCCATTTCTTGTGTGAAGCTAGATGCTCCAAAGAGCTAAACTATGGTTCAGACCACGTTTTGGAGTGCCCAGTGTTGTGGGTGAGACTCGAGGTCTGGTGGAGGACTCAGCAGAAATCTGTTCCCACCAGGGCTTTCCAAAGACCTTGATGTCAGAGGTGATTGAGGTCACATACAGACCTGGTTGCTTGTTGGCATGCAGAAGTGGAAGCATGTCTGAAGATCTGTCTCCCTGTAAGAAGCATTTTATGTTATTTTACAATGGGATTTTAAAAGTAAAAGTCAAGCAATATGTTAATAATACTGCTGACATTGCGACTGTGGTTCCCACCGTGTTGTAACCTTCTAAGTATGCTCTGCCAACACATTTGCAATGGTTTTAGAGTGGCAGCACAGCACCATAAATGACATGATTTATATGACAATAAAAATGGCTTTTGAATACAGCGGATATGAGACAGAGGTGAGGTTTCCTCCAGCAAATGTGAATTAGACTCCTTTCTCTCCAATTTCTCCAGCATTTTCAAGAGCTTGCCTGCTGTATGCTGTTTCATTTTATGGGTGAGTGGGTGCACAAAGGAAGAGAACAGCCACAGACTTCTAGTGTGTTTCATCCAAGAAGCCACAAGATGACTTTAGTGCCGTAAAATAGCTTCTGCTAAGTTTGAGTCAGCAGATGTCTTGACATCAGCCTTTTCAATATTGTCTTCCAGTCAGCATAGCTGTCCCCAGCCTGGATATGCTGCGGCATATGATAGTTTTGTCTGTTTGAAGGATGGTTCTTCAAGCTACCAATTCCCAATATCCCGTTCCACCTCCTATAGAATGTGTGTCACCATTGCTTTCTTGTTGCTGAAGTTGTTAACATAAAATCACAGAATCACTGAGGTTGGAAAAGACTTCTAAGATCATCTAATCCAAATGCCTAGATTGGGAGGGGAGGGGAAGCAAGGGGAGGGGAGGAAAAAACAGGTTTTCAGTTATTTCTAATGCAAACTTAATATTCAAGGAAAGTACTTTTTTCTGAAAGTAATCGGGCTTGTTTCATATAGATCCTAGAGGTCATCTGTCTCTCACAAAAAATCCACATGAAGTTTTTGTTTAGACTCTTCTATTTCCTTCGCTATTAGCAGTTTCTCTCAGAGGAGCAAATGGTTGGCAGAAAGTGGAGGCTTGAAGCTGGTTGTTTACAAAATAAACAAACCTTCACTTTTCCCCTCCGTCACTTTTGGAGTCATCATTTGTAAATTAACAACTTTGTGATGGAGGCATGACAAGGTGGGACCTCTGTTACTGTTGCCACCCTGTGATGATGATGCTAATCAGTGCTGAACCACCTTCCCTATCCTCTTGTCTTGTTCCATATTAAAAACCTGTAGTGATGATGTTGCCCTTGTCAAAACTTGAAGGATTTTACATTCTGTATTACTTTTAAATATCTCCCCCTCCTTTAAATATTCCTGCCCCCTCCCTGGAGGTGTTCAAGGCCAGGCTGGATGGGGCTTTGAGCAACCTGGTCTAGTGAGAGGTGTCCTTGCCTATAGCAGGGGGTTGGAAGTAGATGATCTTACAGATCCCTTCCAACCCTAACTGTTCTATTTCTATCATTCTTAATACTTCTCTAGTGTTTAAGAATAGCTTGTGTGGCTGAGTTGCAGGGGAAACTGAGCCTGGTGGGTCTAAGCAACCTTTTAAATTTTGTTGTTGAATAAAATGCTAGTAAATGAACTTTTTGGCACAAGTATCTACTGTAGTTAGCATGAACCAGGAAACAGATCTTCGTGCCCATCTTGGATGCTCCCCAGATTGTCTGATACCCCAGCTGGATGGGTGAAACAGGAGACAGTATTTATCTGCAAGGCGGGAGGGACTTAAACATTAAAAAGCTTTATGCCTAGGATTAGCTGGAATTTTTGCTCATTCCTCACATATAGAGTCTGAGCTCACCAAAGCAGACAATATGAAAAATATTAACAGGATTCAAGGAGACATTAGTAATAGATTAAGAGTGTATGCCTCCCCTGCAAGACTTTTTTTGCTTGTGTTTTTTTTTCCTTTCAGACAGAAGAGTCTGAAGGTGAGTAGGTGAAGTCAATTTTAATAATTCACAGACAATAATACATCTATTTCTCCCTTGACAGAGCTAGTGTTTAAACTACTGGTATTGCCTGGCATGACATAAAACAGGATCAGTCACTCATCCCTTTGAAACATCTAACCAGGCTTCATTTAAATTTCTTCCTTCCAGCCTTGGCAGTGCATTTTAATAGTATTGGTAGAGCTCACAGCTGACTTGTGACTTCAGACTTTATCTGCTGGGTTGTGGTTAGGAACAGAGTATGACAGCACCATTCGTCGTCAGCTCTTTCCATGTGCAATGACACAGAAACCTCAGTGCTACAGATAGACATTGAAATCTGAAACAGATTGCTCGACTGCTGAACAGAAATGTCTTTTTAAATGAAATTTTCTTCTCGGAACCTTGATCCGTAATTTTTGAAAGCTCTTTTCCCTTCATCCACGCTGCTGAACTGGCGCTACTCCACAGTCATGCTTCATATCGAATAGCTGTAAGGGGAAAGGTGGATTAACGATAATGAAAACAAAAAATGTGTTTTAACATAGGACGCCTGCCTGCTCTTTTTTTTTTTTTTTTTCTTTTTTCTTTTTAACAGTAATCTCTGACAAGTTCATGTTTATAATTCACTACATCTGCTATCGAGTGCTTTGCAGACTTCAGTTTTACAAATTGCTAGATTGGGTGACTAGGAGTTGAATTGCTTTTGTTTTTATTTTTTCTTCTGAGTGACCCATAAAACACTACACTTCCACCTTCCGATTTAGAAAGCAAAAGCATGTATATTAAAGCTTCTTTACAATAACAAAGGCTTCTGACTAAAGCAATTGGCTCCCACTATAGTTTTCCCTTTGATAACAGTTGTAAATTCCTAAGCCTCTAATCTTTGGCAGCATTTCCTTCTTGATCCAAGTTTCTCTTTCCATGCGTTGGGGGAGATTAAAAGGTTGGTTATGAAGGTGAAATAGGAAGCAGAAGAAATGTGAGGTTTTAAGAAAAGCTCAGGTGAGAGTGATATGACCAAGTTTGTTCTGTGAAACAAAGCCTCTGGGGGGCCTCTCCTTACAGTTCAGCATCACCACTCATCAGATGTTGTGACATTCACTCCTCACCCTAAACAGTGCTTCTGTAGTGCTAGTGCTTTATGGTTAACAGTCTTTTATCCTCACACAGCTGGCTTAAAGGGCTCGCAGATGACTATCCCAGGTAGTATTTTGGTTTTTCATTACTTTTCTTTCTGTGTCTCCTTCCTAAGGTGCTCTGTGAGGTATCTCTGCATTTCAATCTCTGCATTTCATGTATTTGTCAGAGACTTTTTGCAAGTCTCCTGAGCTTCAAATTAAAAAAAAAAAAAGAATCTTGACTGATCAAGTGAATCTGAAACAGACAGGCAGCTCAGGCACTGTAAACAAAAAGTTGGCATGATTAGGATCTGATTAGCCCTAAAGGTAAGCCACCCACCTGTATCATAACTCCAAAGCTGTGTGGCATAGAGAAAGCAAGGGAAAGCTGGACGTGGGAGTGAAAATGCAGGAAAGCACATTATTCACTATAGTAGAGATTCACAACAGTGAAGACTTATGTGCACTCGAAGAACAGCCAAAGGGAGCTGGTGATGGATGACAGGCACTTTGTGTGCCAGAATGCTCACAAGAAATATTCTTATTTTTGCTTTCTAGTATTAGCAACCACAATTAGTTTTACTTTGGCTTAGCTGCTGGATGGAGTTGTTTTTTTAAAAAAGGGCTTAATTAAGTTCTAAAATATGGCTCCATGAAGGATTTCCTACTCCGGACTAATGCCTGGAACAGTAATCTTTGATACCCTTGGTACCATAGCTTGCTGTGACTGGATGCAAGCACTATGTCTAGCAGCTGCTCAGCTCGGGAATTGCTTGCAGGAGAAGCAGATGTTAAGGACGAGAGCCAGGGGAGAAAACTCTGGGAGGAGCCCGCCACGTGCACAGGTGTGTGAGAGGTGGCAGCTGATGTGCTTGCCGAGATTTTTGCAAGGATCAACAGTTATGTGCCAGAATTCATCAAATGAGTATTTTGTACATTGACACGTAGACAACTGACTGGAAAGTTTTACAACAGCACTGGAACCGCACATCTGCCATTCGTATTTCTGTTACAAGGGCCATACATAAGTTAACGTGTAAGTTACAAGGGACTTGGGTGAGAAGGACAATGCAGAGATGGGGCAAAGCAGTGGGATTCACTGTTCCTTTTCACAGGAGCTGTCAAAGCGGTGAGTGGAAGGGGTTTGCTGAACAGGTATGCCCAGTGGTTAGATCGCCAGTGACTGCTAGAGACAGAACAGGATAAACACATTAGAAGTAAATACAGCCTTAGTTTGTCAATTTTCCCCTTGTTGCTGACTGTGTTTAATCTGTAAAGCTTCAGGAAGTTGTCCATCAGGTCTTCCAGCGCTGTTTTTTTAATACCAGGAACTCAGCATGATGCTGTTTGCAGTTGTCTATGAGCAGAACTTCACAAGATGCTGATATACTCCTTTCAGCTACTCACATACATTTGGTGATGTGTAGACTTTCTCAGAGGCCCTGTGTAATCAGGCAAGGACAATTCCAGACATTGGCACAATCTGGGAAATGTATCATACCTGTGTCTCTCTTCCAAAAACCTTAAAGGTATTGTTGAAATGGAGGAAGGAACTTTTTAGCACATTCCTATGTGGGAAAATGTTCATTTTTGTTCAGGATTCCAAATGTGTGAATATCCAATTATTATTTTTATGTTTCCCTTTCATTCATTGATATCGACTGGCCAAATTTTGACCTCCTCCATATCAGTACCATCTAAACATTTATAGTAATCTCTGTAGAGATGCATGTTGAAAACAGGCCTTCATTTTATATAAATTGTTTTAATGTAGGCTATAGACATATTAGAGAAAGAGCTGGATAAGAAAAGGGAGGGTTAGACTTTTCTGTAAGAACACCAGTTTGGACTGTAATGCAAATGGGATGAGACAACTTGACAGTGCACTGGTGGAGGTAAACAGACTCATTTCTGTGGAAGGGGTGTTGACAAGCAGTGATTTTTGGGAAGCCTCCAGACAGAGTCCAGACACTGACTTTAGGGATTTAGGCAATATAAAAATGGTTATTAAAAGGGGGGGAAGACATTTACATCAGCTGTGCCTGTGTCTTTGTCTTTTTTTTTTTTAATAGACATTTGTTCTATTAAACATTTCCAGAAACACTTGTACAGTTAAGCTTCACACTGTGAAAAGAACTAATACACTTTTTTTGATAGACTCTTCCTGTGTTGCTTTTCTGTCAAACTGAATATGTTTCAGCTGCTTTATACATAAGGTCTCAAGCCTGATAGAACTCTCATAGACCTGAACTGAAACGCTCACACTAAATATCATGGAAGTGACCTTGCATGTTCACATGGCCGTAAGCATGAATATAAAGATGGCTAAGCTGAATTCCAGGCATGCTGACAAAATGGTTTGCTCATGTCCCAGATATTGTCTGTTCTCATCCCCCAAATTCATTGTACTTTTCCCTAATAAGGTGATGCCTTGGGGAGGGGGAGCTTAAAAGCCTTCTGCTGGTTTGCTGCTTCTTTTTCACCCCTTCTCCAAAACATCCCACTGATTGTTGACTCAAAGAAAGCAAACAGACTTCTTGCTATGTATCCTCAAATCCCTCCTGAAAACTTTTCTTTGATGTCCACAAAAATCATAATACTACTAATATGTTATAACTTATTGTGCATCGTGGTGAGCACTGTTGGTTTGTGTTGTTGTATCCTCTTCGTGCCCTGTATCTGTTGTGCCCTGCTTCACATCTGAAGAATGCATGCATGCAGCTTGAGCTAATGAGCTGTGTTGAGTAAAGAAAGCATGCAAGTTAAATTAGCTCATCTGAAATGCTTGTCTGTCACAGTAGCATTAAGGCTTCATGTCATTGTCTAGCTCAGCAATGTGCAGCATGGCCTCGGATTGTGAACTTTTTTTGCTGGCAAAGATCTTCTGGTCCAGGGTTTCAGCAGAAGTAGAACAGGAAGATCCTTGCTGACGGCAGATGTCTTTAGAGACTTGCAATGATCACAGATATATCTTGCTTTAGTTTAGAGGAATGTCTTTGGGATCCTGCTTACTGCATCTATTAAAGTTCTGACCCATAAATGCAGACTTCCATCTGCATGTGAAGGCTGAAGTAAGCAAACCTTCTTCACTGGCTGGATAACAGGACAGCATTTCAGAGTCTTTAGACCCCAGGAACTCATCCTCTTAGTGGAAACTCCTTGGATACCACCTTCAAACATTTTGCTCTGTTTTCACATTAGTACTTTCCACTGTTTGGTGAATCAGTGGAAGCCTGCCCTGAAATGTTAAGCCCTTCCTTCTTTGCATTAGCATTTCAAATTAATGGTCTGCAGTTGCAGACTTACCTATTTGTACTGACACATATTTATTAAGGTCTTGTGTGTGTGCCTGCAGCTTAAAGAAGATCCAAAGAAAATGAGAGTATCTGACATAAGGCCATGATCTCCTCTATCAGCTCATAAGCAAACTTTTACAAATACAACCTGAATTAGGGAAAAAAAATGTTAGACATTGTCTCCTACCCTGTTTCTTCTCAACATGTTCTTCTGCATAGAGGGACTATTCATCCCTCTTGAAATACATTGTCTTGATATTGATTTCTTGCCCTATCTTTCCATTTTAAGTCACTGTACCATGATCATCTAATCTCATCTAAACCATCTCATTGTATGGCCACTAGTTATTCCAGTATTTTCCTTCTTCCTTCCCCACAATTGCCTGTTATCACTCACTTCTACCTTTTGAAATGTATTTATTCATTACATCTTTACACAGGTTTTATTTGTTTGGGTTTTGTTTTGTTTTTGTTTTGATGGATTTTTGTTGTTGTTATTTGTTTTTGGTTTTTTGTTTATTTTAAAGAAATATTATACCATTGACCCAGGACTGAAATTCCCCAATTCCAGGATTGCTTGGGCTTTCCCTGACCTCTTTTGTACTTTCCCTATTTCTGCCTGCCCCTACCCCAAGTCCCACTGGTCCCCAATACCTTCTGCTCTCTCAGCTTTTGCTATACAACTAGCTAAACACAACTCCTTCTCAATCCTTCTGGAAGAAAGATTCTGGAAGATGTCTTTTAAAAAGCCTCAAGAATCCTACCTTGTGCTTACCATGCAAAAATGAAAGAGTGGGTCCAATATTTTTGATCCCCTGATATTGATAACACAGAAACAGAACCCGATTTGGTACTCATTCTTGATAAGATGCATGTGCTGTGCACATACATGTGCTTTGTCTCTCTCTTCTCTGTTTAAACACCATTTAAACAGTGCTTGGTTATTGCTGGGAGTTGTAATCCAAGTGCAGGTCTGTCATGAAACAAACACCAACTGAAGGGACTGCTGTGCAGAATGCTTTGCAGCTGAGGAGTCATAAAAAAGGGCAGAAGGGATTCATGAGGACTGAGCCAGTGTCTTTCAGAAAGCATTTCTTACACTCTAATGAGCTAAAAAATCTGTGTATGGTTCCTTACATGTGGTGAGAGGCAAGGTTACAAAACAGAAAATGACAGAACTTCACAGACAAATCAGTACTTCCTCAGATTTGCTTGATAAGTTATTGCATGTGGTTTCCATTGCCTGCAGACTGAAAGCACCTATAGAAACCTATTTGTTACACAGATAGAAAATCAACATTATTTATTCTCTTTCGAAGGAATTTTTTTCTCCTGCCAGAATCACCAATAGCATGAATATTTCTTGTTAGCTGTCTATTTCTGATGTATTTTCTTTACCCATCTTTAAAGTCCTTGTCTGTATTTGTGGAAGGGTATCTGAAGCAGCACGGATATTTGGAAGTTTTCCATTCTTTTAATTCAGTAGTGAAGTAGGGTATACTTCTAGCTTTTCTGATTCTGTGCCATAGGTTAACACTCCTGGACTCTGATACTACTGAGCAGTTACCCAGAGCGTTTTCCTAGCACTTCTATAAAACAAAGTGCTAGGGATTGTTAGGATAGAAAACCATACAATTTTTACACAGGAATTTTAATAGGGAATGCTATTTTAATAAATTCCTCTGTTTATGGGTGTTTGCTAGTGAGGGAAATGCTAAAAAAGATGCTAAGCAGGAACACATTGAGCAACAGCAACGATAAATTACATTAGATAATTATAAGTGGTATATCATATTTGTTAATACTATTATTTTTTATTGCATTGGTTTCCTTGGTGTTCTTCCCAAAAATAACAAGGTAATTGGGATCTGTGTTGTAGCAAAGCAAATCTAGGGAATGTTTGATGATGCTGTGAGTTACATCCTGGCTACAAAGATATTTGGGTTTTGGCATCTTTGAGTTAAGTACATACTGTTATTTCCCCTTCCTGCTTGTAGCCATTTGCCAAGGATGTGTTCTCAAAGGTTAGTGAAATGGGAACCTTGGGAACGGTTGTTAATGGAAAATGGGAAGAGGTAGCCTTCCCAGTGGTGTACCTTCTCTTAGAAAATTATGTTAAACTGATACAACTGTAAGCTGTGGGCTGTGAAGCAAATCTCTTAACACTTGAAATATAAAACAAATGAGGTCATTGATTCTTGAGATGGAATTCATTTTAATGTATTATGGTGCTGGTGCCTGTGATAGAGTACAGTGCAGCATGTACAGCAACTGAAGTGATCAAGTATGGAGATGATCCCAGTGAGGCACACTGAAATGACAGTGGTCTTCACTGGAACCCATGTTCCTCTTGCACTGTATATCGCCACAACAGGGATTGTTGGAAAGCAAAGTCCCATCAGAAAGCTTTATGCCCTACAGTAAGGGTTGGAAGTGAGGTGACTGAGAGACAAGAGGGAGTAGGAATTACAGTCTCCTTTTTTCTATTAAGGCAACTTCAGGATTTGCCCCACATGTTGTCTTGACATGTCAGTTTGTAAACCTTTGCCACTGTTGTTCCACACAGGCCCCTGGGATCCTGAGGGCTGTCTCACAGAGGATTTATCAGCTAGGTTTCCCCTCTGAGATTATTTGCAGAGGAAGCGAAGGACAGCTGGTGTCTTGGCCCATAAGGTTTGAATGCTTACTGGCAAAGCTGGAGCCCAATGGAAAGGTCTGAAGTTTAACAGGGTTATGGTACAAATACTCCCCCTCAGCTAGAATCAGTGGAAAGAGAGACATGCTGAGGGAGGGCTTGCTTTAGATGTAAATCCTCACCCTTGAGAAAGCGAGGATTTATTTCATCAATCTCACCCTGTTCAGAAGCTCATGATATAAGCATGCCAGAAATGACCTTCGCTCTCCAAATCAGTTAGTACTGCCTGGGCTGGCTAGCTGGCATTGCTGACGTGATAAAGGGAAGTGTATTTGCTGCAAGTAACCTTGCCCAAGCACGACTATCTTCAGCAGTGACCAAGGTGGCAGCTAAGTGGTGTTTACTGTTAATTACCCTGTTCAGTTTCTCTGGATAAAAAGCTGATGGTTTATTTAGGGGTACGATGAGTCGAGAATAACAAATCCTACTTATGTGACATGGAAAAGTACAAGTACAAATTCATCCATGTATTCCATAACAATTCTGACCTTGGGCTGGAGAAATGTGACATCTGTGCAAACAAGCAGAAAGGAGTCATTGTACATTTTCAGAGTTAAATTATTGAAGTTTTTCAGTGTCCCAGTTATTTGTGTTTTGAGGTGAAAGTGATATTATTTCTCCAAAATAAAATGTTCTTTGGGAAAGTAAAACAGTAATTACTGCTTCAGCCAGATCTTCAACTTAGGAAGCTTTCAGTGACTTCAAAGTTTTCTGGTGTGTTCAGTCCTAAACTCTTGATCTAGGACTGGTGTAACATGACATACATTATGGCTTGGCTTCTTAAACACGTTTTTATGAGATTACTGTGCTCTCTGCAACCTTGGAAGCATTTAATTCTTACTTTACATTTGTAAGTTCACAGCTATCTCTGCGCGCGATACAAGCATTGGCTGTAAAATGAGCATGTGAAGCACCTCCCTGCAATTATAAAAGGAGTTGGTTTCCTCAGTGGAAATAATCTGCATTGGCCATAGCAAGAGCTGCAATTCAATTCAAGCATCTCATTTAACACTTCAAATTGTCTTTGCATATATGGGCTGGAGTCCAACAGCATTAGGAAATCCTTGGTGGATAGTAATCTGGAACACAAAAAGCAGCAGTCATACTTCAACACAATTGATAGCCTCTACTTACTAGCAGTCTTCAGGCTAAATTATCATGGCTGTGCAATTAACTGTCTTTACAGAGAGGGTGGGTCCTTCCGGATGTGGGAGAAGAGGTCACAGATGGGGCAGTATGGCTGTGTGGTTAAACATAATTTGACTTGCACAGAAAGAGGTCCAGACTTTGGGATCTTAGCCTTGACACAAGCAAAGTCAGACGGTCAGAAATGCCATACACCACCAGCCAACCACATCTGCCACCAGACACGACTCATCCAGACTGCAAATTGAGGCTATTTTTTCTCTGTCCTTATGTTTTCTGTCCAGCAAGTGGCTTTGACTTGCCCTGAGGAAAGAGACACAATCAAGTGGGCAGTCTTTAGTCTTGTTGACTCTGTGCAGGGGAAACAGATTATAATCTTTGCTCCAGGTATTTGCTGTGCTGAATTCCCTCTACAGCTTCTGAGTATTTATTATGCATTTCATGGGCCTCCTGAGCTTGACCTCAAGCTAAAAGCCACAAAGTGTAATAGAGTTTCATTATCAACACTGTGATTGGTGCCATGTCCAAAATGCAGAATAATTGAGTCAATAATTTGCTTATTTGTCTGGGACAAAGCAAATAGAGAGTGTCGTTTCTTGCTGAGAAAACACGCTTTCTTGGCACAGCTTCACATTGATGTTTCCAGCAGAATCTTCTCTCATTTGAGTCTGTCTAGTGTTGGAAGAGTAGTGTTGGCTTCCCAGTTCAGTTTGAGATTTGACAATGCCCAAGGGAAGGGATGCGTCAGTTTTAAGGAATCCCCCACACCCCACAAAACTTGGAAATTTTACATTTATAACATCATGTCTGCCTTGAGGAGGCAAAATCTTGTTATCAGGATTTGTCTTTAACTGCTTTTTTGTATTATTTTGTGTTTTCAGAAGAGTGTGTTTAATCCAAGTCAGCCTGACTACCACTCTCTGTTAACTCTCAATACTGTGTGGACGGCAGTATTTGAATATCATTGTAGGCATAAATATGCAAAGTGCAATCAAGTTCAGAGACGTCTGAGAGCTGAAAACTTACCTGGTATTAATTGTTGTGCCTTCCTTGTTTTTTGTTGTTTTCCATTGCAGTTTTGAAGGCAGACATAAGGATTTGGGATACAGATTTGTTGACATATAGAATCATAGAATCATAGAATCGTATTCTATTCAGAGCTTCTTTTCTTGGAGAATATCCAAGCTGAGCAATATTCATGAACCTCACTGAGAAACATCTCCTCTCAGTTGCACTGATGTTAGTGTCACTTGGGTATATTGGATGTGTTCTCCTTGCAAGAGTTAAGCATCCATTACTTCCATATTTATTTATATATACATTAAAAAAAAAAACCTTATTGTATGTATTTGGGATCTCAAGTAGCTATACGATGATAAAGACTGTCACAGTTCCAAAGGACTTAGATGTTTGCTTTTCACTTTTTCTTAAGGACTCGATGATCTCTGGAGGTCCCTTCCAACCCCTACAATTCTGTGTGATTCTGTAAGCAGGTTCTGAGCATGGGAATCAGTCTGACTCTCTGATGTTCAGAATGTTGTATTATATTCAACTTGTCCTTTGTGTTCTGGGAGCACTTTCCTTCCACTCTCAGCCTGCAGAAATGCATGCTGAGCTGCATACTCCCTCCACATGTTCTGATTCCTCTCAGGAGCCAGTCATACCCAGGAGGAAGGAGTGACACAAAATCCAAGCAGGACTCAGTCAGTCTCAGTGAGGTTGCAGTGCTTGTATTCTTCAGATACAAGGTTTTTCCAGTCCTATGGACTGAGGACCAAGAAGATCTCACAGAAAGTTGTCATCAGTCTTGAGAGAAGAAAGCAGAGAACAATAGGGTTTGTGTATGTTTGGTTTAAATCTGGAGGCTGGTATAGCTTTAACTCCAGTCTTGTCCTTCAAAAGTCATTGTAGAGTAAGTGCTACGGGCACTATAGACTTGCAAAGGTTAAGAGTGTTTTTGAGGGCAAGGAGAGCAGTATTGCTATTTTTGATTCTAGAGGAACACATTCGCAGCATCCCTAGATGCAGAAAATTCCTTGAGAAATCCCAGGAGATTAATATTTTCCTGTCTGGTGAGTCTGGCACGAAAACTAAGATCTGGGAATTAGGATCAGTTTTAAAATTTTACAGATCATGAGAAATCAAACCATAGGAATGTCACTAATTCATTTCATGAGGTGTTCATTTCTGCACTGCCGGGAGAATAACTGCTGTATTTGAACAAGCAACAGCTCTTCAAGCCAAAAACAGCGGATAGCCCCAACTCATTAGTTAGCTAAGCTTCATTTCTCACTCCCACTCCCTTCCATCATATCTTTGGTGGTGGCACAAAGCCCACTGTAAAACTGAAAGTTGCCTCTTGTATGGTTTAGCTGTGCACACCAAAGGGACAGCATTAAATATCTTTCACAGATTCTGCTTTTGTCACTAAGATTTATTAAAAGGGTGGGCCATTTTCATCCGTGCTAGGCCTTGCTGCATTCATCCAATTAATTTCGTAAATGTGCTAATACTGTCAGATTTCCAGTTCTCAGACTGAAATAAGTTAATCAATCATTTAATCAATCAATCAATCAGATTAAAATGGCAGTGTTTGGGAGGTATCCTTCCACATTTTCAGCCTTGGAGTGAAGTGCTGTGCAGGGGACAGAAGACCCCTCAACAACCAAAGTTAAAGCCATCCTTTAGTTGAATTGTGGTGTGCTGATAAATTTGCATCCAACTGAGGTTGACTGTGAGTGTTTGTGCTTAATGCACCTGCAGCCTTTGGGAAGCAGGACCAAACCTGCCTGCCTCTGTGTGCCGTTGAGCTTGTGCATGTGTATGCTGCTGTTCATCTTCTGCTTATAACTGCTAGGATTTTAAGTACCATGTGGCCCTTCTCTTCTACAGCTTCACTTTATCATTTGAAGAATTGGAACAGCTGTTCACCTGTGTCAAATAATGGGGAAAAGCTGGTATACAACAAGGCAGAAGAAAACTGACACTGGATAGAGGGGAGGCAACTGCTGGGACTCGTCAGCAATATCCATGTTAGTTAAGGAGTTGCCTGAGGTCACACCCTGAGAAAGTCTGTCCCCAGATGTCATGAGGAAGTAATGTGCATCAGGCCAAGCTTAGATTTCAGAGCCCAACTGAAACAAGTTCATGGGCATAAAAATTCTGTGGAAAATATTAAGGGGCAGGAGGTTTGGGAATCAGAGATTTTGATGGGCGGTGAGGATCAGTGTGGAAACACAAGTTTCATCCCCATGTGCAACAGCTGCCTTTGGTCTGTGCTTAAATGTCCACTAATGTGAATGAGCCAGGATGGTAGTTCAAGTGGAATAGTGCCCTTAAGCTGGACTTAAGGCTGCATCTAAAGAAACTTGAAGCACAGTGACCAGATGCTGAGGTGAAGCTGGTTCAAGAGGTTGATAGATTTGGGTTTGGACTCGAGGTACACCTACTTTGCTTTTGTTGCTTTATGCCAGTGCATTTCATGTTGTTCATTTTATATACTCTCCAATTATGTGTCTGCCTCCTACTGAAATTATTATGCATATGTAGGTATTTGACCTACCAAAAAAATTGTTTTGCTCCATAAAAGTGCTTCATGTGCAATTTACCCCCAGACAATACTATTTATATTGCATATCACAAAGTCAGAGGAACCTCAGCTGTTTTAATGACTTGCATTGTTGATTTTAAACAACAGTTGTTCCCCATGACCCCTTCACTCTTTTATCAGTACCTTTCCACAGCATTTCCATTTTTGTGTCGTTAACAACTTTTCTACATCTGCTGATCCTAGCAGACAGTTGCTCTATGATGTTTCTCTTTCCAGCAGGTTTGCTTGCATGGTTTCTTTGGCTCACTTCTTTATGTGTCTGCAACTCAGTCTTGGAATTTCAGGCACTTTACAGGCTTAACTTCCCTACTTCCAAGTCATTTGTATCCACCTAAAACAGGACATGATCAAACTCCACCTACTTCTCACTTTTCTGACTCACTGTTATATATTTACACATGAGTTTTTTGGTAGATTTAAAATAACAGCTTTTGTTTATGTACATCCCGTCCTTCCCTTTTTCTGTGCCAAAATGATGCAATAGTAAGAATTGGCAGTTTTAGCATTTCCCTTGTAGGAAGGCTTCTGGTTTGTTTGTGTCCTCTAAGCACCAGCATGCTTGGATTGTATGGATCCATTTAGTTTTCAGGTGAAACTAATTTGCTCGGTAATCAACAGATGTCACACAAATCTGAAGTATAAACCCTTCACGGCTGGCAGCTATACAGACATGATTGCATATGTGCATTTATTTGTGTTCGGTCACCCTACTAATGAATTTTCATTTCCCAGCAAGGGCATTTTATGTTTTTTTTTTCTGGGAGGTTTATTATTGCTTTATGATGGTACAGGTAAGAGCTGATAGCGTCCCACTAGCCTTTCTACTGGTCTCAGCTTGTTTATGATCCACAACATTTGGATTCCTTTCTTTTTTCTTTTCCCTTTCTAAATGTGTCTGCCCAGATGAATTTAAACTTAAAACCGATCGTCTTGTGAACCACATTCACCAACATGATTGTTCCCACAGAGAAGTTTGGTAAATACTGCAGTGCCTCAAGAAATGCTGAACAAAAGAGTCAACCTGCACCATTTTCAGGGTCTTTCCCACATGCTTCAGACACAGTTGATTGCTCACCTCACAGAAATGTGTTCTGTTGCTTTGGCTCCCATAAGTCTGTGAGCGTTTTGGGTTCACAGTACAGTATAGTTCATGTGAGATGGAAGAACAAACAGTACTAGCAAGAGTGGCCAGGATCAGCCAGGTGGGCGCCACAGCATTGCAACAGGAGCTGAGCCCAGCATCCTCTGTGGGAGGGAGCCAGGGATTTCGGGCAGTGTTTGTGTCCCTCTAGCTACAGAAGAGGCAGGGTGCTGCTGCTGAAGTCCAATTTCATATGACTTGGACTCAAATTTACTAGTATATTCCCACCCGGGGATTGTTTCCTCTCTGCAAAAGATTTCTTACATATCATATTTATAAAAGTGCATAAACACAATACGTGTATCAGTAGAGAGAGATAACTATAAATATATACATATGTGTGTGTGCCTATATATGTAAATATATGTATGTATAATACACACAAAACTTAAGTATACATTAACCAAGATAAGCTGTGTTTGCCAGTGCTTTAATCTCAGTGGGAGACTGTTATTGCTGGAGTCAGACTCTTGAGCACCAGCTGAGGATAGGAAACGAGATTCTGGCATGCAGGGTGTGGGAGGAATATCTCTTTGTCTACCCCCCTTATTTTGTTTCAGAGTACATACACAAATAACATTCACATGTGGCCACGAGTGATGTAATGCATGCATCTGACTCCAGGAGCAGCTTTCTTTGCGAGCATGTATCATTTTATATCACTAATAAATAATACATTGCCACTCCACAAGATAATATGGACCATTTCAGAATGCAGAGTTGGAAATCTGTTTGTCTTTGTCATCCATATTTGTTTACAGAAAGAACATCGTTCTGTAGGCATACGTCTGTATATGTTATGTCTGTAGACATATGTGCATACAACGAGAGATGCATGAGACAAATTTCTTCTGGCTTTCCAGATCATTGTATTTGAATCTCTTTCAATTGCCTTTGCTTTTCACTTAGAATACCAGGAGTCCTGTGGCACACGGGGGTGTGTAGCTTGATGATCGGGTCCTTTCTGTGATTTACTGTACAAGGAGTCAGTGGCTGCAGGGCACCCAAAGCACTGTGAAGACTGTTTTCTTGCCAACAAGATTTTGCTCCAACACAATTCAGACAGCACAGACCCATTTCTGGTTGTTTAAATTAAATAACACAAAGGCAAATTTTGCCTAAACTGTCTATGTATTGGATGGGAGGTGGAATAGTAAAAGAATTAAAGACAAATCTCTTCTGGCCCCAAGCAAAATAGTGAGCTGGTGTTTGGAAAGTAAGCTCAAAACTGTGATGCCTATTACTAAAATATATAAAAAGTAAAGTCATGCAAGGTTTGTATGCATTGGCTCAAGAAACAACAGTTCATATTTTCTCCTCTTCCTCATGAAGTCTCTTGGAGAAGGCCCTGTATGAAGTGCAACTGTACTGAAGACAACAGTTACATCAGTGTGGAAAGGGGTATGTGAAATCAGAGTCAGAGACAGCATGAAAACCTTCTTAGCAAAGGCAGTTTTAACACACATGGAAGGTATTAGCACAGTCCCTCCCCAGATAGCACAGATAGTGTCAGAGAAAAACTGGCTTTCCTGGATCAAGTATAGATTGCCAGGGCTTAAATTGCATGATAACGAGCTTGTATTGCTGCTATTTATTTTAAGTACTGGCAATGTATTTGGCACCGCATAAGGCAAAAGTAAAGAATGTCTTCATCCTAAGGAACTTCTGGTATGAAAGCAGACAAAAGTAACGTGTTATACGAAGGGACATGTAGGAAGTATTGCAGTCAAATGTAAATTATGGTAAAATTACACTCTGTGTGAATAAATTCTCTACGGCCCTAGCTAGGTTTCAGCTCCCAATAATCTAATGCTGTAATACATTCTAATTGGTTTCAAAATCCAAATGCAATATTTTATCGTAAAAAAAAAAAAACTTCAAAGGGCTGAATGTCAAAAGCAAACTGAAGACTCTGCCTTACTCAGACTCATCAACTTAAAGAGAAAAAAACACCCAATCCATTCTCTTCAATTCCTTTTTTCTTCTTTTTTTTCAGCAATTCAAATAATGATTCTTAATTTCTTTCACTTTCCAATTAATTAAATCACCATAAAGAGTACTGGAAATCATCAGACCCCCAAGGACTCTCATGACTTGTATAGTTTGCTGCTGGAAAGCAGCTTGCACTTGGATTTTGCTTCCCTTCCCTTGCATCATGCATCATGCATCATGCCAGCAGTGCGCTCTGGCAGCTCGAAAGGCAAATGGGATCCTGGGCTCCATCAGGAGAGGGGTGGCCAGCAGGGACAGGGAGGTGATTGTCCCTCTCTACTCGGCTCTTGTGAGGCCCCATCTGGAGTACTGTGTCCAGGTGTGGAGCCCTCAGTACAAGAAAGACATTGAGATTTTGGAAAGGGTCCAGAGGAGGGCGACTAAGATGATCAGGGGGCTGGAGCACCTCCCCTATGAGGAAAGGCTGAAGGAGTTGGGCTTGTTCAGCCTGGAGAAGAGAAGGCTGCGGGGTGACCTCATTGCAGCCTATCAATACCTGAAGGGAACCTACACCCAGGAGGGGAGTAAACTCTTCAAAAGGGCTGATAACAGCAGGACTAGGGGAAATGGTTTTAAGTTGAAGGAGGGAAGATTTAGGTTGGATGTTAGGGGGAAGTTCTTTACTAGGAGAGTGGTTAGGCCCTGGAACGGGCTGCCCAGGGAGGTTGTGGATGCCCCGTCCTTGGACGTGTTTAAGGCCAGGTTGGACGGGGTCCTGGGCAACCTGATCTGAATGTGTATGTTTGGTGGCCCTGCTAGGCAGGGGGGTTGGAACTACATGATCCTTGGGGTCCCTTCCAACCCGGGTGATTCTGTGATTCTGTGATTCTGTGATCATGTCCTTTCTAATTGCTGCAGGTGGAGTTAGAGCTGGTCTTTAACACTCTGCCAGCCTTACTCTTTCCATTTAGAATGAAATTTAAAAATCAAAGCTAACTTTAAAGGCTCTGCAAACTTTCCCCTAAGGTCAGTGGGAGCGCTACCATTATATCCAGTGAGCATGGGAAGAGGTCTTAAACTGTGAGCACATTATTTTGGGGTTGTTAGTCTACGTGTCTCAAATCCGCTCACTTTACCTGTTAGGAGATCAGACTAAGATAGTTGTTTGAGAGGAAGCGATGGTGGCAAGGGAGGATCTGTGAAGCACTGCCTGTGTGTATGCTGTTCTGGAAGACAGGGTGCATGAGCAGTGTTTGTACCTCCTTGGGCTCGGACAGAAGCCAAAACTGCTGGGCCGTTCCTGGGAATCACACCCCGCTGTCAGTTGTCTGTATTTAAAGGATAGTTGTGGGTAAGAGCTGGGCTTTTGTACTGTTCTGTTGACTTAGCTTTCTACCCTGCATAGGAATGCTCTCCATCCAGAAAAAATAAATCCTTCTCTTTTTGCCAGAATCTGTTATTTGGTTGACTAACTGGCATCCTGACTCATTTGTGATTAGGCGAGGGTGTACGTTTGAAGAGGATTTGCTGAAGAGGTTGTATTATCTTAAAGAGAATCTATACAAAGAAATATTTAAGCAATACTCTGCCTTTGTACAAAGAGTTTCAACCTAAGACAAATTTCAGACGGGGTTTTACAGAAGCCTTTTCAGTATTTTAAGGGTGACAGGACAGGCAATATTTGTAGAATCTGAAGAGTGTTAGATAGGATTTGCTTAACACTCAAAACAAGAAAGCCAACTGAAACCAAATTGGGAGGAAAGGCTCAGAGTTCAAAGTGATCTTCACCAGTGCACAAATGGTCTGACATGAATAAGGTACTATTGAATGAGAATGCATGCCAAGTACTATACTTAAGTAAGAGATATCTAGTAGATCAGGATTAATAGGATTAAAAACGAGCTAAAAAGCCATTTTCCAGAAAAGAGTTTAGGGACATCATACAGGACTGCCATCTAAAAACTTGCCAGCTTTGTTGTGCTGTTTTGGAATAACAGATGTCCTACTGGATGTGATGAATGGGAACACTGTGTCTGAAACTCATGAAGCGATCCTTCTGCTCAGTGCTGGCAAGGCATCCAACAAGAAGATGGTGCCTGGTTTTGTGTACCACACTGCAAGAGGACATGCACTGATTTAATCAGGGAGAATCAACCAAAATGACTGGAAATTCAGAAACAAATTTTAAAGAAAGACAGGGGTTACTAGATTGCTTAGTACGGAGAAAAGGCATGATATAAGCCTTGGAATATGAAGAATAAGATAATAAGAAAGACTGTAGGCAGTTCTCTGGATTGACAACCTGAATCACTCCTTGAGTTGTTGCTGCTCACAATAAATAGCCTGAATCTTGTCCTCAGCAGATGCAGCAAGTTACCCAAACAATGAGGCAATCATAAAACCATACTGCTACTTAATCAGTTATGCTTCTGAATTGCCAGGGGGAGATAATCAGAAACTGAGGTACCAATAACACAGTGGTACTGTGAGGCAGAGTCATGAAGAATAATGTATTTGTGTACAAGCTGTTGTCTTTCTGCTTCTTTTCCTATACTAGAAAGAGTTGAATCAACAACTCTTGTTTTCTGAAGTATTTCATTTTTACTGTAGTCTGTTGCTTTTACTATAATATGATCCAGATGTATATTGAGTAAATTAGTCAGATAACTCTGGAACTTTAGTGGAAATACATTTATAGCTATCATGAGAGCAAGTAATCTATTTTGGAAAACCAAAATCTATTCTCCAAACATGACAAACTGTAGGCCAACTAAGGTGAACTATGTATTTCTACTCATTCCTCCCCACTTTTTATTCTTTTTCCCCTTACAGTGATAGAATATGAATTAAGAAGCGCAAAAGCTCTTAGGCACTTTAGATTAAAGCTAGAACATAGTAATGATAGCTTGATGATTGAATGACGTCTGCCAAACTTCCTCAGGGACTTCAATAATATGAGGGTAATAGATCATTAGAAGTGTTGAACACTGTGTCTGACATGTTTAAATTTATGTATCACATTCCTCTAAAATAATAACTAGTAAAAGGTTAAAAGCTTTAGAGGGATATGGGATGTGCATACAAACCACACAACTGGTGATAGTTTGAACTGGTGGTGCCAGTTAAGTAGTTCAGGATTACCCACTAGCATGTTTTAAATGTGTTGAGGTGGAACTTAATTGTAACAACTGTAACCAGGTTTTCTTTCATTTATTTATTTATATATTAGAATGTGAAAGTGGCATATATGAAAGTATGTCAGCTAGGAATTATGTAGGCTAGGATCATGAACAGAACTGGGAACCACTACTCAGCTTGGTGGATGGTAATCCATGAGCTGTTGTAAATCTATCATTTTAGATTGTGTCCTGATAGACTCACACAGTCAGAAATTATGCAGTAAGTTTCTGGCAGCTAAAAGATTATTAGAAGTCTTAGCATTGCATGCTAAGTTTCAGTTCATCAGAAGATGAAGTTCTTAACAAACAGGGAAAGATGATTTTGTTTCTGATAAGATGACCACTTTGCCTGCTGTTTTAGGTGCAGCAGGTCTCTGCGGAAGCAGCATCAACTGCTCTAAGTGAACCCTGAGTTACATAGGAGCATCTCCTAAAGAGAACATGGAAGGGCAGTTCGTGGATTTTTCCCTCAGTTAACTGGGGAAGCCAGCAATTAAGTTATTGAGTGGACTGTAGAGCAAGGACTTAAAAAGCCAAGAAACAGTGATAAATAACCCAGTTGACTTGTATGCCACATCTACTGGAAATATGCATAAAAGAACAACCATGTTGGACTGTTGATATTTTTGGTGAACAACTACAAAGTCCAGTTCATGCCTGACACAGAGAGCAGCCTATGCACACATTACAAAGCCAGTCAGGAGCACTGTGTTGCTTGTGCTCCTGCATTATGTACCAATAACACTGTAACAACCGAACGTGCATTGAGCCATGCTGAGGTCATATGAAGGACAGACACTGAACACATTGTTGGTTGGAGGAACTGGCTGTGTTTCTGATGAATTGATGATAGGTGGTCCGTGATCTCTTTTGCCTGAAGAATCATTTTCCTCCCCAGAATTATCAAATCTCCTCTTCTTGTGACAGGCCTGCCCCCTCTTCTCCCTGTGACACCCTCAATGAGTATGGCATATTCGCCACAGTCGTGACATTGACATATATCTGAGACTGTGATGGAATGGCATCAGGCCAGGCTGCCTGGTCTTTGTTGTGGGAATGTAATTTGCTTTGGACTTTGAGCTTGCAAGCAAAGCTCAAAAACCTCTGGGAATCCCAGAATTTTAATTCTTCATGGAGTAGAAAGGTGGATATTACCTAGACGTGTGCTTGTATTTCTTTTGAACTGTGTGGTATGAATCCTCCTCAGGTTACTTTTTGGCTGTGGAACTACATAATAAAAATAGATGTATATGATGCCGCATCTCGCTCTAGTAAATATAGCAAAACGTTGAGTTTTGTTTCCATGAGACTATTTTCATAGTTCAGTGTCATGTAACTTCTCTTCACATAACATCTAAGTACTATAAAGTATGTGTGGCTTAGCTTTCGTATAAGTTGGATTGGTTATAGCACAACCACCATATTGGAGAATTATACTCGCTTTCAGGAACGCTGTTGACATAGTTGCTACTACTCTCAGCCATTAGCTGTGGTGTGACCAGGACTGGGACCATGTGACTAAACAGAACTTTTCTTATAGAAAGTTTGCAAGAACTTTTCTTGCAAATATCCGCTTGGAATAAAAAAAATGAAAAATGAATGAAAAATGAATTTTTCTTTGAAAGGGACTCTTATGATGTGTCTGTTTGTATTACAGTCTCTTCTTTTTCCCCACTTCTTCCTTATTTTTGTATGCATGAATTTACTGCAGAAGCAAACGATGGCTGGTTTCTCCTTCCTTGTGCACACACTGATCTGTACACCCTGGGAGGCGTGCAGAGCACTGGCAGCAGCCAGCTATCCGCCTGTGTAACTGTGGCCCCAGAGCTGGGAGCGGCGGGCCTGCATACCTCAGGGTAGCTTACTGGCAGGAGGCCTCCTGCTTTACTCAGACATGTCAGGGCAGCAACTTGAGATGCTTTGTGAAAGCACAAAATGAAATGAAAAGCCGATCCCATTGCTTTTCAAGCGCTGCAGTACGGATGTCTCCAAAAGGTGGTACCAAGAATTACCCCAGTGCCACTGGTGTTGCGTGGGTGTAGGCATATTCCCTTGGCAGTTGCATGAATATTCCAATGCTTTACAACCTAAAAGGCAGAAAGATTAGTATCTCAGTAGGTGTAGTACCATAATGAAAGTCAGAAATGAAGTTAGAATGCCAAGCTGAAGAAGGGAGAGGGATTTTCTTGTTCCTGAATGTTTCATCAAAGATTCATTGGCACATGACAGTGGTAGGTGGCTTACTATAATGTTAAAAGAAAGCCTTTGTGTACCTAATGCAGTGGAACAACGAGTCTTGAGGTAATATTGTTAACATAATCTCCGTCAGAACGACGATTGTCTGAGTTATCCGTGGCATAAGTTGAACTTCTCCAGAGACATCCATGGGAATTGCTAAATTCTTTACTTCCTTCACATAAGGAGGTCACCAAAGTCAACAGTACTTCATTGCACAAGCAAGGGAATTAAAACTTGGCCTTAGTTGTGGAAACTCAAAACTGAAAATGGGTCCCATGTTCCTGAATAACAGGGGCTTTCTTGTTCAGGCGTGAAGTTCTTAATTTTTTTTTTTTTTTAATCTAGTTTCTATCTGATAGATACTACCAATTACTTGCAGGTAGTCACGTTCCTTTTCTCCTTCTTTTTTTTTTTTTTTCAAGTGAACGTAAAGACACCATTTTCTGACATTTTCCCCTTTCTGTCTTCTGAACTGAGAGACACAAAGTCATTCTAACTCTTGAGTTCAGAAAGCAATATGAAGCACCATCTCTGAGTATGAAGTCACTGGGTAGAGGAGTGGATGCTTATGTTCTCAAACAAATGGGGATATTTTCAATAATATTTATTGTGTTTAATGCATATTAAGTGAAAATTGAGTTATTTTAAATGTTTTTGGGTTTGTTTTGTTTTGTTTTGTTTTGTTTTGATTTGTTCTGCAAATCTATGTCTCAGAGCATTATCTGCTGACTTCAAGGTATCTTGGTAAATATTTGCATTTAGAAAGCCTGTGAATTGAAATATGAATTTGAGACACAGATAGCGAGATGTCGTATCAGTGAAATTTTTAGTTTGTGTTGGTGGCTGGCAAGAGGGAGAATTCTAACTGCGTATTTAATGACTAATGAGAAGTTGGGTAGGCATTTTCCTTCAGCCGTCTCTCTGAGAAGTTAACAAATAGGAGAAGCTTCACAAGGCATAAAAACAGTTAATTAAGATAGAACTAAGATAGTATCCTATTTTGAGTCAATACAGGAGACAATAAATAAAACGAAAAGTAAATTCAAAATCTGGAAGCAGTTGCAGTATATGTGAAGGAAAACTATATAACAGTAGAAATACTATGGCACAGATCAGGTGTTTTCTTCAGAAGAGCAAGTGATGTGCTTTTTGCTTCCTTCATGTATTCTTTGTAAGCCACAGACTGTCATAGCCATGCTTGCTTTCTTTTGAGGTTTTGAGGTATTGTCACGACAGCATTTATGTATTGCTTGAAAATCTTGCTGAGACTCTATCTACTGTCTAATTTATCTCAAGATAGTCTATTGGGTTAATGCTGATGATGTTTTTGCAGTTTCTCTTTTCAAGGAGACTGTCGTATTGCTATTTTGAGTGCTATTTTGAGTCTTAGGGATCTGTTCAATGTCTTAAAGCCTGAAAAAAGATCTCAGAGGTACACACACCATATACATACTTAGCCTAAGGAAGCTAGTGCCTGTAGTTTTTCTCTGCATAGACAGAGTTGCATGTTCTTCCAGTCCAGTTAAGTCCCAGTGCTGAGATGCCATGAAAGTGCCTGCTTCTATCTCCTGTGTAGCTTTGTGAGTGCCCTCTCACTTTCTGACTCCAAAGGTTTCAGGAGGTCAGATCCAGATCCCTCTCCTGTTTCCTCTACTCTTACCTTTTTGTGTCAGAGAAAGATACTGATAAACACTGTGTGCACTTGAGCGTGCATACGCATAGAAAGAAGATGAACAAGTCCTTCTGGCTACTTAAATGCCACTTATGCTTTTGAAATCAGTAGGACTCAGAAGAGGTTTGGACAAGTTCCTTTCAAAGGGCTGAGTTTCATCCGCAGAAAATGTTTAGCAGTTCAGGAGTTAAATGCTCTGCTTTCCCAGAGAACAGAATTTCCTCCTCCCCCATGTCTAATTGAAGGGTACATATCTATGATCTATTCTGGACAGATTTTGCATTCGCTGCACCCAATGTAATATGTCAGATTAAAGAGTAATTGATATTAATTGTCAGTTTGACAGTTATTTACGTAATACACCTGTGATTTGTCCATGCTGCGACATCAAAAACAATGTAGTCCATTGTCAGTCTTATATATATAAATATATAAATATATATATTTTTTTTCACTCTGGCAGACCAATTCATTGTTCAAGAGCAAATATGAAATATTTTTCAGCAAGTTTGCATTGGCATGTTTCCTGCCCAATTATGATCTGACTAACAATAGAACCTATGCTGATTTTGTAATGGCAATTCCAAAATGATCAAGAATGGCTTTGAAGCATATATTTTCTGATAAGCGAGTTCCAACCCCTCATCATCCTGCTATGAAACGGTCCTTTTACACTTTATAGCATGTGGGAGCTGACTCACCTTTGCATTAAGCTCTTCAGTTTTTTCTTGGCATTATCACCATTGACTTAATTGTACTGACACAAGGATGGAATGGAGAAGTGCTGAATCACGCCCACTAACAAGTCCATAGAGAACATACAGGAGTTGTCCCTTTGCCTTCAGGGAGGTTTCTCGGATGAAAGACTCAGCAGAATGGGGTGACCCTGCTAGCCAGTGTCAAACATTCTTTGCTATTTTTAGCAATTTGGAAGAAATCTGAGATTTACTCATCCAACCATGTCTCACAGTGCAAAAAGAAGATATGCATCAGTAGTCTGTAACTAGAAATTGGAAATTACAAAGTAGAAATTTGATTTGGCTGATAAAGCAGAGCATGGTCCTGCAAAGACAGTACTGAATATAATCCTGGCTTTATTTTGCCCAGTATACTCCCTATGGAGTATACTGTTGTGTGTAGAAGAGATGAGGCAGAGAGAAAGTAAGTCTGAATAGTAACTTCAGGCCACACTAAAATACAATTCAGGGAATGCAAAAAATAAATGTATTTTAACCGTCTCATTGCTAGGATAAACTGCAATCTCTGTACTGCAGGAAGTATGAGATTGTGAGGCTTCAGAAAGACATGAGATTGTGGCATTTTTGAAGCATAGTCTACAGCATGAATTCAGCAGAAGAGTGCAGCAGCATGGATTAACTAGCCATGGGATTTCTGAGGGGTTTTGGGAGGCCTGAGTTTCCTCTGAGACGTGTAACATGATGCCCCATACGCCAAGCTATGTCTAGCAGGCAGGATTTAACCTTTAACTGGCATGATTTCAGCTCTATCAACAAAAGATCTGCCACAAACAAACAACTCTAAATTATCTGGCCTGAATAATTGAACAGGGGTTTGTTTGTTTGTTTATTTCAATTACCGCTTGCGGTAGCAGTGGGTGTAAATGAAATGCTGCCACTGCTTTCTGCCTTCTCTCCAATTTGTAGCATTGTGCATCTCTATGCCTTTGTACTACATGCCATTATTCATCACTTTTATCCATTGCTACTTGAAGCTCCCTTTACTTTTCATTCCTTAAGATCTAGTGTATCACTATCCAAAAAAACTATTGTCCTTTTCAAATCTCCTGTGAGAGCATTATTTTTTCTCATAGCCCTTCCCTTATTAATTAGTTCTTTTTCTGAGGTTTTTAAGTTCTGAAGAATTTTTTTTGCAGGCAGTGCCTTCTCCAATGTCTTCCGTCATATTCCAGCATCCTGACCTCCGTAGTACTAGCATTTCAGTTTTTGTTCTTCACAAGATGTCCTTCATTTAGATGTCCTCTGATTTTTTCAAAGTGCTACAGTTAAATGTACTGTTCTGTCAGCAACTCTTTTATTTCAAATGTCATAATCATCGTATGAAAACTACTACATTATTTTGTCATATAACTCTTCTTCAATTCAGCTTCACACGCAACTCTTCTGGAGTTTACTGTTAACTTACATGGCATCAGTGTCAGATATTTGTTCTTTTGCTTTTCCCTCTCACTTTGCATAAACTGCTCTATGTTTTTAATTCCTGCACTCTTTCTGTGAGCACTCACCTACTAGAATTCCCTCTGCTCCATGCTGCCATGCATGTTTTACCCTGCAAGGTCAATTCACTTTACCCTGTTCTGCTTGTTGTTGCACTGATGCAGATGTAGTCCATCCACCTCCTTCCTTGTTCCTAAATAATAAGCACAGCCCTCATTTACATAGGTAACAACCAAGCTTTGAGCTTCTGTTCCACTTTCCATTCTTAATTTGGTTTCTGTGACCTAGTATTTGTCCCACGCTCAGTCTTCACCTCATGGCCCTGGAGCTGAGCAGCAGATCATGGTCCAGCTTGACTCGCTGTGTTCAGTATTGCTGCAAAGGTTTTATTTGGAGTATATGTTCAATGGTTACCTGAAGGAGTGAAGCAGCCTATGAAGCACCTGCTCGGTTGATGCATGTGGTAGAGAAATGCTTCCTGACCCTACGTTGGCCAAGGCTGCCACTGTGTATTTAACTACTGAGTCTGCATGTATGTGTGCGTCTACCTGAGAAAATAAGTCTGTGAAAGACTATTTCATCAGCTCTTGTTGTCTGAAAGCGCCAGTTTGCTTTGTTTACGATAGGTGTCCAAGCTGTTTACTTTGGATTTTGAACTACAGATAGATTACACTTCTGAGGAGGTTGCTATTGCTTTTTAAAGATGTAACTCCCTATCTTTGTTCATCAGCTTGAAGGTATTTACTAATCATTATCTGTGCTTGGCAAAAGAGCAGCAAGTAAAATAGGAGTTTTGTTTTTTGTATGGTCTTGGTAAACGAGTATATTAAAATACAACATCCTTTTATTTGAACAATATTCATAAGAGAAAATATTAATTATTCTTAATGTCAGAATGTCATTATTTCACTTTATGCCTTAGGAAATGGCAGTCTCTGCGGTAGCATTAGTTAATATGTAGCTTGGGTGTGTAGGCAGAAAGCAAATCATCTCCTAGCAGATTATTCAACATTAGCGTATAGTTTTCCATCTCTTACTGTACTTTCAAAGTGATTCTCATCTGCTGTACTGCAACCTTGAACTAACATGTTAACAAATTTATAACTTGGAAATTATTCTGCTGACATCAATGGTGTTACACCATGCAAAACTTGTTTAAAATTAGATCCAGGTTATTTCATTTTTTGAATTTTAAAATGTTGTCTTCTAAGTAGTATTTGAACACTTCTGTAATAGATGGTTTAGAGCAACTTTTCTCTTTCGTGTTTTAAAATTAATGTTTCTAAAGCTTATTTATCTGTTTTCCCTTTATTTTTCTCTTCCCCCTTCAGACAAAATCACTGACTTCCTAATTTCCCCTTGCCATCCATTTATACTGCAAATCTACAAACTGAACTGTCTGCAGGATCATTCTTTAAAATGGATTATTTTCAATGGGATCAGAGCATACAGGAATCTTCCCATTTGACAAAATGGAAATGAACTGCTTGAGAGTCTGTCTATGAACACAATATTATGCACTAAGAACAGAAAAACAGAATAGAAACCACACTCAAGTTAAAAGACCATTATTTATTTGTAAGTTAGGCAATGCAGACACAGCAGCAAGTTAATTTGGCCCGGTTGATTGTCTAGCCAATACCTAGTGCCTATAAGAGGTTGGACTGTCTAGAAATTGAAGCTATCAGGCCCTACTAGTCTCTGCTGGGCATGTGCAGACCAATGCATTTCTTTTTAATGAAGGCACGTGAGTTGGCCAGGCTTGAGTGAACTTTCACCAGGATGGCGGAGCACATGCACCTGGCAAAGCTGCCAAAATCTTGCTTCATTTCGAGTCCTGGCTGTAAAATCTGGGAGAGCTGCAGCTTTCTAAACATGCCTCAGTTTTCATCTGGCAGCAGCAGAGGCCATGTGGAGAAACAACACCCTGGGGATGTCGGGGGCCCTGGGACAGAGCCACGCGTGGGCCCCATTGTTCTGCACCATCTAGGCCTGCGCAAAAAGGGGCCAGGGGGCAGGAGGGATGTTTCTGATGCAGGGCACCAAGGAATTAAGTTGTGGCAGGGAACTTTTCTCCCAGTGCCCTGGGAGGAACGGGCAAAGGACGCATGGGTGGACATGCGTCCTCCAGCAAGCTGCCTTTTTTTTTTCTTATTTACGCCTGAATATGTCATCTGTGTCATCTCTGTGCATTCCAAAAATAAAAGCACACCAGCAGCCTGAAACAAGCGCTTTCCTGTCAGAGTTCCTCAGTAACCTGCTGAGTGACACACTAGTTTGTACCGTCCTTACGAGCATCACATCAACTGCTATTGCTGACAAGAAAGCCCATGTCAGATACTTAGGGTGAGCCTATCGCCTGCAGTCATGTCAGAAGTGTGCATTCATTGGAAGGAGAGCCTCGTGGAAATGAGTGCATTTGTCTACAGTTTCCCAGAGCCCCACCACAGTCTGCCTTGAGAGGGGAGAGGAGGAAGTGGAAGGGGAGAGGGGCAGGGGGGCGGAGGAGCAGCGCTGGGTTCAGATGACAACCAGTGGAAATCCAGCCTACGCGGGTTGGGTGTGCGTAGCCGTATGGAGATACATTTTTAAAAACTGTTCAAGTAACACCTCAGGCAGTGGTGTGGCCTGCAGATGACTTCTTCATTTGGAGCTGTGGAATGCAGAATAAAGGAGGAGGAGAAAAAAAAAAAAAAAGGAAGAAAGCAGTGGAAGAGATGCAGATAAAATGATCATCCATGACTGTTTCTGCTGCTCTGCAGACAAACTTTCTTTCCTTTCAATTAAAAGGGAAATGTCCTTATTTGGTTTATTTTTTAGAAAGCAATTTCCAAGCTTTGCATGGCATTGGATCCTTGGATCCTTCTTATCACAATTTTAGATTTTTCTGAAATGTTCAAGTATGCTGAACTTTTACTGTAAACTCCTTTAGAACAGTTTTTCTTTTTTGTTGTTTTTGCTGCTCATTTTGCAGCTTCCCAAACAGTTGACCTGGAGCCTACAATAGCTAGTAGTTTGCCTGATGTTTCGTGTGTTACCAGTGACAGTAGTCCTCTCTCTTCACTTTCTAGGTGCTACTTCTGTTTTATAGCTGTAAAGAATCACAATTGCACTGGGTTTTCTTCTTATGGATAACTGACTTGACTTTAATAATAATCTTTTTTTACTTGTATCTGATAATGGGATGACCAGTGTGCTATCCTGACTGTTTTCCAAAGCCAAACTGAATCTAGTGGGGCTAAGTTTTAACTCCCACACTACTATTCTTATAAATTCATACCCTTCTTTTCAGTTACTATTGGTGAAAGATAGCCACCTATGCCAGTCCTTTGAGTGGTGCCTATATTTTACTCAGAATCTGATCATATGTCATGGTATCATTGAGAGAAAAAAAAAAAAAGATTTCTTAGTTTTTATCAGTACAGACAATTCAAAACAATCCCAAAGTCAAGGGAGAGGGAGCACAGCCTTGATCTGCTCGCAGATCCAGATGCTTAATCCAGGCTCGCAATTTTTTGAATGCTTAGGTTTGACAGCTAGCCAAGCTTTCGTATGTGGCTGCAAGAGTCTTTTCCAATTTTGTTCTTTTTTTTTTCATGAGTAAAACTACTGTGTGGCATGGAATGTAGCCCACCATTGTCCCACAAACCGAACACACTTCAATATCCTCTTCAATGTACAGGGGTTCATTTGATCATCCCTAATGAATCTCCTGAGATAATATTCTCTGAAGAAGTCAGGAAAGTTCCTAAAATAAGAGAGTAAGCAATGAGTTTGCAACATTGCACAAACAAAAATTATTTTCATGAGTGTTAGAACCATGAATGGGGAAAACATTTTTGTCATCATTTTGCTAAGATTCCTTCACCTCGATCCTTCCATGGCATCAACATCAGAACTCTTGCCCAGAGAAGAACATAGGAAATACAGAATGGTTGCTCTTTTTTTTTTTTCAGCAAAAATACTTTCATCCCCCAAAGACCACTTTGGTCTTCTCCGTTAGAAAATGTAAACATTTCTTTATAGTTTGAGTATAACCACACTTCAAACAGCTGCTGCCTCTCACCTGTGCTTCAGCTCCATTTCTGGAGTGAATGACGCCTTCTCTCCATGGAGTGCACATCAATTGCAATTTTTAACGTGCTTTGGGATCCTTTGGGATGAAAAGTGTGGTATAAATTGAAGATGTTAAATCATTAAGAGGAATAAGAGCATTACCAGATGTCAAAGCTCATGTTGTTAACAGCAAGTCAAAGCTGGAAAGGATACTGATGCAAGTATCACACCACAAAACCCTCTTCATTAATTGCACATTGAAAGTCAGAAAGATGTTTAACCCCAGCTAATCCAACTGTGTAGCCATCCAGAACCTGCCTGACCTTATAGTTAGGAAATTTCTTCTAGCATCCCAGCATACTGGCATTTTTAGCAAGCTTATGTTCATCCGATCTTATTCCATTGGCCTTGACTTAAATAGTTCTTTCCTTTGGCGATGCTATAGGTTCTCCCATGTGACTGTGTAGCATGCAGTCATATTGCCTCTCATGTTTCAGTATGGTTGATTAAACAAACAAAATTCTTCCCTGTGTTCTTACGAGAACACACTCCCTTGACCATCTTTGTAAGTTTTCTCTGTATCTGCTCAAATTCCAGGGTTTTTTTGTTTTGTTTTAACAGCATTACCAAGAGTAAACACAGTATTTGAAGTAGCAGACGTATCAGCAGTCTCACACTAGTAACAACAATATTTCCCTACCTTGGCTGGAAACACATCATGCTGTGCATACTATGCATGTTTCTCTTTATGGTTGCATCACACTTATGATTCACAGTCACCCGTGATGAACTGGTACCTCCAGGTTTCTATTTACACCAGTTATTTCAAAACATAGCAAACCTTTTGTTTTTAGTCTCAATGTAAATTATCACATAGAATCATAGAATTCTCAGCTTGGAAAAGACCTTAAAGATCATCGAGTCCAACCACAGCCTAACTATATTACCCTAACAACCCTCTGATAAATCATGTCCATGAGCACCACATCCAGATGGTTTTTAAACACATGCAGGGATGGTGACTTGACCACCTCCCTGGAAAGCCTATTCCAGTGCTTAACAACCCTTTTAGTAAAGAAGTTTTTCCTGACATCCAACTTAAACTTACCCTGGTGCAACTTCGGGCCATTTCCCTTCATGAGAAGAGACCATGAAGTGATTTTCAATGTGCATATTCTTTCAGTTTCTTTTCTATGTGCTTTCTCATGCTTTTTCCCCCTTTATTCTCAATTCCCTACCTTCATACTGAGCCAATTTTCTTTCTATTGACCTGAGACACTTCTCCACTATTTTTCAAATTTAAGCTATTACCAAATTTCTCCAACTTGTTTGCAGTATTTTTGACATTATAGAAAGCACCTATAATAATTCTGGGGATGGCAGTCCCCATCAGTAACCCCATGGCAGCCCCTATGACTTTACTTTTTTGACCTGTCATCTTCCCCCTTCATACACATCATTATTGCTCTGCTGTACCTCTTCATCTACAGCTCAGCTGTTACCATAGCTCTTGGAAGGGGAAATTACCCTATGTTGTGCCATGCCATGTCACAGCTAGTTCACTCTTCATAGCAAATATGGTGGGAAAGCTAGCTCGAGTACTTCCACATTATGCTCCAGGCCATGAGACAGAAGTGTCTTTTATAGTGATGGGCATGGTTAGGTAAAAGCTTTAGCAAATTTGGATGAAAGAGCTGATACTTTTTTTCTTTTTTTTCCTGCTCTCTCTGGATGGATATTTATAGTCAGGGTCACTGGGTCTGTTCTGTCTCATGCGATCCTAAAAGGAATGAAGCAAACAGAGATGCTTTATGCAAGGCAAGCTATTTGTGCAAATCTTCTTTTAACATTGGTGTTAGTTTTCATCATTTAAACATGTGCTTTACTTACTTGCAAAAAAGGACGCTACTTTAATTTGAATCACAGTAGAACTCAGTAGCAAGTTCTAGATTACTTCTTCTGTGCTGTGTAAAATTATACACCACGTTTCTTTTGTTCTCATTCACATTTTCTTCCCACACTGGAACGCTGGCATTTGTTTAATTTAACCAAAGTTAGATATTGTTGCTGCTAAGAGTAACTCATGTAAATTAAGTCTTGTAATTATTTAAGTAGCTGTCATTGCTGGTTGTACTGCTTTTTTGGCTTTTATTTTGTGGGGGTTTTTTTGTTTCATTTTGTGCTTGTTTTGTTTTGTTTTTGTTTTTACATGCATATTCTTGCTTTGTTCGATTTCAAAAGAGTAAAATAAGTCAGTAATTTAAAAAAAAATAAAATTAATTTGTTTTAAGTTTCAGTGCTCTGAGTCAAGTTCTGCATGAATATCTATAAGCCTGAAATCATTACATTTTCATGAAATCATGGAATCATAGAATGATTTGGGTTGGAAAGGACCTTTAAGATGATCTTGTTCCAGCCCCTCCCTCTAGACACCTCCCTCTAGACCAGGTTGTTCAAAGCCCCATCCAGCCTGGCCTTGGATGCCTCCAGGGAGGGCAGCTGAAACCTCACTGGACAACGCGTTCCAGTGTCTCACCACCCACACAGTAAAGAATTTCTTCCTAATATCTACATCTACCCTCTTCCAGTTTAAAACCATTTACCCTTGTCCTGTCATTACATGCCCTTATAAAAAGTCCTTCCCCAGCTTTGCTGTAGGCCCCTTCAAATACTGGAAAGCCACTATAAGGTCCCCCTGGAGCCTTCTCTTTTCCAGGCTGAAGAGCCCCTGCTCTCTCAGCCTGTCCTTGTAGAGGAGATGCTCCAGCCCTCTGATCATCTTCATGGCCTTCCTACAGACCCACTCCAACAGCTCCATGTCCTCCTTGTGTAGATAGCTCCAGAACTGGATGCAGTACTCCAGGTGGGGTCTCATGAGGGCAAAGTAGAGGGTCAGAATCACCCCCCTCGACCTGCTGTCACACTTTTCTCTTGATGCAACCCAGGATATTGTTGGCTTTTCTGGGCTGCAAGCACACATTGCTGGCTTATGCTGAATCTTTCATCAACCGACACTCCCAAATCTTTCTCCTCAGGGCTGCTTTCAAGCCATTCTCCACCCAACCTATATCTGTGGTTGGGATTGCCCTGACCCAGATGCAGGACCTTGCACTTGGCCTTGCTGAACTTCATGAGATTGGCATGGGCTCACCTCTCAAGCCTGTCCAGGTCCCTCTGGAAAACTTCCTATTTGCACTTCCAGCAAGAGCTCTGGTGGCTGGTCGTAACCAGCAGGCAGCACAAAACTTCTGTTCTAAAATGAATATTGAATATTGAATTGAATATTCAACCTCACAGAGCATTGACTGCTTCTGCACTTCTGCTAGAATTAACAGGAGTACTCATCTGCTTAACTTCTAGTGTGTTTTTCTGCTTCTGGGCTAGAGGACTTGCAACCTGGCAAGGTGAAGATATCCAGACTTTACTGCTCTATCTCCAGTTTTTCTGCCAGTATTTGCAGTACCTAACTGGTCTCTTGTAGAAGACAATACAACTATCTAAAGCAGGATGCTACTTTTATTCTTATAGTTATAAGCATATTCTCCTTTCTTCAGGCTAGCCAGTTTGTTAGCCATATGCTATACCATATGCTATAGCTCATGTGCTGCTAAACAGAATCTTTTGATAGGATTAACTGAGTTATGCATTATGTGAAAGAGACCAAGCTTTATTAAAAAAAAAAAAAAAAAAAAAATCTGAATTAGCTGGGCAAAGATGCTCTGTGTTTTATGGGAAATCTAATAAGAGTGATACATCTGAGAGGGCTTTGAGTCATGGAGCTCTGGGGTTCTTTTTAGTTGGTGGTGAATTAAGTTTGAGAGATTTTTTTCTTTATTTCGTCTTTTAACTCTAAATCTCAGTATTTGGAAGCAATTGTGTGAAATAAACACAAATCAGTTGCATTTTTAAAAACTATTTTCATCCTGTTTCCAACTCCTCTTGTGCTGACATTCTACAAACTGGTTTTCTAAAAGGACTGTCACCATCAATTTTGCATTTTTAAAGGACTTTAATTCTTTCAGCATGTTCATATGGTTTTATAAAGCCCCAGATACATGGCAAATCCCCTTGGTGTTGTAAGACAAGATTGCTGTTAAAAAATGTTTAGGCTTAGTCAGCTTCTTCTCACTACTGAAGTCATGAGGGACTCTGGGAAATGGTGTTTATACTAAGCTTAAATTGATAGGGCAAGTTTAATGCAATCAGGTCAAAGGTACAACTGCTTAGCCAGTCTCATCAACCACTCGGGTTTCAGCATCAGTTTATAAGAAAAGGCCTGTAATGATAACATCTGGCTGCATGCAGGCCATACAGTGATTGAATGTAATTTAATGGTGGGGAGGAGCAAAGGGAACGGCAGCTTCGTTCCTGAATTATGATCCCAGATAGATAAGGTACAACTGCCAGACTTTGATCACCCGTTATCAATTCACTTGATGAAGAACCTTTCTCCAACAGAACCTGGATGCAGAAGTCTTCCTCCAGTGAAGAAGTGCACCCTGTAAGAGCTTTGCAAAGGTGACAAGTTCAGGATAAAGTTGCATGGTTTCTTAGTGTGTATATGTGAGACTGACTGCCATGATCAGGTATGGCTTTCAGCGAGTGACACCGACCTGGGATATTGTTGATGAAATGTGATAAAATAATGAATTGGGCTGCTCCTCCAATGTGAGAAAGCACAGTGTTGGGTCATACATTTCCAATATTGAACCATCCAGATTGGTGTGTGGCAACTTAACTATTCAAAATTACTGCCAAGCAGGCCCCAAAATATATCCTTGTTAGGAGACAGTAGGTACCTTTGACATCCTTGGGGAGTTTAATCATAGACAAGTCTTGTCTGCTGATCTCAATTCAGACCCAAAGAAGGGCTTGTCCATACAGAATATGTCTGGTTTTGCCAGCCAAATCAGCCTGTCAGCAGTAAGGTATTGCCTTTCTGTTGCTTGTGCTCTACAGAATTTCCTATCATATCTTTTTGATTTCTTTTCCAATTTAGTTTCTAGATTTTGATCCATGGTGGCTAAAATTTTCCTGTCTGCACCAGGCTGAAGGATTTAGGAAATTTGAGCCAAAATGGTTTCCAGTCTTGTACAGTCTTTGTACAGGGAATAAAAAACAAAAAAACAAAACAAATCAAAAACTGAAATGGGTGGGTGTCAACAGACATCTGTAATGCCCTGTTTCATACTGGGAGCCTCAAGTATGGCAGTGCTGTGCCTTGTATGTCATTGATACACATGGAATGTTTAATTCCTGTATTACGAGTTCAATCTTCTGTTGGTGCTAAATGAGCTGAATTATTTCCAGTGGTCAACCATGCTCCCTTCACCCTACAAACACCATCAGGATAAATGGAATTGGCCTGAGCCAATGGCATTCTCTGTGACTGGATGGACCAGCTGGTACAGAAGGTCAGACTGTCGCTTCTTCCAAATATGCTGCTTATGTTGAAGCAGAATAGACCTCAAAACCTAGTAGACTGGTGATTTTCTGTCCTAAGTGTTTTCAGCAAAAGGTCCCATGAAAAGTTTATTAGGTTGCACACAAAAAAAAAAAGAAAAAAAGTAGCTTCATGGTTATGTGTCACCTAAAGGAGGAGCATACTCTCGTTTGTCACTGAGAACACATGTGGGTGGGTTCTTTGTGAGTGGCATCAGTAAAATGATCCATAAAAGCCACATTGAAACCCAGATGTTGAATATACCCAGGGCACTTCATATTTCTCACATCAACCTACAAGCCCTTGTAATTATACATGGCACAAGCTTTACTGTGGTTAAGGGTATACAGTCTTTGATTTTCTCTGTAAAGTAGCTCATGTATGTAGAGTAGACTCTTTCCATGTTTGTGTAAATATGCTCTATATAATGTGTTTACATTGGTTCTGGTGATACTCAATGTTGGTGTTCAGTAGGTGCTGCCCTTCTTAGAATCACAGAATGGTTTGGGCTGGAAAAGACATTAAAGCCCAGCCAATTCCAGTTCCCTGCTGTGGGCAGGGCTGCCACCACCAGTTCAGAGCCCCATCCAACCTGGTCTTGAACACCTCCACGGATGTTCTCTTTAGGCTGCAGTGAGGTCTCTCTGGAGCCTTCTCTTATCCGGGCTGAGCAAGCCCAGCTCTCTCAGTCTGTCTTCACAGGAGAGGTGCTCCAGCCCTCTGATCATCGTGGCACTCCTCTGGACCTGTTCCAATGGTGCTACGTATTTCTTGTGCCTTTCATTCATATCAAATGAAAATTGGAACTGATTACTTGATAATGGGTAGCATCTCAAGCTCTTTTATCTTGATAAGTGTATTTTATTGTGTATCATTATAAATCATGTAGTAAAACAGTTTCTAGTGGCACAGAAAACAGCCAGCCAAAGCTTGGCTCACAGTTTTTCCACAGCTTTGAATTGTCCCCGTGGTTTTCAGTGCCTAGCTTAGCACATGTAATGTGTCATCTCATGCAGATGCAATGATACCTACTTAAAGCAGTAATGATTATATACATCATACTCCTAAATGTATAAACTGCTTTTGAACATATTAGAAAAGCTAAAATACCAACTGTTAAGCCAATGAATCATGCTTTGCAAAGGAGTGTTTTTATATATAATACATAAAATCCAACTGTATATGTATAGGGAGGGTGAGTATTTACACATTGCATGTGTAAGACATAAATGATCCTGATGAACATGACTGGAGTAAATTATGTTAATGCTCCAGTTAGAACTGCTTCTACATTAGTTTCAAAATGTTTTTGTTAGACTGTAGTTTCAGAGTCGGGAAGATGAAGGAACCCAGGCTTTTAACTGCAATCTCCAAACTACAGTGTGACTCTATTGGGATGTTCAAAATTAAACATTTGGTTTAAGCATTAAGCACTTAAGATTTCTTTTTAATTCCTAGGCCTGTATAAAAGCAGATTGGGAAACGGTTTACAATACTTCCTATAGGGGGCTTCCACACTGACAATGTCAGAAATGACATCACTTTTCTGCTATGTTTTTTATTGCAGTTCAAGAAGACATCTCTCAATAGGCAGAATGCAATTTTCCTGGTGTTAAGTGATAACCTTTTAAACAGACATATTTTTATTTTTCTTTGAAGATAAGGATGCTTTGGCCCCACCCTCAAGTTAGTTAACTTAATCAAGCAAAACATCCACCATCCTTCCCCAGATCTTGCCAGTCCTGAAAGGTATAGAAGGACTTATCACTAGAGGGAGTCAGTGCATGCTCAATTACCTTTCTCCTTAGCTTGTGACAGATGGTCTTGTAAATGGATCCTTTCTGGACAGTCCCATTCAACTATCAATATCAATATCAATATCAACTATCTTAGTATTCAACTAAGGATGGTCTAACCCAATCTGTCAGGTCCAAGTAAGAAGACCATGTTGACATTTTTCATATTTCTGTACTCCACGTGTCTCTTCCTTGGTGACTGTACAAGGCTGGAACGAAGCCTTCATACTCCCTCTGCCTCTGCTAGTTTTTGGCCCCATCTTGAAGGCTTTGAACACGGGAGAGGAAGTAGTTACCACATGGTCTTCCTAAATAAGGTGATGGGGAAAAAAAAGCCGTGGTGGGAGGAGAAATCCCAGTGGACAAGGGGAAACGAAGAACCCTTCAGAGAAATGGGAAATGGAAGAATAGTCACAAGTCTGCAAGTCCCAGTAGGATGAATGGAATAAAGAGCAAAAGAAAGGCGTATGATGCAAAGTGAGTAGAAAGGTGTTTTAGAGAGGAATATGGCAAGTGAAAAAGATCTGTGTGATGAATGAAACAAGAAAGCCAAGGGAAGATAGAGAGAGATCATGAAAGGAAAGACAAATGAAGACGTTAGCTAGAGGAATTAGGACATTTTTAACAAATTATCTGTGGTATTAAAGTAAAACCTTCACTATCCATTATTGAGAGATGACAGATTTTTATATGGCAATTTGAGGGATGCAGTAATTGAGAACAAAATGGATTTTGGTTGACCAGTTTGAATATACACAATAGACAAGGAAACAGTATGGGAAATAATCATCTAGGTTTCATTTAACGTAGAATCTGCCTGCTTCAGGATCAAATAGAAAAGTATCCCCATTTGTGGCTTCATACAGAACAAAATCTACAAGTATAGATTAATTCAACTTTGTGCTCCCCTCAGTATGAGCTGGGCACGTTGACTGAGACTGCTGTAACACATAGTGGCAGGAGGTGCACCAGAGGCTGATGGATACTTTTTCTCTTTGGGCCAGATCCCTGCTGCATGTCTTTCTGTGGCGTCCAGGCTAGTGGAAAGGGGATCTGGCTCACAGACACTCCTCTCATTTTGCCTTACTTGAGTGTACTGCATCTTGCATTCTCTGTAGTCTGCTGGAGTGTTTCCATGCATGTAAATTAAATGAGAATCGTCAAAAAGCTTGTGGATTTGTACGGGTTTATTCATATTTTAAAATAGAATGTAATTTGCTATTGGCAAATTAATCTAATGTATCCAAGTCTTACTTGTTTAAACCATGTGAACAGAGTTATTCATGTGCAAAGGAGTTGGCAAATGCTGCCAAATTTGCTAATACATTTGGGTGCTGAACCTAGCATTTGGAAATGGAGTTATTTGCCATCCTCATTTTATAGTATGCTAATTTCTGTGACAACCTACTGTGATATTAGAGGACTTTATGGCTTTACTTGAAGAAGAAGCAAACAGAAACTATTAGCCTACCATATCACATGAGAATTGCTAGAACTACAGTGAGCAAGACAGATTTGCAGGGCTGGACTTTTTTGTCAGTGGCGAAGGTGGTCTCACTAACTTGTTGCACAATACAGTTAAAATTCAGTTCCAAGTGTTTCCATTTATCTTTTCATTTTTTTCAGTTTTCACTCAGCAGAAAACACTGACACAGCTCCAGCTCTTCCATGCATATGTACATGTGGCTGCAATAAATATATAAATCTTGATCATACTTACGAATTCCAGGTTAGGGGATCCCACGCGCTGCAGATGACACTGAAGTGGCTGCTGAGTTTTGATTTATTTCTGAAGAATATCACAGCAGTGTTATCTTCATAAGAGAGCTGTGGGCTGCCCTGAGAGCTTGCCAGAAAACCCAAGGGCTGTATTAAATTTACATGAAATGATGCATATTGCCACCCTTGGCATTACCACAAAGGTGTGTCCTCAAGACTGCGCAGGTCTCAACATGCACTGAGCCATCTTAATCCAAGCAGACAGGCCAGGAGCTGTGTGCTTTCTGCAGCTGATGTGCCTGTCTGCCTATGAATGTGACAGTGAGCCTCGTTCCAGCTGCACTATTTGTATGCTAAGCAAGCAGGTAAAACAAAACAACAGTGCAGCCACTATAATTATGTTTTATCTCACAGGAGTTCAAAAGGAGGGCTTTCCCACTGCCACTCTGTTTTCATAGCTGTCTGCTTCAGAACCATTTTGGCTGTTGGTGTTTTATGTGGAAAATTAAAGGGGAATGACTGTCATAACTTCCTAATGACATCTTGGGGTTGTTTTGTATGCTAAGTCATTCGTATCTTTTACAATTTAAAAGCATGCTAACGTCATTCACAGAATAGTCATGCAAGACTGCCCACGTGTTTGCAAATAAATGTTAGAATTCGTGGCGATTGTTTTTTCTCATGCCAAAGATGGTTAAACAATTCTCATGTTTTCTTCAAGCACTTTCTCTGTAAATAGGAATGCCTCTACATACATCTTCTAAATGTTAATAGCAAAAATCCACAGACAGCTATATTTTGCAAGCTTTTATTCGTAATTTATTTACAATTGACAATTGGAAAATCATAAAAATAATTACGAGAAGTAAGTTTCTATCAGCGATGTGCACAATTGCAAATAATAAGTAATATTTCAACTCTTCCCAGAGCCCCCTTATAGAGCACTACTGAGCTATTACAACTTCAGGTCAACATCATGTATTTTCTTATCATGTAAGTATCGCCTACAATCTTCTGCTGTTGTGATACTATAGTTGTTTTCAATCTAAGATGTATATGCATTTCGCACACTCCAATGGCTTTATATCAACATAACATATTTCATTAGCTAATGAAGACAGAAGCCAAGCAATTTATTTTCATTGTATACACAGTTGGATGTTCAGTCAACCTGAAATGTGAAACAGAAATATGCTAAAACATGCTTGTATCATTTTACTACTTTGATGATATCTCTATCTATGACTGTATCCTCATGTGACTCTGATAGAGGGTGTATTTCTTCTTTCACTCGTGTTAATGTAGTGTATTAAATGGAAGACCTATTGGTCTTTGATTTTTCCTTTTAACCTAACAAGAAATTACACTGTTTTAAACCACTTTAAAGATTTTTAAAAGTCAATCAGTACCATGAAGTATCTTTATATAACATTTTGAGTCACTTTTAGAGAAGGAATTTGGTGCAGTGCTCCAACTGCTAGAGCTCATGTGTAATATGTAAGATTATAATACAAACAATACAAACAGACTACAATATGAAATATCTACAAGTCCTACAATCTTTGTATTCTTGTATTAAATTCGAGCCAGCATCTAGACCTGTTGCAGTCCATACAACAAGAATCGTAGGGGTTGAAAGGGACCTCTGGTAATCATCCAGTCCAACACTCCTGCTAAAGCAGTTGCCTACAGTAGTTTGCACTGAAAAGCTATTTTTGAGGCAGGTTTTGAGTATCTCCAAAGAAGGAGACTCCACAACCTCTTTGGGCAGCCTGTTCCACTGCTTTATAACCTTCAAAGTGAAAAAGGTTTTCCTCATGTTCACATGGAACTTCTTGTGTTCCAGTTTGTGCCCATTACCCCTTGTTCTGTCACCAGGCAGCAATGAAAAGAGCCTGGCCCCATCCACTTGATTCCTGCCCACTGGGTATTGATTAGCTTAGTTCATTTCCAGGTCTGCAGCACACAGTGTTAGACTCACCTGGTTGTGTGAGAGTAACAGAGCAAAACTTGCTGATCTTGTACGCGTTTGACTTTGGATGGTAACCTGCATCTCTTACAAATGTCAGCAAAGTGAAACCGGGTCCTCACATTCTTAAAAATCTAGTTTAAAAATCACACTTAAACAGACATCTTAGCATTTACTCTACTTTATTAGGTGTACTCATGGTGTTTGATGAAACATTTATTCCCTGTCTGTGACTGGTTGCGTCACGTCTTGCACTATCAGATAACAGCGCTATTCACAGCAGCGGGAGCTTTATGCTGTGTGCCTTTCCAAGCAGCGGACAGCCATGATGAAGCCACAGTTTACCTTCCAGCCCGTGTGCAATAATATCCCATTAATGCAGTAGGTGTTCTTTGTAATTATTTCAGCAAATGTAAGGTGCGGTCAGGATCTCTTTGCACCAGAATGGAGAATGCAATCCTCAGTTGCTAGCAGATGAAATACGACTCTTAATCAAAGTGATCCACTGCACATCTATTTCAAATCTGACACATAATTTAAAGTTGTGCATCTGCTGTTTCTGATTACAGTGTCCTTTGTAGTGTTTGGATTTCAACACAATAAGATGGCTGCAATCAAAAGGGAAGCGTTTCTGTTCCACTCCACTTGGAAGCAGTGGTCTCATGGATATCCTTCATCCTAGTAGAAAACAGGCTCAATTTATCTAAAACAACTCAAGATAAAATACAGCCAGTTGGCATCACATGTCACGTCTTTCCAAGCACAATATGTTTTAAAGAGAATAGGCCAAATTTCTTCCCAACATAGCTGCACAGAAACCCATTGGCCTGATTCGGCAGGTAGCCAAATGTAAACACTATTCCAGAAAAGGTTCGTTTGGAATCAAACATGGAAAACTTTGGAGCTAGGAAGATATCTGAAAATATTTGCTCAGTGGAATGAAGACATTTAAAATACTTGGCTAGATTCACCTTAGGGTTTATACTAGCTCCAGTGTAAACCTCATGGTGGATCAGAGCCACAGATGCCCACAGACCATGCAAGGGACATGGGGAAAAGTGACCAAAATCAACTTTGCTTCGGGGAGTTGTCAGCGTATGACCTCAAAGCTGGGCGTGCTCACTAGAAAGATGAAGTGACTGTAAGGTAAGCAATGACTTGACACATTGCTGCTTTTCTTTTGGGAGATGCCACCTTTTGGAAAATGCATGGAACTCAGCTAGGAATTGAAGCTGCAGAGGTCAGAGCCTATTCTTTACCAACTTCCATTTATTAATAATTCTTACCTGAAAATAAGTTTCCTTAAAGATTTTGTGTGTCTTTTGCCCAGTTCATATTTGAATGACACAATGGCAGAGACACCCTAGGGTGTTACCATGCTTTAAGAGGCCTTTTGCTTCAAGGCCAGCAACACTCGCAACACTCCCTACATGCAACCCTATCTTGCAGCATTGTCTCATGCCATTGTTCTCTATTGCTTAAATATTTGGAGAGGCCTGTCATGCTTTGTCATCACACCTCAGCCTTTTGGAGAATGTGTAAGGCAGATTTCTAGTGCTGAGTGGAATAGTTTAGAACTTGACAGTGACTCAAAAATTCTTCACCTGTGATTTCTCCAGTCCGAGGCATTTAGCAGCATGTACCAAAATCCTCAAACTTCTTATAGCTGATTCTGTTATAGATGATATTGTATGATTTGTTTGGATTCCCTGCTGGTTTCAAACTGCATTTTAAGAACTAGGGAAGCAGATGCTCATTTTTAGACTAATATAAGCTACTAGGAGCTCTGTTAAAGGCAGAACTGTCAGAAATTAAGATCAGGTTCCTATGGTTCTTGGCATAGAGAAAGCTGCTTGGATTTGGTTCCCATTAGTTATTTAGCACTTTCACTGTTTTCTTTTACTTCTGTTGCTTCATTCAACTAATTGCTAGGATTTGCTAGGATCTCAAAAACTCTTATTCCATGGAGACAAATACTATATTATTCTTTTCTAACACTGTTAAATCAGCAGGAGTTAATTGTATGCAGTTGAAGTAATGTGATATTATGAAGTTAAAAATATGCCAGTGGCCAAGCTGTATCAAGATGATACTGTGATTCTTCAGTCACCAGTAAAAAAGTAATCATATGCTCCAGTTTGTTTGAGCATTTTTCTCCCCACACATTCACCCACTCACAAGTGCTGCTTATTAAACATTGCCTTCTTTTTGGCTGCCAGCAGTGAGAAGTAGAAAAACCTCCTCACACTGGTACCCATTTTAAACGCTTCCTCAGCCTAAGTATTTCAAATGTTTGTAAACACTATCAATCATTATATTGAAGGACAGCAACAATCTTTGCAATAGCCAATGCATACTTTCAGGGCCAAAGTGTAGTACGTTGTAAAAATGCATACTGACCTTCTAGCATCATGAGTAGCAGCAAGTCAGCTGTGAAGCAGAGAAGTCAGCAGCCATGCATTTCATTACCTTTGATTTCAAAGTCCTTTGCAGAGATGTGTCATCAAGCATCTCATTCAGCTCTTTATTGCTGTGCAATATCTGCATTAAAACTTAAATTTCCTTTATACAAATTTTAACAGAATCCATTATCTTATAACAGGGCTGAAATCTCTGAGGCCTGGCATAAGAATGGATTTTTCTCTGAGGTTCAGACTAACCCCGAGTCATGTGGCAGATGGATCCAGTTAGCTCCAATTAAAATATGAGAACATTGGACTGATTTGGCACAGAGATGCTGCTGCAGGGGTGGGAAGAGTGCCTTCAAGGAGAAAGTGTAGGATTAAACCCTAGTACAAGTTCTCCTCATTATAAAATGTAGACTTTGTTATTGAAATTAACTATCATGGAAGAGAAATTTTGAGATTTAGATTGTTAGAGAGTATTCACACTTTTATCATACCAACAACTGAAGACATAAGCAGATAAATGGAGGCTAGCTCCCTAGAGGTGTTGTGGAACAGCTATCAAATCCTAGTTAAACTGTTTTAGAGTACAGGAAGACTTTGCCAGAAGGAATTTCTCCTTACAAGACACTGGAACCTCTGCCTTCCTGCATGTGAAGACAATACTTGTATGTCGTAGAGTACTACTCGAATGCAAAAATTATTAACTATTGAAAAGAAGAAAGGTGACTGTTTTTCTTCTCTTTTCTGAAAGCTGGTGCTTATAAAAGCATCTGAGATATGTTTCTAATGTATTCCTTAATATCGTGCACACAGGTCTGCTTCTCAGAGCTTATCTTTATAATTATGAATTTCTAAATGGAAATATTTCTTGAAATAGTAGTGCCTCATCCACAGCCCTATTAGATAACCTGAAGACTGTAGAAGTAGTAGAAACAATTTGCATGAATTTTGCTTGTAGATACAGGTAAGGTATTTCTTGCTTTTTTATTTTTTTAACTCACAGTTTTTAGTTACATCTCTTAATTTAAATACAGTAATTCTAACCAAAGAAAGGAGAAGGAAGGTGTTTTCCAGTCTTTTATTCTGCAATTCAGGCTCTACTTCATCCCCCTAGTACATCTGTTTCCATCTGACAAGTGCTTTATAACAAACATGTAGCATGATGTAGGCCTAAATGGGGGTAGTGTTTGCACACAGCTAGGCAGGTGTTAAAGCTCCTTTCAACACACTAATGACACATAAGAATCTTCAGTGAGAACACCTACCCAAGGAGTCATCCTATTTATTTTGTAAGTGCAGTCCCTAGTCCTGCCGATTTTGTCATTATGGATCCAAAACACAGCACTTCATCATTTCTCTTCCTCTGTGCTTTTCCCCAGTGTATCAAACATGAATGAAAAACATAGGCTCATTCTCTTCCTTTCCATTTCTTGCTACTTGGCATTAGTAGCTCAGTGATTTTAAAGACACATAGACACATAGACACAATTGACTTTTGAGGCAAGAAACTTGCCACCTAGAGTCCCCTTAAGATTCTGGCAAAATGCAGTAGGAGTTTGGTGTTTAGCCGAGGGCACACACAAATACAGCAGCTTGGACCCCATCAGCCTGGGCAGAAGGAAGATTGCAGATGCAGGTTGCACAGTCCTTCTTTGCTGCCATTTGGAGGAAGGGTAAGATTTGGACTGAAGGGCTGGTCAGACCACCATAACTGCAGTAGAGAAGGTCTGGATATAAAATAAGACTTAAGGATCTGTTCTCATGGTACATTAAGAAGGTAGGAGCGTTATAAGATCTGTTAAATTCAAGCTGACAAAATATGTTCCATTACAACTCCCCTACCCCAGGCTGGTCCACTCATAATTTTCTGATTATTTACACTAAAGTTTTCCATGCTTGGTCTTTTTCCAAAGGTAAATTTCATCGTTGGGTTTTAGCAGAAATCCTGCTGCTGGTGCAGGGAACCGGTATCTTTATAAGTCATCTGAATTTTATTATGGAGTTAAAAAAAAAAAAAAAGGCCAAAGTCTGGTGCTCGGAACGAACAAAAACTGTCACTACTACCAAGCACAGTTGAGCTTTTCCAAAGCAACATGAAGCATATGTTGCTTTTGTTCCGTTTGGCTAAGGTCAAGAATGAACTAATTCAATGTCTGGTCCGGTTAGAGAATTACTCTTTCTCCACACAGAACTGTTTTGAATCTTGAGCTATGGTTCAGCGTTGTTGGTTTCATCATGTGATGGATCAACCCCACAATTTAGTAGCAGCCTCAATAGTCCAGAGACTATACAAGCTCTCCTGGCAAAGTTATGCAAGAGCAGAGGGTTATTTTGTTTTGTTTTGTTTAATGGGGCTGTAACCTTGCCAAATAAAGAGGCAGACTACACGTCAATAAGCCTTTTTTGAACTGTAGAGTTTCATTGAGATCACAACAATCTTCAAGAGAACAGATCTTTTTAAAAATTACTTTGGATAACATGTCTTCTTGGGGTGTTGAGTTACAACAAAGCTCATATATCCATTATATAGCCTTAGATAAATCAGAAATTTGGCCTGAGTTTTGCTCTGCAACTTTCGAAAAATAGTTTCAACTTTTTGTCTGCCTCAGAGAGGACAAGAATTAGAAATGACCTAAAAACAGATACTACATAAAGATAAAAAAGTTACTGTTGTCATTTTAGAAAGATGGAAATTTATACATTATTACAAACACTTGTTCATTATTATTTATTTTTTTTTAATTCTTACTATTATTAAGTTAGTAGTAATGAAGATCTGTAACATAAGAGGAAAACAGAGGACTAAAAGAAAGAATTTGTTTGGCTTAAAAGGAAGAGGAAGGTGTCAGACAATTAAATATTTTCTTTATGGTTCAGTCCAAGAAAAATATTCAATAAAGTCATATTGGTGATGTTCTCCCCGGTAGAAAAATTGGAGGTAATTCTGCTATCATTTCTCATTATTGTCTACTATTGCATAAGCAGCAATCCAAAAGTGCTTGAGTAGGTTCGTACCCAAAGCAAACATCAGTATCCATCTTGAAAGCATTCCAGATGAAACCAGGGTCGTAAAACAAAATGGAAAGTTGACGGTTTTATTGTTGATGAACGTTACAATCAAGTAGTTATCTGATGGATCAGCTGCTTTTTATGATCCATGATGAGAAATGTAGCTGTCATAAGAGGAATAGATTTCTCATCATAAAACTTACCTCTGTAATTTCAGCACCTGAATAAGTGCCGCCTCAGGTGCTGATTGTGCTAGTAAACACTGTCTGAAGAATGATTTCCCCATCTGTTTCTCCTCCTTCCATTCAAATGTGCAGTTTGGCAACAAGTGTTTTTCTGTAGCTCCCTTTCCTTCAGCGGCTGGTGCTATTAGAGATCTCATATGAGTTGGCTGCAGTTGGATAGCTGGTGATGCAGGAGTTCACCTGAGGAAAGAGACATCTTTGCAAGGTATGTGGGTCAGTATTTCTGTAGACATCTGGTAAAGCAATCTGTCATTGAGAAGTTACCTCTCTGGTGAAACAACGTACTTCAAATCACTGCTGCCACCGAAAGGGTCTGAATTCATGTATGTCATATAACGCAGTGTAATTAGTGAGAGAATAGCTCCTAACTTATGTAGGTTTCCTTGGTTAGGCCCTTGGCATCCAGATAGATGTCTAAAATTACAGCTTTCAAACCACTACTGTCTTATTTACGTATGACACGTTCTTTATGAGAGAACACAAGATAGACATTTGAGGGCATAGATCAAAGCATCAGGTCCCCAGAAAGCTGTGGTTTCACTACAATCCATAAGATTTCTTCTGTATAAATTGCCTGGATGTTAAAAGCAAGGCAACCTCCTCATCTAACGTGGTGACTGAACCACAGGAGCAAACTTTCCTCTCAAATCTGTGCTGCAGACTCCCCTGTGTTTGAGAGAGGTTATATGTTTCAGAGTGCTGACAGACACTATTACATATTGTCCCTTGTTCACCTCAGTTCCACCAGCCTCTGAAAGTTCTGTGCATCCCTGAATCTCTCTGCCCTTGGCAATTCTGCTGGTGAGACTCCCAGCTGGGGGTGTGGTTTAGCTAAAATGGGTGCTTTTCACCAAAATAATAAATTATTCCTATACTACTGTCTGAAGAGGATGGATCTGGAGCCAATTTAGTGAGCATAAGTTACAATTGACTTTGGAAGTAATAACTTACACTTGGAGCTTTCTTAGATGTATAGCCAAAGAGCTGTCTGGCTGCATGTGTTTTTACACATCTTTCAGCTAAATTAGAAATCCAAGTGCAAAACCTAATGCTCAGAGATATCTTAGAGATTTGTGGCCTTCCCTGAAAGACTTTGGGTCCATAAACTAGCCAGAGGGTCTCCTCCTTTCATATACTTTCTTCCTCGTGTGTGGGAAATTGGTAAACTGGAGTTTATTGTATCTGAATTAATGAATCTGAGTATAATTTGCCTCAGTCCTGACAAACTGTGTTAGAAAGCTGATTAGTGGTGGGAGCAAATTTAACAGAACACCTGCTCCACAGGTGGAACCAATGATTGAACTATATATATATTGATGTGTGGGGAAGGTATAAAAGCTGTAGGAGGGCATCATGGTGGGCTGGGGAATAGGAGGACAAGGGTGAAGCTTTTATGTGACTGGGAAGGAAGGCAACAATGAAAAGGGAAAAAAGTGTAGTAGAAGAAAAATCTAAGAGAACTTTGATAAATTGAAGATGCTGAGAATATCCAAGAATGCTCATTCTAGGGTATAATGAAGCTGTGTATGCATCCAGTATTATCTGTTCACAATGAGAAAGAAAAGCTTAATGCAAAGCCTGATATCAAGGAAAGAATCCACTGTTGAATTTAGGGTCTTTATATCAAGCTAATAAGAGGGCTGAATAAAGGAGACATTGTAAAGAGCAGGAATGACAGCAGTTGCGGATAGTTTGTTTTGTTTTATAGTCAAATTTGTGAGTTTAGCCTGTTGGGGTGCTACCAGCAATAATGATGAAGGTTGGAAAGCTTGGATGTATTTAGCCTACTCAGCATCTACCTGGCCAGGAGTGGGAGTTTGCATGAGGACGTGCAAGTGCCTCCTCACCAGAAATGGAAATCTCAAAACAAGGTATTCCTCTAGATAGGTTGAGCAGGTGTATTGAATTGCTGGCATGCTTTTAGTACGCTGGTCACCGTTTCTGAGAGAAAGCTAAACGCATTCCACCTCAAATAGAGAAAGTGAAGCTCTTAGATTTGTGGGAAGAAGAGTTTTATTTCAGGGAGATGATGAAGTATATATGAGGAAAAAAATACCCAACAAGAGCAAGAACCGTCTCTAAATGTGCTTTTCATATGTGGATTTGAATGTGCTAAATGTTGTGTATGTTGTTGCATTTATTTCTTTTCTTATGTAGACAGGCACAAGTCTTCACTATATTGTATTCATTGTACTTTGTCTAATTCATATGCATACGAGACCAAGGGTAAATTGAGTTGATTGCATCTTTTTGTTAGATATATGAATAACTATTCAGGATGTAAAGCAGTTGAAAATGATGCTCTTCTTACCTAGTATTTGCATGCCTGCTGGCATGAGGCATCACATATTTCACATGGATCCTGCAAAACAAGAACTGCTTTTGAAAAATGCCCTGTTGTGTAGTTGATTGTTTTTATATGCGATTCCCAGAATTGCATGCTCAGTTCCAGTAACCACGTGCACAAAAATGGCTGCAGCAAGGTTTTCAGGATTTTTAATAGTATGGCCCCAAACCTCAGTGTTCACTGCTGTGTTGTTTTATGCAGTTTTTTGTAAGATAACTGAGATAAACATGAGATTGGTTGTTGGCTGTTCAAGCCAGAGGAGGCATACATGTACATGTGTGGGGCTACAGGACTGCAGAATTTTTGCTTTAAATATTGAACTTGATAAAGGGAACTAATGTACCAGAAGAAATATAGTACAGCCAGTGGCAACAGTTCAAGTAAGCAACAAGCAGCTTCTGAAATTTTGCATTTCCAGTGCATGAATCTTGAACTAGCAGTGTCACAGGGAAGGCTGAATCTTTGCCATAAAGCTATTAAAACAGGCTGCAGTAGTTCAGAGAATACTTAATTGGTGTTTCTCTTCTTTGCATATCATTTTTCTCATCAGCTCTAATACTTTTTTTCCTCCTCAGTAAACTTCTTTGCCTTAAAGGACTCATGAAGGAAATAATTAAAAAGTACAGAGAGGAAAACTGTCTGAGCAGAAGAGGCAGAAATCCAAGGTGCTTAGGGAAGTGCCTCAAACACTGTTTTGGATTATTAATTTTTTTCTTACTATTATTTTATGGTGTTGTTTATGTTTAATTACTCATGTTTTCCTAACCCGTGTGACAGGCGTAATTTGAAGAGCAATAGTAATGATCAAGCTGTGGAAGTGCCAGCTGCTGCCTACGTGCTCAGGCAAGCATAGAGCAAGCAGTGTCATCTCTTGATTAGATCTGAACTTCTTTTTTATGTTGATGAAAATGATCCTGACTGTTATTATTTAAATATAAGTGATACCAAGAGGCACTATAGGAAGTCAGAGCACTCTGTTCACTCCCTATAAGGAATAGTAAGTTCATGGGACTTCACTGCAGTATGTGCTCTTCAAAGGTTTACTTTCAAAAGATAAAATTAGTTTAGTTGGATCTTTCTACTAGAAGCTTCCAGGCAGCCCATCTATACCAATATAACTCCTTTTATTATCAGTGGACAGTGTCAGTCTTAACATTTTCAAATCAAACCACGAGATCACAGACATTAGTAGTGTCATACACTGTTTGCTAGCATATTGTGAATCTCATTTGGAAGCAATAGTACCACACTGGATTGGGATTTTCTGGTTACTATACCTTTGGGTTATTTCATGCTTCAGTTGTGTTGTACTGCAGTGACACACTGGAGGCAGCACTGCTGAACAGATGAGAGGTCATCAGAACATGAAGTCTTCTTGGGTTATTCAAATAATACATGGAGGTAAAATTACTAATTGTGGATATCTTGGTAATGGTTTGTAAAGGTTGCTGTTGCAATACGTTTGAAGGCTTTTATACTTCTCTTTTTAAAAGTGCATTGAATTATGCACTGCTAAAGCACTCCTTCCAGTACCTAAAGGGAGTCTATAAACAGGAGGGGAATCAACTCTTTAAAAGGGCAGATAACAGCAGGACAAGGGGAAATGTTTTTTAGTTGAAGGAGGGAAGATTTAGATTGGGTATCAGGGGAAATTCTTTATTATGAGAGTGGTGAGGTGCTGGAACAGGCTGCCCAGAAAGGTTGTGGATGCCCCGTCCCTGGAAGTGGTCAAGGCTAGGTTGGATGGGGCCCTGGGCAGCCTGGTCTGGTATTAAATGGGGAGGTTGGTGGCCTTGCGTGTGGCAGGGGGGTTGGAGATTCATCATCCTTGAGATCCCTTCCAACCCAAGCCATTCTATGATTCTGTGAAAGCGATTTGATGGTCCAATTTCTCTTGGAGTGAAAAGGAAATCAGGGGAAAATAAAAATGCTGCTGTTGGCTGTGGCATCAGTGTGCTGCAGGGTCCTTCCATGGAAGTGATATAGTGAATTCCTGAAAGACAGTGAAGTGGAATAAGTTTATGTTCCCTGAAGCCAGGCTATCATGAAAATTGTATTACCTATTACCTTTCTCATTTATTTTGTTTTCATAAACCAGAAAGTACTGGAGTCTCGTGATTGCACATAAATCTCAGTTTTTTGACACATGAAGTTTTTGCTCTAATGTAGTATTTGAAGAGAAAGTCTTTGAAAAGAAGAATGTTAAATCTTTAGAGCACTGGAGACAAGTAAACCAGTAAACTCTTGAGTTCTGTTACTTCCAGGTCAGTTATAGGGCCTGGAGGGGAAAGGTGGAGCAAGCAATAATCATTTTATAGCATTACTAGGGTAAGCATTTGGTTTGAGTGAGAGAAGCTATAGAATAAAATCCAGGGACATAAGTAGAAATGACAGTTTAGACAAGCAAGGAATATGAGATTGAGTAATTCACCTACTGTGTCCAGGTGCTGTATGTCCACTCATCCTCAGAGCTGTTTGCTGCTGAGGGTCTGTACTCACCTCACAAAAGCAAGGACGTACTTGGGGCAGATCATTTTTGGCCGGATGCACTGTGACTTGAATACTTTGGCTGTTCAATCTGTAATAAATCACACATTTATCAGACGGAAGCAGTGGGATACAGCCTGGAGGCTCTTCCCCTCTCTCACAATCCAAGGTATTGGATAAGTCTCCAAATCTTCGTGCCTCTCAGCTTTCTAAAATGGAGGTGGCAATGTGTTCTTGCCATTGTAATGTCATTACTGTTGCTTGATTCTATAAAATCTGTATTTTTCTTCTCTGTAGGTTCTCCAGTCATTGTAGTGCTGCTGTGGAACAGCTTTATTTTGTCTTAATGGTATTATGTCCTCTTGAAGTCTTGCTGAGGTTACAAGTGAAATAGATGCCAAGATATTTATCTAGCTTTCTTCAGCTGATGGTTAGATTCTCAATAGCTACATGACAATTCTGTCATTCGTGGCTTTATGTGTTCACATATATTGCCTGTTAGGTTGAATTACATCAAACAAAGTAAACTAAACCACAGGGTTTATCTTTGACTTGCACTGGGAAAGAGCTGTGAGCTGCAGATGGATCCTAACAGGATAATCAATGAGGCGATACTTGACTTTGATAGATTTCCAGAGAAAAGACTGCCATTTTTGTGCTCGCGCAGTGTAAAAAGGTCCCTTACCTGGTGTCCCTGTGCTGCCAGTGTGAATGAAAAATAGGATTTCTTGTCTGAGGAACAGCTCTTTCTTTCGTAGTGAAACTTGGCAGAAGACATACTGTGTGAATGGTCTCATGAGACACCTTCCTTGTAGGAAAGTGATGGATGAGGCATCTCACGTTTTATACATAATACTGGTGAAAGCTCTGGGCTATTCTGAGCTTGTGCCTATTACTGTGTGTGTCTGGGTAGCTTGCTTGTTCTTTAGCTGTGGAACTAAAGGAGGTTTAGCAAGTAGGGCAGGACCACTAGAAAATGCTAACTTTATCCCTTCTACAATGCTTATTCATATTTGATTGCTGCAGGGTGAAATAATGAAGCATTTTTTGGTAACTGATCAAAAATTCCTTTCTTGTTTAATTGAAGGTGTTTAAGCTTAGAAGGTCACTGAGAGGACAGATTTAAAGAAGTGTTATTTGCATTTGGTGATGCTTTGGAAAGAAAGAGAGCATATTATGCATGCTTTTAAAGTATATATGATGAATGTGCTGCCAAATCTGTGGAATTTTATAGGCAACTACTGTGAACATCAGTAGCAATAAATGAGTCTGGTTTTACCCCTACAGAAACTGGCACTGTAAGCTTTAGGAGATCTTTGTGCCTTTTAAAGCTTATTTCAACAAAGTTTCAGCCCTGTCAGCAAACCTCTGCTGTGTTGGTGGTACTTTAAATTGTCTCCCAAACCCTGCAACATTCTGCACAGTATTCAAACCTGAGCAAAAAGAAAGCTGGCACTTGTGTGTGCTGAAGAACCACTGAAAAAGGGACAAGTCTGTAAAGATACATAGAGAACACCTGGAAAAATAATGGAAAAACATTCAAGGGAAAAGATCACTATAGCAGAAAAGAGGAGGGCAAAGTTTCATTGGGAGGTGATGTATTTTGAGGGTAGATGAGAGATGATGAGGGAACGCCAGGTTTAAGAGAGTGTTTGTAAAGAAGAGAATGATGCTCAAAAGAGAAACAGGAGCTTAAATGCAAGAAAAACTGGGAAAGACCCCAGATTAGGAAAGAAAAATGTCTGAAAGTGAAAGGAGAAAAACAACATTTTCTAGAACAACAAATGAAAGGAAATCTAATAGGAAGTTGTTTTTATTAACCAAGATGACAGAACACGCAATAGCAAACTACCAAGAATGTTGTGGAAAATCCAGTTATTTTTCCAGTCCGGACAAGAAGGACCTGTGACCATTGACCAGTAAGAGCCCAAGGCTCAAATTATTAAGCAGCAGGATTTGCTGGAATCTGCATTTGTTCAGATACTTAGCAATCCACTTCCATCACAGGCAAAAACCATCCTGAACACCACATAGCTCATATGCTCATAGCTCAAGTGAATGTCATGGAGCCCTGCTCCATGGGGCATCATCTCTTTGCATAGCAATGTGATAGCAACCCTCCACTAGTCTTGGTGACGAAGATGTGCACCCCAACTGTCTTTCGTCCTTACTAAAAATGGCAGTATGCGCAACATCTAACACAGATAGCCAAAAGCTTCAGATGCTTTGCAGGGAAAATGAAATGAACATGCTTCACAGTTCATTCTGAGTGGCACTTCTTGGGGTTTCAAAAAAGGCAAGAGGAAGAGAAGTCTACTTTTCAACCAGGTTTGTGCTTCCGAACTTCTAGAGGCTGCAGTGACTTGCAGAGCATCCTTTCAAAATCTGTAAGATGCCATGGCAATACTCAGCCCACGTCCCTAACACATTTGCAAGAGACTGTGAGACAGGGCAGTGGGGAGCATGCCTGTGTTTGCAGCGATAGCTTTTTTCATCCATAAAGGAAATACTCAGCTGCCTACTTTGCTTGGACTTAACAGTGGCCAGTGTTTTATCCTGGGAGTCTAGGTTGAATACACATGCAGCATAGAAATATATTTCTTTACGGACAGGAAATGCAAAAGGCTTTTAATGGATAAAGCATGAGTTTAAAGCATTAAATGTGACCTGTTTTGTTGTGTGCCAGTACCTGCAAAGGGTTATTCTTTGTAGTGTCCTACTTGGACTCAAACACTAAAGCTTTCATCAAAGTAAATCTGATTATTTTGCACATGGTTTTCCTGAAAGGATGTTATGATTTTCTAGATGTTTGGTGGCTGGTGATAAATTAGGCTTTTATGATGTCATGTGAAAGGCCGCTGCTTGGACTTCCTTCTCCATCAAGCGTACTGAAGAATACCTTTGGGATGTACTCAGATTCAGAAATGATCCTACCTTGTTTTATAGTAACCCTTTCGCAGTTCATTGTTGGCTTAAGTGGAAGAGCTTGGGCAATGATTTCATCAGTTTCACAGACAGAAGTCCCATGGTATTCTGTCTTTTTCCATGGGTAACAAAGCCTCAGCTCATGAGCTCCCTTTAAACCTTTCACAGCTTAAATTCTTCCCGTATATTGTGTCTTCAAAAGGGTTTTCGATTCTGATGGGGGTTTTAGTGAGAAATTGGAATGTGGTCAGTGGTTGGGGGAAGGTGATGTGCCCCATAAATTAGGTCAGGTTTATGACTGTGCAGAGGGAGGCTGTTTCTAGAAAAAAAGCCAGCAGTTAAGGGCAGTATGATGCTGTTTTGCCCAGAGAAGTGATAGCTCTGTTCTTCACCCCGCTTAGTCCAAGGGAGGGAGTATTTACAACAGCAGGTTTTTCATCAATGAGAAATGACTAAATGCTCCATGCTAAGTCTTTCATGCTTGTTAATCTCTACTGGGGAAGAAGACAGGAAGAGGGAGGTATCCATCCCCTCTCTGTCCTTTTCACCCATAGTCTTACTGTAGGTTTCAGAGTGGCAGAGGTTCATACATTGCTATAAACGTGCCAGGAAGGGAGCGTCATCTCTCCTGTCAACCCTGATTCACAGAGCAGTGAAATGAGCACTGAACGCAGGTCAAATAAAGCAATTGCAGATCATAGGTGAGTTAGAGTTTTCCAGTGACATGTTTTTTAGATGAAAAATGACCTTTTGAGGAAGTTAATGTAACTTTATGTTAAAGGACCTTGACTTTCTCAGAAATGAATGTTCTTAGGGCTAGTAAAATCACCAATCTTTGACACGATAGAGAAAATCGCACTCTGCAGTAATAATATTCTGCTGATCACTAAATTTCTGCTTAATGCTCTGAAGTTACATAGATAAATATCTGTAAGTAGAGTACGTACTCACTGTCCTAATGTTTACAGGTTTGTTGCTTATCTTCTGGTATTCAACTGGCAATGAAAATTAAACCTACAAACATATAGTTTGTTATAAATGAAGTGTCTTTTCAGAGGAAGCAGAGAAGAAACTAAGTAACCTAGCAGCACGGATTTGTGGGGTTATCTGTCTTCCTGTTCATCTCAACGTGTCAGTCAGTGAAGACAGCTAGCCTGGGGACCATATTCCTCTTCCAGTCAGAAATGCAGCTATTACTGCACAGTAACCCTGCAGAAATCAAACAGCTTTACAGGGTGATTTCCCAATGTTTCCAATAATGTAAAAAGTAAGGAATGATGAGAATAATGATTGGATTAATGAACAAAACTGTGAGAGCTGCATTCAGTAATTCTAAAGAAGCAAAAGCCTTCCAAGGCCCAGAAGTGGCAGGGAAAAGAGGAGAAACCTCCTTCTTCACTGTGTTGCAGCTGATCTCTACCCTCACAGGTCTTGTTTTGGTGACATGAAGGTCATGCACCGCCATTCTCTCTACTGTCTGACTAGGCAGCTTGGCATACAACCACCCCAGCACCTCAGCTGGAAAGAGAAAATGCATGAACATTTCTGAACTCCATCATTACAACATGGGTTATTCAGGGGCTTCTTTATCCACAAGTTAGCATGATGCACACAAAGGGCAGCTCACACCTCATTTCCGACCAGCAGCTTCACTACAGGGCAGCAACAGCCAGCAGGTGTTGTACTGTCCTTCACTGCCATTTTCAAAGAGGGACTGCATTTTAAGGGGCAAGAGGAGTAGCTTGGCTCTTAGTAACGTGTAGCGTGTGATAATTATTTTCTATTTTAGCAAAATGCTTAAGGTATTTAGCTGTGATTAATGTTTTTACGTGACTGCGTGTGCCGTATCAGAATTAGTGTGTTAATATGCCCAGTGCTAAGATCTGAACTACTGTCAGACTGGATATTGGAAACTTTTCTTCTCTGAAAGGGTGGTGAGGCACTGACATAGGCTGCCTGGGGGGGAAGAGGGGTGGAGTAACCTTCCTTGGAGGCATTCAAGAAATGTGTAAATGTAGCACTGAGGGACATGGTAAGTGGGCATGGTGGAGTTTGGTCGACAGTTGGGATAGATGATCTTAGTGGTCTTTTCCCACCTTAATTATTCTATGATTCTGTGACTATGATCCGTACAATGAATAGCAGGAGTGGTTTATCCTTCTCCTTCACTCTTGTAGGCGCTCTGCCTATTCACCAACAAGTTTCTGTAAGCTAAGAGCCACCTTATTATCTGAAAGACCATTCTGCAGAGCTGTGAGCTGAGGTTACAGCTTTGCTTCCATCCAAGCTGGGAACACCTTCCAGGAATCTGGTATTGCTTTGGGGCAGATCAGGAGGAGTGTAAGCCAGGAAGGAGTTTTGCTGTTCCCTGCTTCTGGGAGCATCCTCCAGCCTGCCCCATGGCTGGTCCTAGAAAGTAGCCATAGCCAGGCCTGCTGTAGGGTGCTCCACTCCTGATTCAAGGCAAGTTAGATCCATTACTGCCTTGTAGGGGATATCAGGCTGTAAATCAGGAGGGGTGTTGTCTGACTCAAGGGACAGCATTGGCTGAGACATCTTCTCAGGCTTTGCTTGGCACTGAAACACAAGGCCTGCACATGCTCTCCCCAAGCCGCCTGCCATGCCAGCCTGCTGCAGCCCTGGTGCCCCCAAAACCGCCATGCCTGACCACGAGGCTGCCACAGCCCCGGGCCCAGCCGAGCTCTACGTGCTGTGTTATCGGTGCCGGTGGGTCGGGCAGAGCCGTGCTGATGGAGCCAAGCGAGGCGTCGCTGCCTGCCGCCGTTTGGCCCCGCTGATGGACGGTGCTGCCGAACTCTGACTTCCTGAGCAGGCCAGATGGATTGCTGTTTTCTTCTCGTCTCTTATCACCCCTGTCATTGCAGGACAGGCCTGGCCTCGCTGCAGTTCATGCTGATAGGCAGCGGTGAAGTGGAAAAGGCGCGGGAGGGAGGGGAGGAAAGGGATGTAGGGAGGAGGAGGAGGAGGGAGACGATCTCTCTTGCTGTTATTATCGCCCTGATGTTTATTGCTGCACCAAGCTCATTTGCCTTAACCCTTTGGAAGCTGGTGACACTGAAGATTATCAAACAGATAAGGTAAAACCGCTGCTCTAACACCTGTGAAAAAGCAGGGATGGTGCCCAGGTTGTACAGGCAGCGTGGCTGCGGTGGCCCCTTGTGCTGGGTTGCGTGCCCTGGAGGTGCCCAGCGCCTGCAGCCTGCAAGGGCCCTCAGAAGCGCAGGTGCCCAGCGCCTCACAGTGTCAGCACGGCCCTCTGGTTTTCCTCTCCCTCCCCTTCCTTTCCCCTTGCCATGGGTTTATTAAAATCGGAGCTTTTCTGAGCAGGGAGGGGATTTGCGCATGAAAATATGCGGGGGGGGGTGGGGGGGGAGAAAAAAAGCGTGCCTCTTATTTTGAGTGATATTTTGTTATATGTGAGTCTCAACCTATCGGTTGCTTTTTGCCTTTTGCCTTTTCCTGTGGTTCTTTGCAAACAATGCTGTCTTTCTGCTAAAGACTGCTGACCCAAGAGTGGAAAGCAGTCTGTTCATGCTGCATTAAAACAAATTTAGATCAGGAACCAAATTCACTGGCATTCCTCTATTCCCTCGGCACCCTGGCTGCTCCACAACTTTGCTTTTCTAAGAACAGAGGAAAGAAAAAGTGAAAACGGAGCGACACATCACGGCTCCTCTGAAATTCCTGAAGATGTTTACTGTGTTGTCACTAGCCTTAGGCATTGCTCATGGATGTGTTTTCTCTCCACTCTCCTCATATTTATTGTGGTGATAGGAGCCTATTTCTTTAAAATTGCACATTTTTTTCCCCCGTTACTATAGATATTATACCAAACAGTACCCTTTGCAGACGTGGAGCCAGAACTCTCTGTACTTGCAGAGCAGGGCCCACAGCCCAGCAGGCGCAGTGCTTGTGTCTGGGACTCCTTCAGGGTGCTGGTGAGAGCTCAGCTCAGCTGGGCACTGGGTTCTGTACCAGCAAGATGCACGTTTTCAGGCTCTGCAGCTCCTGTCTAGTGAGGTCTTGCTGCTTTTCCTAACAGTGCACTGGGAACAGCTCAACTAAAGTCACAGCAACTGCTCTCTGTCTTTGCATCTCTGTTGGGACACAGCATCCCAGGGCCTGGTGGCAAGCAGGGAACTGGAGAAATGCAGGCAGAACTGGGTGGTGAGCTGCACATGCAGCCTGCTGTCTGCTGCAAGCACTGTAGCAAGGCTGTTCCCCTGCAGCAGCAGGGGGAATGATCTGCAGCAGAGGCCCAGGAGTACAGTGCAGCAATGCTGTTACTGAGACGTGCTCAATAAAACTTGCTGTGAAAAAAAAACGCTACAAAAAGAGCACGAAAGGAGGCATTGCTTCATAAAATGAAGTTTACTGAGATAAAAATGCAAAGCTGTAAGCTAATGTTGCTGGCTTCAAAAGTTGTTTATTAATTTTTTTTCTAATGGGACAAGTTAAGGGAAGGGTCTTAAGTAGGAGACAAGGAAAGTAAAAGACAAGCAGCGTTTGCAGGAGATGTTTGCCTCTATTCTCTTGAAATCCTTCTTGACAAAACTCCTTGAGGAACAGTGCAAGACTAAACACGTAAGCCAGAGCCTGTGCTGAGCTGGGTCTGCACTTCGTACTTGTGGGAGCTCTGCTGTAACAAATCATCTTCCAAGCAGCCTTGCTGATTGTGAACCTAACCCTGGCCACTTTTCAGATGCAGTAAAACTGTTGTGTGCTTAGATCAAGTCTGTTTATTTTTAGAGGTAAAGCCTTGTCTCTGCCGCAGCAAATGGAGCTGGGCATGATTCCATCGCAGGTGTTTTCTGAGGATTCAGTCTGCATTTTATTCTGCTGTAGCAGCAAGCAAAAACTGGCTCTCAGTGCTGGCTTAAGCGAAGGAACATTTTAAAGGCAATCAGCTGAGCTGTAGCAATTAAGGAAACCTTGGATTTCTTTCAGGCCACACTATCTCCTTTTTCTCACATTGTCTTGAAGCTTTACATTTTCAGCTAAGGCTAATTGAATGAGACAGTGATGCATTGTACGCTGAAACCAGATCAATCACTGCATGACTCAAAATAAAAGCAGCGATGACACCCAGAACAAGAGCTTGGGAAATGTGATATTTACATCAAAATATTCTACATTTTTGTCTCATGGCTTTAAAACCTAATTTTAAAATGCCCTGATGCTCTGCATAACAAATTTCTCCCTGCTTATCTGTCTGTATTGGCATGTGTGCATTTGGACAATGAAACTGAATCATAAAAGCAGATTTAGTAATAGTGAGGTATGTTCTATGCAGTTAAGCAGCCTAACATACAGTTGTGTTTTCCACCTTCCTTCACTTTAAATATTTACCTGGATGCTGTTTCCAACTCTTAGACAGCTTCCAGGCAAAACTTGTCATAAGTATTCACTTATGCTAACTATATTTGCATGGAAAATAAGGGAATGTTCCTTCCAAAATGATTAACCAAGAGTGAAGACTTAGTTTCATCTTTGTGACCTGAGCACCGTAAGAACAACAGAAAGCCTTAACCGGTGTTTTCGGGTATGCAGACTCTCAGCTCAGTATCTGAATCCCTTGTGAAGTCAGAGGGCTTTGTTTTCCTGTCAGTACATAAAGTGCAGCGCTGTGGACAAAGCTCTCCTGCGGGGGCACAAAGCACAGAGTGCAGTCATTCCATCATTTCCACGCCACACGGGGATACCGGCAGCCCGCGTTCAGCAGCAGCACCCAAAAACATCCACAGCTTCCCCAGTGACAGCTCACCTCTTCTTTCTTGGCTGATGGCACCTGCAGAAAGTGGAGCCCCAATGCTGCAGAACCTACACACTTTATGGATCAGTGTGCCAGAGGTTTTTGGAATATATATGTATATATTCTTGGAAGCCTGACAAACGCATCTCTGGTTTCAGTGAAAGGCTGGGATAATATAAACAAGCAGTCATTCTGTTCCAAGAGGAGCTTTTTGTAATATTCTTATTTTATTGTAATTACCTTATTGTTTTCATATTATGAGCTACTTGTAGAAAAATACAGGAAACACGACTGTGATACAATCCTTTAATCAGGAGTAGCTTTGTTCCAGTCTTCATTTCTATTCAGTGTTGAAACCTCGCCTAACAAGAGCAAAACCAAACCTTGAATTTAGATGTAATACAGCATTAATACTGTGGTATCACATAGCATTTTATCTCTGGACATGAGAACTTCTGTAAGAGAACCTTTTAAAAAGTTTATAAGGGTTTTTCTGTGCACAAGGTGTTTTCAAGTAAATCTTACTACAGAGTAGTGCTTCTCAAAAGTACATAAACTTCTTCAAGAGAGCCACTTAAAAATCTTTTAACCTGAATCAGCTGGGGCATTTGTATTATCATATATATTAAATCTTCTCTTTTCTCCCTCTCTTTTTTTTCCTTTTGCTCACGGATTATGCCAGAATGCATTTACTACATCATTGTTAAAGCATGAGAGCTTTTTAAGAAAAAAAAATCCATTTTTTTTAGTATGTAAATGAATTTGATACACTAGTTATTTGTCCTACCCCTATGTGTAATCCTGTGCTGCAAATCATTTTACTACTGATTTCAAATCTTCCTCCCCCACATTTTATTTTGACCTATTCAGCAGCCGAATGTTTATGTTTTTGAATTAAAGACTGGAATTAAGGTGTTGGTTTTTTTTTAAATCTGAACTGTTTTAACAAAAAGCATTTGTCCAAGAAAGCTAAAAGACTGCTCCCAAGCTGCTCGAAAGCAGAATGCAGCCACATACAGCGAGCAACGGCAATTTGTTTGCTTGTTCCTGGTCCATTTCTTAGCTGGGAAAGCTGTATCCTTGATAGGATCGGATTCAAAGGATATTTTTGCTACAAAGATTGTGGATGTGAAATTATTGCTTAAACAGCATTTCCAAAAATGAAAACAAGTTTTATGATACGGCTTTTACGACTTAAAACGAGGTGGTATTAAAACGCAACTTGTAGCTCGTGGCTCGAATTAGAACTGAATAAAAGGCAGTTGTTTTCATAATGAAATTATTATTTTAAGAAGGATTTCCTTGTTTGCAGGCACATACATACACACGTATTAATGTGAACTAAGCTGAACCCCAGATAAAAGGCATACCTCTGTGAGTGCGTTAGGGCCCGATCCAAATTTTATCAAAGTTAGTGGGAGCCTTTCTCATTTCAAACCAGATTTTGCAATCCATATTCACACGACCCTCTGGGGGATCCCTCAAGCTGACATGGTTTTACATGACTTGGCCCCAAATGTCTGCGGCAGTTTCTAACAACCCAGTGCAGGGCTGCAGTAGGAAATCATTTAGTCTAATTTAAGGAAATCACTGCATTTTTATTTTCATATCATTTTGTTCCTATGCATCCATTTGCTCTTTTCTGAAGGCACACTGGAATGCTTTCAGCGTAAAGACTGAAGTATTACAAATGCTGCCTGGAACAGCCTCAGCAGACGTGTTTGTTCCACATCCCCTTCTGCAATATTTCCTTTGGTGGATTTCCTCTGCTGCTGGAAGCGAGCTGTCTAGCTTTCTGCAACACAATTACAGAGAAGAATTTCCTACATTTTACTGCACAGGATGAGGTGATTTTGGATTTTATCACAACCTGAACCACACTTGCACAAAAGATAACAGCAGCAGGATACAAAATCCAATGTGCCCGTCAACCGCAATGTGTCCATCACAGAAGGGCCTGGGTTGAAAAGGACCACAAAGATCATCTAGTTTCAACCCCCCTGCTATGTGCAGGGTCACCAACCACCAGACCAGGCTGCCCAGAGCTACATCCAGCCTGGCCTTGAATGCCTCCAGGGATGGGGCATCCACAGCCTCCTTGGGCAACCTGTTCCAGTGCTTCACCACCCTATGAGTGAAAAACTTCCTCCTAAGTCAACCCCGATGCGTCCATCAGCCCCACCAATGGGCACAGTGTAGAAAAGGAGAAGCCTGGCCCAGGTGTAGGGCAGAGCCTTGCCATTCTGCCACCATCAAGTGGAGACTCCTCAAGTCGAGGGCAGTGGCAGCATTCAGCCTCAGCTTTATAGTTCTGTACTAAAGTTTGTTTTGTTGCTCCCTAAACACATGCAGAGATAATTTTGGTCTTTACTACAGAGAAACTAAACTTGCATGGAGAGATGACACTTTATTAGAAACCGTTGCATACAAAGCAAGTTGCAAAAGCCAACTGGGTATTACAGGAAGATGCAGTCAGTTCCTTCGTCTTCATTTAGAGATGCAGTCACAGGAGTTTTCTCCTTGTTTAATGTTGCTAGTTTTGATGGCCGGTTGTGGGATTGTTTTGGTGTGGTAGCACTTTGAAAAGCACTTAACCAGTGAGGTGAATGTGAACAAAGTCTTGTTTTCTGTAACAGTTTTGAGATCATTTATTTTCATTTATGAGGTGTTTGGACTTTTCTTTCCATGGGGATGCTGGAAATTCTTAAGAAATTTAGATGCAGGCAATTCAAAAGCTGGCTGTTTACTACTGCTGCATGTGGTTACCCATATTCACAACAGTCTTTCAGCATCATCTGTCTGCGATCACATTTTTATTTGAAAGAGAACAGTTGTCATGTTTGCTCTGTGATTTACATTATTTAAACAAGCAGGGGGAAAAGGAATTTGAAGCAGCTCATTCAATAGCATGACTAAGATGTATGACAACTTATTATAAAGCGTTCACCATTATAAGGCAGTAAGGCACATACACAAAAACAAAGAATAACTCTTCTGCTCTGAAATAGCCTGGTGAAAGGATGCTGCCTCCTGGTGATTTATAGGCATATGAACTTCCACAACAATTACATCTTAAATATTTTGCCCTCAGAAGGCAGCCGGCTCTGAGAGCCGTGCTCAGCCTGCATGGATGTGTGCATCTCACCTGGTGCCCACCGACCACTGGGTGCTGCTTCTGAGGGTTCCCCCAAGTTTCCTTCCTCAGACAGGTTGTGTCTGGAGGGCTTTGGGCTGCAGCGGCACAGAGCCCAGCACCAATGCTGTGCACTGGGGAGAGGGAGCCATTCTCACAGTGATTTTCTCTTCTCCACAGGATTTCCTTCAAGGGGACTGTACCAAAGCCAGGCAAAAGCTGAACTGGAAGCCCAGAGTCACATTTGATGTGAGTGAGGAGCTTTGTGCCTACCGGGGGTTCATGTCCTCCAGGAGCCACCCGGGGTGGGGGGGTTTGCCATGATCAGTGACCACCCTGGGCTGTTGTTCCTTGGATGGCAGCAGCCACTTCAGTGGCATGTCTGACTGTTCACCCTGGGAATGGAGTGTGTACTCATGGAGGGAAGCAAAGAAAGGCACGAACAGGGGAGTACACAGGCAAGCACTGGGGGAACCATGTCTCCTCCCCCTCCTGCGTTGGGCTCATCACGCTGCAGGGTTCATCCCTGACTCCAGGGCCCTCACCTGTCTTTCTTCTCCTTCACAGGAGCTGGTGAGGGAGATGGTGGATGCCGACGTGGAGCTCATGAGGAGCAACCCCAACGCCTGAGCCCTCCGGGACCCAGCCATGGCACAGCTACACGGGGGCCGTGCTGGGGGCCACCCCCAGCCCCGGTGGCTCTATGCTAGCAGCCTGTGTGTGCAAGGCCGGTTTTGTCCTTCCTCCATTCCCCCAGTGCCTCAGGCCCCACACATCGGGGGCAGCCCCGCTCCTCCACCCAGGCCACCTCTGGTGCCTGCCACACTACTTTACCTAGAGGAGCCATTGGCCAGAGAGCCCACCGACTTACTTTTTAATTAAAACTTGTCTTTCTATTACTTAATGCGACCTCCAGCGCATTTTTAGTACTTTCTCCCATCTGAATGCCAGCACCCCCCAGCAACAGCAGCAGCACACCCCTGGTGCTGTGTGTGCCCTCCAGTCCCTGCTCCACCGCATCCTCCTGCCTTCCTTTTCTGAGCACTCCTTGTTTTCCCTTCCTGCAGCTTCCCTCCACCCCAGCGACCCATTTCCAGCACTTGAACTCTGTAAAAATTCAGATAACTCGATCTAACTTGCAGTGAAATCGCCTTTTGACCATGCCAAATTAATTCCTAATTGCTGGAATCGCTTTCAGATCAGGCAGAGGGGGTTTGCACGCACGCTTCTGATCTTCATTGCAGGGTGTAAGGGGTCACAGAGAGCCTTTCAGTCCTTCCCAGCCCCTCCTTCCCGAAGTACCTTCCCAGCCCTGGGGTTTGGGTAATTTTTTCCCCTTTTTTTTCCCCCAGAATCATCTCATTCCCCACCCACCTTCTTCCTGCATACTATGATTAAACCTTGGACTGGAGCTTGAACCATCTCAAAAGATGGCTTAAGAAATTAAAAAATAAAAAAAAAAATAAAAAGAAGCATGGTTGTTGGTTTTTGTTGTTTTTTTTTTTAAAAAAGCAACTTCAAGGTGAGTAAATATTTTTGCACTCTTCGTGCCAAGGTGCCTGGGTTATCCAGAGGTCGCTGAGCCCGTCTGTTTCCCATTGGTTTGGGATCTTCCACTACTGATTGTGGCCATCGCTTCAGCCAGGTGCCCCAAACACAAATGGGGCCATCCTGCAGCCGACCAGAGGGAGCTCTCACGGGGGAGTTGTGCTTGGTGCTGGATGGGGCACTGTTTTGCAGAAAACAGGGGGGGACACGATGGAGGCTGCAGGGAGAGAGGGCTCCTTGTGCACTCCGGCAGCTGACAGAGATGCAATGGAAAATGTGTAGGGTGCTGTGGGGCACAGGGAGAGGGCACTATTGTGGCACAGCCCGTTAGGGCCACTTTGTGCAGGTGAGTAGAGTGCGAGCCTGGGGTTGTGGGGCTGCAAGAGCGGAGGGGGAGAGAGAGGAAGGGATGGGAGCTGCTCTGCTCTGCTCACCCTGAGCCACAGTACTCGTGCAAAAGGCTGTTGCTGGCAGATCACCGTGGCACGTGTAATAATAACAATTAATAATCACCATCATTTAAAGGGAAAAAAAAGGAACAAGATAACTCAACCCTAAAGCACTTTCCCGACGACGTATTTCTGGGAACTATTTTTGCATACAGTGATGCCCTGGGATGTTCGCAGTATAATATCGGTTTGCAGCCCCTCCTGTGTGTCGCCGGCGCTCCTTCGCCCACGGTGTTGTTCTCTGCTCGCCCCAACCGCGCTGCTTTAGAGCCAGTTGGTGTTCAGCCTTTGTGTTGGGGGCAAAGGGGGGGAGCGGCAGACAAAACGGATCCTAAACCAAAGGTTCCCTCAGGGCGATTTGCAGTTCCTCTGCCAGTCGGACTCTTTGCAACGACCACGGGATCACGTTTTAGAAACGGAACAAAGCAAAACAAAACAAAGTAAAATAAAATAAAACAATGAAAAAATAAAATCCAAACGCACGGCGACGTGAGCAGACGATCCCTCTATACGGAATCAATGCACCGCTCGCAGACCCACGTTCCCAACGCCCATTCATCGCCCAAGTCGGGCGCAGCGCAGCCCCATCCGTCCCTCCCGCACGCCGTCGCTCCGACCGCGCCGTTGGGCGCACCGCGGCTCCGCGCAGCTCCGAGGGCGGCTCGGGAGGCACACAGCTGAGCGCCCGGAGCCGCTCCCACGGGCGGCAGCGAACCAAGCCGGGCCGAGGGAGTGTTGCCGCAAAGCAAAACAAAACCAAGCAAACAAAAAAGGCTTTCTTCTCCCTCTTTCTTTTTTTCTTTTTTTTTTTTTTTTCCCTCTCTTCTTTGGATTTTTTCTTTTTTCTTTTTTCTTTTTTTTCTTCTTTTATTTTTCCCCCTTTTTTTCTTTTTTTTTTTTCCTTTTTTCTTTTTTTCCTTTTTCTTTTTTTTTTTTTTTTAAATCTTTCCTTTCTTTTTGATTTTTTTTTTCTTTCTTTTTTTTTTTTTTTTTTTTTTTTTTTGAAGGAGGTTGGGAAATCATTACTCTTCCCTCTCCCGAAACCCTTTCCCCGGAGCCACCCGCGGGTGCCCCGTTCCCGCAGGCGGCGGCCCCACACGAGTCCGACCCCGCTCCATTCCCGGGGGGGGAAAGGGGGGGGCGCTTCCCCGCTGCCCCCGACGCCGTCCGCAGCGCGCCGGGTTGTTCCCCGGGATGGCGAAGCGAAGCCATCAGCGCCATCGCGAGGGTCACACCTTCCCCCCTTTCCCTCCCTCCCCTCGGGGCCGGGGGTCGTGGTTTGTGGGGCGGGGGCCGATCTCTGCCCCGTGACCCCCTATTGAGCGCCGGTGCTCCGCCGCCCGCAGACACAACAAACGCGGCCCGGAGCGGTGCGGCCGGCAGAGCTCCAACGTTTTGACGGGTGGAAGAAAAACATCAACAGATTCCTCGCAACGATCCGGTGCTGGGGGCGAGGGGGGGACTGCGGGCGGGGGAGAGGTCGGTGCGAGGCGGCGGGCGCTAATTGCGACCTTTGCTTTGTTAATGAGCCCGCTCCGGCCTCCCCTCCCTCCCTCCCCCCCCCTCGCCCCGCGCTGCGCCGGCACTGCCCGAACAGCGCTCTGCTCCGGGCGGCACTGTCAGCGCTGTTACGTTATCGTTCAGTGGGAAACGTTCTCCTTTTTTTCCCCCTTATTTCAGGTACTTATTAACAATAATGATAATAATAAACTCGAAGTTTGAACGCTCGGAAAATAAACTACAGGAACAGAGAGGGGCTACGGCGCTTCTCTATCTCGAGCCCTTCTGCTCCGTCGCTGTGCCGATCCGACCTCAGTATCTATCGATTGATGAATACATAACATCATATCGAACATAAATATCCCGAGTATCATCATTTGTTCTTTCTTTTTTATTTATTGTTTTCTTTCCCGACTGGAGGAAATTCGGCTATTTTCAGAGCTAATGGCTCTAAACGTGCCGGTTTTCCTGCGTTCTCCCCAGCGGCGGCGGCGAAAGGAGGAGGGGGGATTCCAGTCAGGATCTCGTTGTTGGCGGTGTCACTCCGCTACGCGCAGCCCCGACCCCCGGCGCAGGTAGGGCCGCTCCCGGGCGGCCCCACGCACGGCTCCGCTCTGCCCACCCAGAGCGCCCCGAGCTGCGCTGATTGAGGTGGCAGAAAACTGCCGACCTCCCCATTCCCACGCAGCCCGCGGGTCTCCAGCCGGGTCCGCCTTTCCTCCACTTCCCCATGCTTTCTAATATCTCTTATTTTTGCCGCACGCGAGTATCGAGCGAGGTTACAAGCCGAGCGAGCCGCGGGCGACTCTCGGTGCCTAGGGGAGTCCCTGCCCCTCAAGCCGTTCGCACCCCGGGGCCGCTAGCGGGGCCTTCGCCCGGTGCGGAGCTGCGGCCGCCCCGACACAGAACCGCTCCCCCCTCCGCTGCCATTGTTCTGCGCTTGATAAAAAACAATCGCTCGTTAACCCCCGCCCTCCCCCCGGCGGCGGTGCGCTGGGAACGGCGGCATCGCCTCCCCTGACCCCCGTCTCCTTTTCTGTCTTTCTGTCCCCTGAAAAATGATTCCGCGCGCTCTGATTGAATTTTATTCCTTCCTGACCTGGCCCGGTTTTATTGCATGGACACCATCAATCTTGACCTAACACGACGTTTGTTTATGGCTTTGGAAAGAAGCGAATGGCTTTATGAGCGCCGCCGTCATGAAGTCGGGAGGGCTCCGCGCACCGCGGCACCGCACCACCTTCGGGGAGGACGCGCCGTCGGGCAGGAAAAGGAGAGGGGGAAATAAAAAAAGGGGGGTGGGGGGGAAAGAAACAAAATCCACACAGGAAGGGCGAGGGGGACCCTCCCGGCACGTGGGATCGGGTCGAGGTCCGGCGGACTAAAACTCGCGCAACCTGCTCTGCGCGCTGCCCCGCTGTGCTCCTCCGCACGCCACCTGCGCGCCCGCGCAGCGACAACTCGGCCTCAGGCGCCCCGACGGCACCGCCGCTGCCCCTGCCCTCTGCTGCGCGTCTCGCAGTCCTTCCAAAATCCTCGCATATTAAAATAAACGAGCCGTCGGGCAATCGAGGGGGAGCGGAGTGACTGCGCCGACATTTAAATGACCTCACACTGAGATTAATTGAAAGCTAACGTTCAATTAGCGGTTATTCCCGAAATCGGTGATCTCTGACGAGGATGCGGGTCCATCCGTCCCCACGCGGGTCCGGCGTTCCGCTCCTGCTCACTCCGTGAGGACGACACATGAAACTCCTCGCATCGTTACCTCCCGTTCCTCTTCACGTGGGCCCCGGCCCTTCGCCGCCGCTGCCCCCTGAGCGTAGCAAAAGCCCCGGCAGTGCAAATCCAACCGCGTTCGCCTCAGACAGTGCCGTTTCGTGGGGACACACGCAGAGGGCAGCGTGCAGCCGGAGTGCAGCCCGGAGGTCACCCGTCGCGCCACGGAGCTGGGCTCTATTTTGAAAATACGGCCGTACTCACCTCGGGGCTCTTTCCATGATATTTCAGAAAGGGCCCCGCTTTCATAAAACGCACGTTTGGTAACACTCCCCGTAAGGCCTCCAGCCGCGACACAAACAGTCGCACCACATTCTCCCTCCGTCAGGGGCCGCGGAGGTGCGGAAGGGCTTTAAATCCACATATTCGGTTGTGACCTTTGCAGAACGTAATGCAAACTGTCACTCACTTTAAGAAGAAATTCTATGGAGGAAATTCGGGCAGAGGGAAGAATATTCCTCTTCTGCCGGGGGGGAATTCAGACCTCACACTCCCCTCAATTTCGGTGGCAGATAATTAAACACAAAATAAGAAATCACTGCGGCCGGCCAAATGGAGCGGTCCCTCAAATTAGCAACAGTTTTAAGGCGAGATTTTTTCTTCCCTTGGACAACACGCAAAGCAACAGCTTTGAGATTCGGCTCAGGCTGAAACACAGCATGGAGCTGCGCGCTGCCCCCTCACCCGCGGAGTGCCCCGCGGCAGAACAGGGCCGAGCAGCCCCGTCCCTCTGCCCGGTGCCGCAGGAGTTCCGCGAGGAGATGCGCGCTGCGCGCAGGGTCAGATGGCTGCTCCATGGTGATGGGGCAGGCCCGGTTCCGCGGGGAGACCCACTCAGAACCCGCGCAGCGCCATTTCCGTTCTCCGCGTTAGGGTTCTGTGCGGAGGGGGGAGAAAAAAAATAATCATAATTAACAAAAAATAAATACGAAATAAAGAACCCCGCGCATGCCCTCTGCTGCGCCTCCCCGCAGGACCTTCGGGAGCGGGAGGGTCGCCAGAAAGAACCGGGAACCTGGCGGGACGTGTCCCTGCCCCCCGCGCAGGGACAGTGGAAGGTACGGGCGGCACTCGTTGGAACGCCTCACGGCCCCGTTCTCCCCCGGCAGAGCAGCGGCACGAAACGAGCCCCACTCTCCTCGCTGTTTCTTCCCCCCGCCGCTGAGAAAACTGGGGGTGCGGGGAGATCGGTGTCTCTTAGCACCGAAAATATTGCCCAACCATTACATGCAATCGCCGCTCTGCCCTCCCCGCGCCTTAACTTTGATTTTGGAGTTCAATCTCGAGAGAAACACCGATCCCACGCAGGCACCGCGGGGACAGACTCCGGTCGCCG
>NW_024962263.1:11727395-11769402 GCF_019238085.1 Lagopus leucura | reverse complement strand
CTTTTCGGACCCAACTCAATAAACACATAGATAGAAATAGTGCCGATAATTTCTTCACTGGTACTATCACAGGGAAAACAAAATAATATCAAAGAATTACACAAAACAATTTAAAAGACAGTGAGCTATTTAAAGAAACCGATTTCTAAGCAGCTTCGTGCAGTAACTCCCAAAGTCGGTGTGCTTGAAGGTGCGCTGTGATTATCGCTGCTCCGGAGAGGAAGAGCTGCCCAAAAGCGGGGCACTGAGGTGAACACCTCTGTATTTATTTACAGTGCAAACTCAGCAATGCGGCAGCAATTACTGCTGAGTGTCGCCTCCTGATAAGAGGCACTGATAGGAAACGGCATTATCTTGCGAGCAAACTTTAGGCCTTAAATATCTGCAATCGAATCGCCTTCTCCCCAGATCTGACTGACAGGGCACAGCCTTTCAACTTAATGAATTTACGGCAGTTTGGTGGCTGTTTGCAAAGGGGGAGGCAATCCTCAATGCCCGTAGGTTCTTAATTGCAAATTGAGCAGAAGGTGACATTCCTGCCCGGACAGAATGTCAGTCTGCGACCCCTTCGTCTACGGTGGCCGTGGAAATATATTTTTTTCAGGTTTAAAGAATAAAGAGGAAGGGGAGAGACGGAAAGAAAAAAAAAAAAATCCTTAAAAACCACATAGGAAAAATTCTCCCCTCCAACTTTTCCTAAACGGATCCGCAGCGGAGCAGTGGGGCCGTCCCAGCGGAGTGGAAAGGTCCCCAAAGGACAGGAGCGGGGCAGAGCCACGGCAGTGCGACCCAGCGCTTCGTTCTCTTCGGAGATCAAGCGCTGCTCTACAGGAGCGGCCCCTCTGCCAACTGCGCAAAGCAGCGATTTCTGTGCCCACGGCACACTTAAGAAAACGCACATTAGAGACTATCAGCCATCTAAGATCCACCGCGGGGTTTAGAAACACACGCGGTGCGTTTCTAGAAATAAATACGCGAGCCTTCTTTAAACAGAGATCCACATTCAAATCCCGCTTACAAACATCGGGGTAACGCGTAGGGGCCGCCCCATGTGCGTGCACCGACAGCAGCGCAGGGACCGGGCCGGGGCCGCACCGCCGTTCTCGGCCATTTATTGAGGAGAAAACGCTTCTGTTTGCTCGCCAGCCCCGAGCTACCCCGGGAGGAATTTGTTTCCAGTGAATGGGACGATCCGAGAGAGGGGAACACAGCGCGGAAGGGACAGAAATAGGATTTTTGGACCTGGGGTGCCCGGGATTTGCGCGGAGGGGACGCGCAGTGCCGTCGCCCCGCGGGAGCCACGGAACCCTTTTCTTCCCCTCTCAAAGCAAAGCGTGAAAGTATGCAGACGTGGGCAGGGTCATTCCAACTGAACGGTAATTTATTAATAAACAAACAACGCGATACCTTCGGGATATTTTCAACGAAAAAAAAAAAAAAAAACAGGAAAAAATATTGATAGAATAAGATTAATACAGTTTCCCTTTTTTTATATATATAGAGTGAAAAAAAAATATCAGCGTTTCAGTCCGTGTTAACGACACTTCTCGGGGAAGGGGAAACACTTTGTGGCGTTTGGTCCGCACCATCCAACTACAAATTAAAAATAAATTACTATGTGGCAATTTACACTTTCAAACAAGTCCTTGTCCGGGGGGGAGGGCGGGTGGGGGTGCAGAAGCGGGGCGCGGCGATACCTCACGGGACGGGACGCGGGGGGAGAGCACTGCTGGGAAGCGATCAACCAAAAAAAAGCGACACTTACGTGGGAGCGGGCACCGCCGTCCTCTCACCGCCCCGCACGCGGGCGGCGGGCGGCGGGCCGCGCTCAGAACTTGCCGCAGTCGTAGACGAAGGCCCCGGAGGCGCGGTACAGCGGCTGGCTGCCGGGGAACGCCATCTGACAGCTGCCACCGCCCCCCGCTCCTCCGCCGCTCCCCGCGTTGCCGCCGCCTCCTCCGCCTCCGGGCGAGGCGCTGAGCCCCATCCGCGGCGCTTCGAAGACGTCCCGCGGACCGGCGGCGAAGCTCTGCTGCGGCCCCGCGTAGCCCAGCTCCCCCGCCGCCGCCGCCGCCGCCGCCGCCGCCGCAGCAGCCTGGTTGAGGTACCAGGAAGCCAAGCGGCCCTGGTGCGGGTGCGGGTGCGGGTGGTGCCCCTCCTGGTGGCCGCCCCCTGCCCCGCCGCCGCCGCCGCCGCCGCCACCGGGGCCGCCGCCGCTCCCCGCGCCGCCGTTGGCCGCTCCGCCGCCGCCCCCTCCGGGCATGGCGTAGTCGGGCAGCGGCTCCTCGGCGGGGCTGGCTGCGGGCAGGTGGCCGCCGGGCCGCTCGTTGCCCCCCGCCGCCGCGTACAGGCTCATGGCCTGCATGTTGCAGTGGTAGGAGCCGGCGGCGGCGGCAGCGGGCTGGCCGCAAGGCGAGCCGTATACCGCGGAGCTGTGGCCCGGAGAGTAGGCGCCGAGCGAGAGGGCGGGCGGCAGCGAGCTGCGCGGGGCGGCGGCGGCGGGGGGCAGCAGGCCGGCGCCCAGCTCGGCCGCCTGCGGGGAGCCCCGCAGCGAGGTCATGATGTTGTCCACGCTGAAGCCCGGCCCGTGATGGTGCGGAGGGGGGGGAGGAGGAGGAGGTGGAGGAGGTGGAGGAGGCGGCTCGGGGCCCTCCATGCCGAGGGAGCGGGCGGCGGGGAGCGCTCCGCCGCGGGGGCTGCCGCCGCTCGAGAGGCTGCTGCTGCTGTCGGGGCTCTCGATCTTGGGCACGGCGCCCAGCGGCGGCGCGGCGCCCGGCGGGGACACGGCCTGCGGCGGGGAGGCCGTGCCGTTCTCCGTCTTGATGTCCTGGATGCGCACCGGCGGCGGAGCGGCCCCGGCCGCGGGAGGGCCCCCGCCCTCGGGCTCGGCGCTGGTGGCGGCGGTGGGCGGCGGGCGCGGCGGCGGCGGGGCATGGTCCTTGAGGTGCAGGCGGTCCTTCTCCTCCTTGTCCTTGACGGCGTCCTTCTTCTTGAAGCGGCGGCGGCGGCGCAGGAAGCTGCCGTTCTCGAACATGTTGTAGGAATCGGGGTCCAGCGTCCAGTAGCTGCCCTTGCCGGGCTTCTTGTCGTCGCGGGGCACTTTGACGAAGCACTCGTTGAGGGACAGGTTGTGGCGGATGGAGTTTTGCCAGCCCTGCTTGTTGTCCCGGTAGAAAGGGAAGCGCTCCATGATGAACTGGTAGATCCCGTTGAGGGTGATCTTCTTATCGGGCGCGTTCTGGATGGCCATGGTGATGAGCGCGATGTAGCTGTAGGGCGGCTTCACCATATCCTTGGGCTGCGGCGGCGGCGTGTAGGGCCCGTAGGCGCGGGCCATGCCGGCGGGGTACTGCTCGTGGGCCGGGTGCGAATACACGCTCATGGGGGCCGGCATGGCCGCGTAGCCCCCGCCGGCCGCCGCCGCCGCCGCTCGGTAGTAGCTCTGCTCCCCGCCGAGGTACGGCACCACGCCCAGGGAGTTGGGGCTGGACACGGAGTAGCGCGCCTGCATGGCCGCCCGGCAGCCGTCCCCCTCCCTCCCTCCCGCCGCGGCGAGCAGCGCGGCCCTTCCCCCTCCACCCTCCGCCGCTCCGCGGGGCCGAGCAGCGCCCGGCGGCCGTGCGGCACCCCCCGCCCCCCCCGGCGGAGCGAGGGACGGAGGCGCCGGGCTCCGCTCTCGGTCTGCTCCGCGCGAGGCGGGGGGGGGAGGTCAAAAAAGCGGGGAGGGGGCAAAAAGGGCTGCGAAAAAAGAGAAACGGGGGAGGAAAAAAAAAAATGAAAAAAGGGAAAAAAAAAAAAACAACAAAAAACCAGCAATCGCAGCGGAGAAGGCAGCTCCCAACGCAGGAGGGGGATTAAGGAAAGAAAACCTTTGCGACGCAGCTCCCGGCTCCGCGTTCCGCAGCGAGCTGTCTGCAGCGGGGACCCGGCTCGGGGATGGGTTCTGTGGGGCTTTTTGAAGCGAGCAGCAGCAAGAAAAAATCCACCGTCCGCTCCGCCGGCGGAGCTCCGCGCTTTCTCTCCTCTCTCTTTTTTTCAGTCTCTTTCTCGGTGCCGGGCTGCCTTGGGACGCATCGGAAAAACTCCTGAACTTTTGAGCATCCGTCACCGCCGCGAGAACTTTTTTACGCACTTACGGTTTTCTCCTTTTTTTTTTTTTCTTTCTTTTTTTTTTTTTTTTTTTTTTTTTTTTTTTTCCTCCCCTCTCTCTCTGCTCTCTCTCTTGCTCTCTCTCTCTCTTTTTTTTTTTCTTTTCCTCCTTTTGCAGCGGCTCGGCCCCGCCCCGCCGAGTCCGGACGGCCAATAGGGGCCGGGAAACACCCGCGGCTCTGAATGAGGAGGGAAAAAAAACGAGACCGGGCTGAAAAAAAAAAAAAAAAAGAGAGAGAGGGAGAGGGAAAAAAAAAAGGAGAGAGGGAGAAAGAGAGACGGGAAAAGAGCTCCCGCGCAGCGCCGGCAGCCGCGGCTCTCGGCTACGGCCACACACGCCGAGTCTGGGGCTTGAGCGGGGCCCCGTCGCCTGCGCGCATTTTGCGCACATTTTGTGCGCGGGGGGTGGAGGGGGGGAAGGAGAGCACCAAGGCCGCGTGAGCGCCCACCCGTGCGCCGTACGAGCGCGGACAGGTCCGTGCGTTTCACCGATGCACACACACACACGCGGAGCTCTCCGCCACGCGTGTTTCTCCCCCTCCCCTCAATTCATTGTTATCATGTTCTCTGTTCGCCCCCCGCTTTCCCTCAATTTGTTATTATTATTTTCTCTGCTCACCCACCTCCCGCTGGCCTTTCCCCCTCCCTCTTCCTCTCCCCACGCCCGTGGGCGCGGAGGGAATATTCGCACGGTGTACGGACGCGGTGCGGTGCGCGGCTCTGCTCTCCCTGGGGGGGGGGGACCCTGCACAGAGCCCGGGGTGCGGCGTTTGTGCCCCACTGCGGTGCTGCTTTCCGCTCCGTGCGTGTCAGGTGTGTGTCACGGGAACGAAAAGAAATAGGCGCGGGAAAGGGGATGCTCCTGATACCGTTTGGCCGGACCTCGTGGCTAGAATTGATTCGTATTGCTGCTGCCTTTGTTGAAATGTCTGAGAGCGTACATGGGCTGTAACGGGATGTTGGGAATAACTCTTCAACGGGAGCGCAGAGGCGGCGAGGGGTGAGGGCTCGGTTCGTTCTTTTCCAGCATCCCCCTCCCTCTCCCCGATCATTGCTCCATCGGAGCGAGGAGGATTTCATTTCGCCGTTTAAACCCGGGAGAACCGCGTCCGTGTCCTGCGGGACAAGTCCCGGCAGCCCCGCGGGGACCCGAAGCCCGTTCCGCTGCCCTCGGCCGCTGCCAGCCGGGACCCCGCTGGCGTTCGGAACCGGTCGGCCGGAGGAAGGAGCCGAAATCTGTTTTGTGGGGCGGCATATGTGGGGGGAAAGACGCTGAGAGCGAGTTGGTGCGAGGCATCGCTCACCCGAGCGTGTGACAGCGCCCGTCGGGCCGAGGACCCCGGGGTTCCCCCGGTTCCGAGCCCCTTTCACAGCCTTTTGCTGTGGGGACGCATCCTTCGCTCGGTTCGTTCCTCACACAGCACAGAGCCGTTGGTTATTCAATAGGCACACGCGTGCTTTCAGTGCAAGGAACCAAAGAAGTAATTTATACGGGCTGATATCTGCTCCTTTTCATATTCAAACGTCGCGGGTCTCCTCTTGGTAATAAATGTCAGCGCTGTAAAAGGGAATACCCGATCCTACACAGCCGTGGTGTTTCACCGTCTGCAGTCGCTCACCTGCTGCTGCCCCACTGCGCGTTTCCCCCTTTCCTTCACGACTGCAGAACGAATAAACGTGCGAGCACTGCGCTGTTTATCCATCCCAACACTTGGTATTTTCAAAAACCGTGTGTCCGTCCCAACACTCGGTATTTTCAAAAGCTCTCTCTTATTTTGCTGAAGAAAAAAAAAAAAAAAAAAAGAGAAAAGAATAGGCAGAAAGAAAGGGGGGGAGTAAAGGATCTGTCAGCGCGTCCCCATGCTCCCGGGCCGTGCGATGTTCCCACGGCGTTACCGCGGACACAGCCGTTCCCATTCACTGCGCGCTCACTGCGCGGTGGACCCTTTGCTCCTCCGGCAATGTGCGGGGCTGTGCCAACACCCGGAGGTTTCAGCTCAGGGAAGAAGGAAAGGGGGGCATTAATCCGGCGTGGTTTGCATTCAACCCGTTTTGCAATAGCCCCTCTGATTCTATAATTGTGAACTGACGCAATTGCCGGCTGCGTGCTAAGCTACATACCTCGCAGCAGCGCGACTCTGGTTTCTGCATGCGGGGCACAAAAGTCACCATTGTGAGGAGCGAGAGTGGCATGTTCGTACGGTGATATTTGGTGCGAGGGCGGCAGGAAGGGCGCCTTTCCCATCGCTTTCTCGGGATACCACCCAGAAAGAGGTCTCGGCGCTGGGCTTTTGCCTCCCCGAAGGGCTCCAGAAAGCGCACCCAACGCGGCCTCCGGCTGCCGGCATCGCTCGGTGCCCCACACGGAGCGGGGCTGGAGCCGGAGGGGCCGGGGCCGGGCTCGGGGACCCCGCCGGGCAGCGTCGGGCCGGGGGAGCCGCGCCGCGGGGCTCGGCGCGTGTGTGGCCGCTGGCGGCCGTATTTACGGAGATGTCAGTAAGAAGGATGGCAGCGGAGCGCTGGGCGGAGGGGCCGCCGTCTGACCTGGGCAAAGCCAGGTGGGCCCCCCCGACTCGCTCTGGGAGACCCGGGGGTGACCCTCCCGCCGGCCCCGGGCTGTTTGTGTTTAGACGGAGTCAGAGCTGCATTTCTCTCTTTCTTTTGGCTCCCACATCACAGCGGCAGCCCTGCAACTCTGCAAGCCCAGCCACCCAACCCGGCTCTTCGCATCTCAGGATGCGGCTTTCCGCGTTCCGCAAACGGAGGGCAGGGAGAGCAGCTCTCATCTTTTCGGGGAGGGGGGAGCAGGAGAGAGGCCATCCCCCCGAAATCTGTGCTCAGCTCTATGCCAGACCCACCCACTCCGGTTTGGCAGCACTGTACCTTCTGCCCTTGCAGTGCTGCGCGGCCCGAGCTCAGGGGCTGTGTGCGCGTTTTGTACTTTATTTGTGCTTGCGTTTGTGTTCGTATTTTCGTTTCTGTTACCGTAGGCTGACGACTTCACAGCTGAGTCGGAGCACTATTCCAGTCCCGGGTGGCTTTTGTCTTTAAGACATAAACAACACAACTTAATACAACTTAATAAAAATGAACTCTCCATCCCTCCGGCATCCTTTAGGCTCTCATTCTTGAATGGGAAATGAATTGCCCTTCACCGTAAGTGCGGCAGCGCTCATCGGCTTCGTGTATTTCACGAACGCAAACGCCTTCGTTTCACCTTTGGTGTCTAAAGGCGAATTTTGCATTTAATTCCCAGAGCAGAGCCGGGGCCATGGACCGGTCGGAATCCTCGAGGTTCCTCGTCCCGTCCGTGTGACACACAGGTGTCGCGGCACCAGGAGCGCAAGCAAAACCGCGCTGAGAGGAACTGCTCGCGTTCTTTCTGCACTCGGGGCAGAGCGGTGTCACACAGAAAACACTAAGACCAAACCGACCCGCAGCCGCATAAATCCCTTTAATCTAGTGCGTCCCCAACAGCTCCGGCATCTCACGGAAAAAACAACGTTTGAGGACTGAGGGGGATGTGGGGGTTAAAAACTCTCTCCTAAAACGACAAAGGAGACAGCCAGACTCGGATTTGATTTAATTTTTTTCTTTCTTTTTCTTTCCAAGGTCCCTTGTCCCTTTTGCTTTCCTTTTCCTCCCTTGTTTCCTTCCTTTCTCCGGGAGGGGCGGCGAGGCTGGAGCGGTGCTGAGCCCACCGGCTTCTCTGGAACCGCACAAATGGAACCTCGCGGGGCGGCGGAGCGGGGAGCGAGAGGGAAACTCCTGCTCCATCCCCATCTACTGCCATGTATGCGGGAGGAGAGAGACCGATTTGTAGAAAGGATTTATTTACTCTAGAACGAGGCGGCAGCTCCTCTCTGGGCAGCGATAAGCGCTTGGCGATTCATCACGCACCCGATAGGGATCAGCCCCCGCGCTCATCATTCCCTTCTCTCGAGTATTCCGAGGGCTGAGCACAGGAATGAGTTTGCGGGAGGGCTGCGCTGCCCCGCGGCAGGCAGATGGGGGGCAATGGCTTCTCCGCGCCCGCGCAGCTCCCGCGCCGCGCCCTCCGGCCACCTGCGCGACACCGGGCGCTACGCGAGACGCGGGCGCCCCCTACCGACCGCTCCGCGCCGCTCCGCGCACCTGCCGGGCCCCCGGGAGCCCCGCGCAGTGCCGGGTCTGTGCGGTGCGCGGCGACGCGGTGCCAGCTCTGCCGGGGCCGCTATTTCTCCGGTCGTGCCAAGGAATGTCTTTATGGGTTGCCAGGCTTGCCCGTAAAACCTGCGAATGAAACAGTGCCGGTTTCCAGGAAAAGCGCTCCTGTTTTTTTTTTTTTTTTTTTTTTTTTAATTTTTTTAAGCTGCCCTTTTCTGTCTCGTTACTGCCCTGCTCGGCCTCCGACGAAACGGCTCCATAAAGCTGCCCGTAAACTCGAAGCACAGGCTTTTGCACCTCCGTATGGCTGCAGAGGAGGTGCGAAGACGCACACGCACAGCTCGATGAGTGTGCAGATTTCGGAGCGTTACGAGGCATTGACGTACAGTAAGCACAAACGCACCGAGGAGCTCTGCATTCCTTTAGGGCTCTAGGAGCAAAGGCAGTGCAGGTCGTAAGGCTCTGCTATCTGCATACGTGCTTTTATGAGGCTACAAAAGCTCTCTGCACAGTTATTCGTGCGCTGCCAGATGTAATGCGCTACAGCTGTTTGCATGCAGAAAGGAGCAGTGCTACAATGCAATAAGCAGAGGGGAAAGAAGGCTTTAAAGAACAGAAACATTAGGGTGTAGGCGCTGTTTTCCACAAAGCACGAGCCATACACAAATTAGTGGGACCTAGGGGTCCCACTGGCACTGACCTCAGGTGTTCTGTAGGTCTCTGTTTCCAAACGAGGCAATGCCCCATCTGTCCCATCCAGGCCAAGTAGGGCCAAGTCCCTGTCCTGCGAAGCAGCAGAGGCCACAAGCCTCTGTCCCATGCTGAGTGATTGCGCTAGGAGTGCTTCACTTGCTAACCACAAGCACAGGTTTTTTAGGAAAGAAGAGACACTTGAGGGATTATTTATAAAAGTTACTGAAGTTATCTGTTTAACTTGATAATTCCTGAAGGAGAAGCAGAGATTATCAGCTGAGGCTTACATTTAGAAGTAATTACATGTCTGACTGTGGGGTACCTGTGTGGCTGGCTGGGCACAGGGGCACGTTTCAGCTCTCCTTCTACACGTGCTCTTTCCTCTTGGTTACAGTGGGGACAGCAGAAGGTCTGTGGGGACAGCAGGAGGCCACGGGGACAGCAAGAGGCCTTTGGGGACAGCAGGAAGCTCTGCGTGAAATGGTGACCAAAGCTCCCGCAGCTGTCCCTGTGGCAAGAACACCCACAGCAGCAGGTAATGTGCCCCTCCCACAGCAACTGACAGCCAGGAGCAAGAAATGTTCGGGCAGCTTACATCATCGTTTGCCTGTATCATTATCAAGGAGGAACTGAAAGCTGTTTTATGAGGAGCAGACAGACAAGACTAGCTTGAGCTTGAGACATAAAGAACTCAAACCACTAAGATACCTGAAGGCATCCCAATTAAGCGATATTACCATCTCGATCAAGATGCAGTCATTGTTAGTAAGCATCCCTGATTTCTAAGTGAGATATGCCAATGAAACAGATTTCCTGATTAGGTGCACTTAAATTAAGTGGAGAGAACTGCATGGAGGAAATGTGGAAGAGCTCTTGTATGGGCCAACTTCATGGGCACTGTGTCACCTCCACTGACACAGAGCTTGGACCGCTAACCTCAAACCCGCAGTGCTGCCCATGCCTGGGGCTGTGTGACCATCCCACCTCCACCCTCTGCCTGTGCTCCCAGCACAGGGAGCAGTGCTGCTAGTCATGCCCACAGCCACCTGCATCAGAGCACCTTGGCACCTGTGCTCTGCCAAAATCCCACTGGGTGCTGAGAAGGAGGCAGAGTGGTATCTGAGAGCCTGCGGGGGCTGATCCGACAGATAATGGCTTGGGATTTGGGATGAATCTGAAAGGAAGATCCTCATCAGCTCTGCACTGGATATTTCTGAGTTTTAGAGGTCCGACTTGCATAGTTTTCAGATGGAGGGACTCCAGGTGACATGCTCTGGAGGTAGGGCTGAAGGGCAGGTTGGGGAGGAAGAAAACACAGGCAGCAAGTCTTGCAGACACTGGTCCTTCTTAAAGCCCTGAGCTGCGCCTGCCACGTGAGCTAGGTGAAGAAAGAAAGGCCCTACACTGAAGTCCAGTGCTGATGCCCCTCTTAACATCCACTCTGCTCTTAACATCCAAACTGCTCTTCTGGTAGGAGACCTCTGAAAAGAGCCTGCAGCGAATGAGCTTCTGGGGAGAGGTTTGTGTCTCCTCATACAGCTTTTTTGCTCCAGAGCCCTGCCTTGTCTCACATCCCCACGCTGAATAAGGCAAGGAATGTGAGCCCTCCACCACACCTCTAGCTTTCAACATTTGCTGAGCTTGTTTGTCTATTATTTTTTTTTTTTCCCCTGTGACTTTTGAGATTGTAATCTTGGCAAGGTAGGGACTGCCTCCTCTTCTGTGTTTCTATACCATCTAGCTCCTGGTTGTGTCCAGGATCTTGGGCTGATGTGCTAACAATGAATAAGCACAATTATCTGGGGGGTTCTCTTCATGGATTGCTCTAAAATGGATTGAGCTGGAAATGTACCAGTTCCTTTGGAAGAGGAGGGCTTACAGTAACCACTTGATTAAAACGATCGCTCTCTGCAGGGATGAACACAGGTGTTGCTTTCAGTGATGTTTGTCACAGATTTGCATACAGTGAATAGCACACCAGGTCCCTCTTTCTTCTAAGTTTAGGGGATGGCAGCAGCCGTCTAAACCTCTTTGAAGAAAAAGATGACACAGAGTTTTCTTGCTGACCTGAAGCAAAGGTGTACTCTCGAGGTGTGCCTGCTTTTCAATTTGCCTACCTATATGAATTCTAAATGTAGCAGCTTCATGCAGTTATTTCATTTCAGAGGTCCCCTCCAAGTGTCTCATCCTGACCTCGTATGGCTGCGTGGCACACAGTAAATCAGTGCAGAAATCCATCTCTGAATCTCTTCTTCTTCATTTTTCTTTCCAAATTCTGCTTTTCCTTTCAAACGAGGCCAGCTCCTCAAGCCATTAAGCTGAATTGCATCAGCTGTGGCTCTGGCTTGGGGAAATTAAAGGTGAACACCTGTGCCAGCTCAGCATCACCACAGTGCATGAGCACGTAGAAGTTAAGTCACTGGAAAGCGAACAAGGCTGGAGCCTTAGTGGTGCTGGTGGATCAGGTGCGTGCTATGTGCTAGGTAGTGTCCTTGGGAGAGCTGCTTCTTTGGGCATCCTCAGTGGTGAGATTGGTTTCTTATTCTGTTCAGTTTGAAGACTGGCCGTTATAAAATGTGGCATTTGGTGGCATGGTTGTTGGGTTCGGGGGATTTTTTTCAGAACTAAGTATATGCATCTTCAAAATAATGTTATCTCTTCTAGTATGGTACCCACTGAAGTGAATGGAAATGTCCCTATTAACTTCAAAACGCAATTTCCTCCACCTCCTCCTTCGTAAAAGACTTAATCAAACATGTTTAGCGGAAACCTACGAGAGCTGTCTAATGACTGACTTGCTTTGCCCAGGGAAAAATGTAACCATAAACTGAAACATGATGCTGAAAACCAAGTTTAGTAGAAAGTGTTTAGTCTAGTGCTAGATGAATGATGGAAGCGTGTATTTGTGAATAATTTATTTGACAATTGGTGTGAGGGGGGGAAATGACCAAGTTCTCTACTCGTCTGTCTTTGCCTATCTACAAAACTGGCTGAACAATGCACAAACAAATTGCTAATATGTATTCAGAAGCAGAGAAGTTAGCTTTTGTCAAAGGCATTTTTAGCGGAGACTTGGACTACTCCCAGATCAGCTTAATTTTCTCGTGTTCTTTGCATAGTAAACAAAGGAAGTTGTTCTATTAGTTACTAAATCCAGTATGAATATGCATTTTGCCAGTGATGTTCATGTTCTATTGCGAATCCCACACTGTGAGGACTGCAAATATTGGAGCATGGTCTTCCTGGCTGTGGCCAATGTACCAAGACTTGAGTGAGCTCAGCAAGCTACATCTTATAGGTTGTGCCCACCTGCATCCCCTCCTTGGAGGGGTTCTTTGCTAGAGTCTTTCACAGCAGGAGTGCTGTGGATGGCACGATGCACAGGGCTGAATGAGGAGAAGCTGCACCACTTAAGAAGGTGTGTTCTGCGACCAGGAAGGCTGCCATCTCCATATATGATGACACAAACAGTTGCTGATTGCCAGACAGAAGCTGCTCATTAATTATTTTTCCTCTTGGTGAGAGAGGAAATGCAGCCAAATGGCGGAGGCTCTGAAGAGCTGGCTTTATTAGCTTGACCTGACAGCAGTGCAGAGGTGTTTTGCTTGGGGACAGAATCTACATTTTGCCTTGCAATTTAGTGAGCTTGTCTGCATCACCTCCTACACTTCCTCCTACCTTTGCCTTCCCCTGTGACACACCCAAGCTTCTCTCTCAGTAGTCCTTCATCCTGTGCCACCTTTGCACCTTCTGCCATACCACCAAATGTGCTTTAAAATTCTAGAATAAATATATTTTTAGTGGTTTTTTTTTTTTTTTTTAATGTATTTTTTCAACAACATAAAATGAAGATGTAAGAACATGGCTCTTCTTGCAAACCGTCTCACTGATCCCAGATTTTGTGCTGTTGCTGTCAGTAGGTTTTGGATTAGGCAAGAACTTGCTCCATGAGTTCCCAGATATGTGCCAGGCACCTGCAAGCCCCCTGGGAGCCTGGAGGAGCTGCAGTAAATGAATAACTGTAACCCAGGCCCTCTCAGCCTGCTACCTGCCCACACCTCCTCTGTGCGCTATCAGCTGCAGCAATCACCTCTGCTTATCTCCTCTGAGGGGGATAAGTGCAGTGTTCAGGTGCTTGCTTCAACTGAGTACTTTATATTTGGGTGGAAATAACCTTCTTCGTGGCTTCAGCTCCGTGTGCCCAAGAGTGCAAAAGGAGAAGCAAAGTGGGTCGTCTTGCACCACGGGCATCGTTTAGTGGATGTGGTGGTGATGGGCTCATGGTTGGACTGGATGATCTTAGAGGTCTTTTCCAACATTATGAATCTGATTTGATGCTTTCTCTAAGTTTCCATAGCAGAAGCTGCCTTGCAGTGAAAGAAAATGGGCAATAGTGACCCTTAGGATGTGGGGCCATCCTGAAGTGAGGTTCAAACTGCTCGGGATTAGTGGAGGGTGAGGGTGCTGTGGTGAGGTGCTGAGAGTCAGTGCTGCTCCTCCCGGAGCCGGAGGCATCTCAGGTGATCAGCACGTAGAGCAATAAGCTCTGACAGAGGAGCCCTGGTAAAAGCTCTGTTTAATTTCACTGTGGTATGTAGCACTCCAAGAAAACTCCCCGACTCGGTCCTTTTCCTTCAAGCACAACTCCTTATCAAGGTTATTGGCAGCAATTCACTTACAGAAAGGAGCAGCTGTCATGGTATTCCCACATACAAACATGGAAAAACAACCCCTCCCTGCTTTCGGTACAGCGATGTTATGTAGTAAGAATAATTACAATATTTAACACTTGTATCTGCACTTTTAATCTTCAAAGCACTTAACTAGTGCTAGCTACAGGTAATTGTAGCTGCAGAGTGATGGGTCTGTTTGCAAAAAGGGAAGAACTGTGTGCACCCCTGCTCCAGCAGCCCTGTGCACAGGGAGCAAGCCAACACAGGCTCAGTGACAGGGACCTCTTGGGTCCCAGGGATGCTTTTTTCCACTGCTTGTCACCACCGTCCTGCCAGGGGTCACTGACTCTGGGTGTGCAGGTGGAGTTGCTCAGGTTGAGCTTCCCCATCCCGTTTCAGTCCCAATGGACTGACTATATGGCCAGCTGTTCTATGTGATCCGGTTTGTCTATATGACTGACTCTATGACTTGGCTTGTTTGGAGTGGAGCTGACGAGGGATGAGTGGCTCAGTGGGCAGAGCTGGGAAAGCAGTGACTCCTGGCAGAAAATAAGGTGACAGTGAGAGGCTTGCAGGAGGTGTGTATCTGAGAAAGGGAGGCAAGCCCATGCTGATTCCTCCTTCTCTGAGTCTGTCTCCCCATCCTGAGGAACTTGGCATGGGCTTGGCATTGGCCCCAGTGTAAAAGGTGTTATTTGTTTCCTCGTCATGTTCATGTGGCTTTTGGCTCACACTGGAAGGAATAGCAGCACTTCTCCTGTCTTCTTTCTCCCTTTGCTTTCTTACAAAGTCTGCTTATCTGAAAGCATTCAGGTAAAGCTCTCTCTGCTTAGAGTCGGAAATGGGATTGGTGGATGTGAAATGTGTCGTCAGAGCACAGAGCTTGCAGGGTATTGCTGCCTGCATCTGGGAAGCCAGAGAACAGCCCTGCACGGGGCATCCTGGCCATCCAACTCAGCACCTTGCCTTCACAGGCAACAAACCTCTGTATTTATTAACCTAGACCATTCCCAGGCAAATAAATGACGTCTGTGTTGGATGAGATGTTTGTGAGAGGTCCCTTCCAGCCTCCTCTATGTGCTGACCGTTCTGTTTAGATAACTTTGAGGCCCATGTACCTTGCAATTTGATTTTAAACAAAAGCAAATCCAACTCCAACTGCTGGAACTTTTGTTTTCCCTGGAAATCACATTCTTATCTGTGTAGTATGAGTAACTGTTCTTCCTGCTGTTTAAGAGGAAAAATAAGGTACTACATACAGTACAGTAATGACAGTACATTAAGAGGAATTGGTTACTCCCAAGTGGTTAGCTTGCATTCAGTTTTATTTTAGCTGTTTATTCACGTTATCGTTTTTCCCCTTGAGGATTGTTATGGGGGGGGAAAAAGGATTGTGAAACTCTGAGCTAGTTCTCTCTTGTGCTGCAGCTTCATTATTACGCATGTGACTCTGGGAAATAAAACCTTTGCTTTGTGAAAATATACCCCATTAATGTGCTGTTTCTGTCCCTTTGATTTGTGAAGTTCAACCACATAGCTGGTAGTTAAGAAATGGATTACACTTTTCTTTTGAAGGCCACTGTCCTGAAATTAATTGATGAGATAAGAATCTTGCTGTTCTCTTAAAAAGAAGTGTGTAGGGGGAGGGGGGAGTGGGGGGGGAGGGGGAAGAGGAAATAAAGGCAAAATAGAAACGATAAGCCTTCTAGGCCTTGTTGTTCCAGAGGAAAGCATCCCATCAGGCTCAATTCCCAGCTTTCCTGAGACACGAAATAAAAAATGGTCTGGAAAGAAACACATGCGCAAACCAACCTCAGAGGTTAACCTCACGACTCTGGAGTTCCTACTCCTTCCTGAGGCCTCAGACATTGCTGTTGGCAGGGCTGTGCAAGGGGTCAGCTCCCAGAGCCAGCCGCTTCCAGGAGCGCTGCCCGGGACAAGCTCAGTGCTGGGGAGCTGGGGCTGCTGCCTGCACTGCTTTGCAGGGCTGGGAAAATAACCTGAAATCCTCTCCTTTCTTTGTGCAGTTCCAATTAAATGCAATCAATTGCTCAATCAATCTTTTGCTCTTAATAAAGTCAGTTATCTTTTTCCTTCTCGTTCCCCTCCAGGTTTCTGAACAATTGTTCAGACAGACACAACAAGCAGCTTTTGTAAAGGAAGAGTGTAGGCGTTTCCTTTGGCTGTTTTCACTTTCTGCCTATTATGTTATGCTCCGCACCCTCCCCGAATCCTAATCATATACAATAAGTGTTCTAGGAGTCTTTTTTTTTTTTTTTTTTTCCATCCAACTGGCATGGATTGAGTACCCTAATTTGATAGCAAAATCATGCCAAAACATTAGAGGTAGGGGGGAGGAGAATAGACATTTTGTCATCTTTGTGTTGCTGATGAGTCAGACTGTTTAAACTAAGGAAAGGTTTGAAAAAGGGAAGGGAAATGCTCCACAGCCTTATCTACTCCAACATTAATTTGGGTAGAAGGTAGGAGTGGAGGAAGTCTGAGTAAATCTGTTCCTTATTCAAGTTGTCTGTAGGTGGTTACTGCCGTCTGTGAGATGAGGGGGGATGCACTGAATTGTTGCCCACTGTGGTGACAGTGAGGAAGAATGACATATGTGCTTTCCTTGGTTTGTGCATGTGCTAAAGCCACACTTGCTTGATGTGTGTGTGTAAAAAAAAAAAAAGCCACCAGTACTGGTTGCAGCTGCACTGCTCTAACTACCCTGCGTTTCCAGGTGGGAGAACACTGCAGCTGTGCAAAGCATATTTGTACCTAAGTAAATCTGCCCATAGGAGGGCTAGTCCTGTTCAGCTTTCTTGGCTTACAAACGAGCTGTCCTGAACTGACATGGTCACGCAACCACAAAGATTGTACATGGGTCAGGCCATGTCTGGAGGCAGGGCTGGATGTTCCCCTCTGAAGTGGGTGAGAAGGTTATGGTGAGTGTGTACTGTGCAACTTATGGGAGAAAAAACCAAAAAGGTGCAGTCAGGAGAAGGGTGAGTGACCTGGATGGGACGAAGAGGCAAAGGGTGTGGTGCTGCAGAAAGTGCCAACAGCACAGCCTTACTTAAACTTTACCTAGGCTTGCCCGCGTGTTGATTTTAGTATAAGGACGGTCAAGTCAGGCCTCTGTGCTTAAAGGACAAGAGAGGGGAAATGTCAAGAAAGTGCAGTTACCTCACTGTGAAAAGCAAACAAACTGAGTTAGTGGGAAACCTGGTGTCCTGGGGGAGCTGCTGGAAATCGTGTTACGTAAGGGAGCATTTGCACTGCAGCAGCTCTCGCACACGTCACCAAACACAAGCTTGGCCCTGTGCTTGCCCACAGCCCCGTGGGCACCGTCCACACAGCACGGAGCGAGTTGTGCAGCCCTGTGCATTGCTACCAGTCTCTGAGAACGCTGGCTTGGAGCTAGCTCAGATGGACCTACCCTGGTTGCAGTTGCTGTGGTGCAGATGTTCCCTGGGAAGTTCAGAAAAGAGTAAAACCCAGACAAATACGCTAAAGGTGATAATGTGGTAATGAGAGGGAAGTGCTACCTTAGCTGAAGCGCTGTTTTCAGCTCTGTTTTTGAGGATAGCCTTGCTGGAAGGCGAGGAGTTGAGGAAAAAGTTTGTTCATCTTGTTATCCAGTCACTTCACACCCTTGTCACAGTCCCTGGCTGGCGCAGGGGAAGGCAGGTCCTCTCCAGCACACCTTGAAGGATGGATCCTGAATAGAAGTGGTTCTGAGGTGCTGTTATGGTGGCAGAGGCCTGCCGAGTGCTGAGATTTCTTGTGGCTGCCCCTCTGTTTGGCTTCAGGAAGGGAGAAGCCATGCAGGAGCCAATTGCAAGCCAAGAGGCTATCTCCTTGCACTGGGGTGATCCTCCCTTGGCTGGGTCTCCTGGCCTCAGGGCTGTTTGTGTTGTGAGGATGGCACAAAGCAGCCGTACTTCAGGGAAGGATTGGGGCCCAGGCCTTATCTCACTTTGATTATATTAAATAATCTATCTGTCTGCCACGTTATTTACATAACTCTTATTTAAATAGTTTTACATCAGACACACTGAATCATGAGACTGAAAGTCTAGACGATGCTTGCTAGGCTCAGCCTGCCCTTGGCCCTGCCGCGCTGCCGTTTTTCTTCTTCCTCCCTCCAGGACTGCCCTGCACAGCACTCGGTCCATAGACAGAAGCGGTTTCAGGGGTTCAGGGTGAACAAAACCCAACTAGATGGGGTGAAGGAGAAGAAGTAGGGGAGCGGGATGGAGTTGCCTGCCTGATGTTACCAGGTCAGCTCTGGGTATGCTGCAGAGCAGAGATCGTTGTCTAGATGAATGTAGGGAAGGGCTTCACCCCTGAGCCTACCCTCCAGGAAGCTGCTGTGGGAGATATTTCACTTCGAGAGGAGAGGACAGGTATAGGGTTACCGAGAGCTCAGCGGGCTCAGGGGTGAGAGTGAAAGCCGGGAGTCGGGAGGGAGCAAGCAGAGTAAAGAAGACATTTGTCATCGGAGAGAAAGCCAAGGAAACACGTTTGTTTCCCTAGGTTCTCTCCAAAAAGCACGTTATAAATTACTAATCATTCACAAAAAGGCCTGTGTTACAGCATGCTTGACAACCCATCCGTCCCTCCCGAAGGCACACACTGTGTCACGCCCCGCTGCCGTGAGCTCCGCCGCGGAGCTTCACCGCAGACCGCCTCGGATCGCGATACAGCTGCGGGGCGCCGGGGCGGCGTGGAGCAGCAGCGCCACCCTGCGGCTGCCACGGGCAACGCAGAAACGGGCTGCTATCCCGGGAACCATCAAACAGCAACATTTTTTTTTTTATTATTTCTTTTTTTTCTTCTCCCCCCCCTTTAAAAAAAAAAAAAATATATATATATATATATATATATCTTTTTATCATTTTCTGGTTTTTTTTTTTTTCCTTCTTTTTTATTCCTTGAATCACAGAACGGCCTGGGTTGAAAAGGACCACAATATCATCTAGTTTCAACCCCCTTGCTATGTGCAGGGTCCAACCACTAGACCAGGCTGCCCAGAGCCACGCCCAGCCTTTTACTTAAGCCGCTAGCAATCCATACAGTAACTTAGCTTGCAAGCTCAGGGACCCCCTGGCAGCAAGGTGCAGCAAAGAAGTGTGTGCTTCTAAATTGAAGAGCAGCAGGATGCAGTGCTGTGCTTTGCACATGCAACTCAATGTGTTTTGCAAAGGTCACTCTTTCTACTCTCAGTTTACAGGTGTAGAAAATGAGGCATGAGGTACTGCAGCAGGTACTGTAACCAATAGTACCTACTTGGAACCATAAATTAAAAGAGGGGAGGCTTAGGTGAGATATTAAGCAGAAATTCTTTACTCAGAGAGTGTGAGGCACTGGCAGAGCTGCCCAAAGAAGCTGTGGGTGCCCCATCCCTGGAGGTGTTCAAGGTTGGATGGGGCCCTGGGCAGCCTGAGCTGGTGGTGGCAGCCCTGCCCACAGCAGGGGTTGTAACTGGGTGGGATTTGGGGTCCCTTCAAACCTAATCTATTCTAGGATTCTGGGTGTACCGCAGCAACAGTACAGACAATCTGAAAATGAGGCCTGGCCTCTCAAGTGAGCTCTCAGAGCACTGATACCTTTGAGATGAGCAGATACTTTTGCAAAAGATTGAGGAGCCAAGTTAATTCAGTGGAGTTAAATCACACTGGCATGCCTGTTGGTAGAAAAATTCCTATACGTTCCTAAGAGGATGGCCCAGGTTTGCTGTCTCCTGCTCTAGCTGCCAAGCTGCGCTGCCTCCTTTCAGCAACTGGCTGTTGTGAAAGAGGAACTTGCTGTTCTGCAGGGTCTGTTTCCCAATAGGGAGGCTCAAAGGGTGGAATTGTTATTGTGGAGACTGAGGAATTACAAGCACACATACACACACACCCCATTCTGATTTCTGCAAAAGGAAGTTGTAAGTTCAAAAGTGAGGATAGGAGCAGCTGAGGTGATCCTACCTGAAAGCAGGGCAGGATGTGATTGACACCTCTGGGCTGATTCAGCATGCAGGCATGGCACGAGGTGTGTTGAAGTTATTTTAAGGTGCTGTGGCCTGCCTGAAGGCATCACAGAGTTCGGACACCCCACCAAATAGATGTGACTCCCCAGGGGAGGGGGTGATCTTCTGATAGCCACACCTTCCCCATTTGCTGCCTGGGAGCAATTGTGTGTGTGTGTATATATATGAAAAAAAAATATATATATATATATATATATATGTATATATATATAAAGGCTTTATTGACAGAGGAGAATGAATAATTTGTACTGGAGGAACACAAGGGTCATTGTTCCTCTTCTGCAGCATGACTCATCTGGATCAAGCTGTCTGTTTGGTATATCTACTAATGTGGCAACGTGGAAAAGCTAACCCATAAGTGCTTCTTTTGTTTCCTAAAAAACAATCCCTGGGTGCCTTTTGGTATTTTTCAGTTTTTCTAAGCCTGCCGTGTATTGGAACGAGAAGAGCGCAGGCACTTTCTTGGCAAATCTTCCATAACTTTTTCTGTTCCACCCATACACAGTGCCTTCTTTTTCTGGGTTTGCAAAAGAAGTGCTTTACACACCTCCAAAGTGAGAGGAAACCTTGCCATGAGCCTGAAGTTGAGCGCAGTGTCATGCATTGGGCATGCATGGTCCAGCATGGATCCCAGCAGTCTGGACCCAAGTGTCACCTGCCCTGACCCCATCCATCACTGCTCAGCAGAGGATGCCAGCCTCACCCCATGTACCCCCTTCCCCCCCAGCAGCTCTTTTCTGCCTACCATTGCCCTGAGTGGGCAATTCAGCAGTGCATGTGGCCTCCCCCAGCTCCCCTCCCTTGCACAGCTGCTATGTCCTGCCCCTTTGGCACAGATGTATTGCCCCATGTGTGATGCATCTGGGGAGCACGCTGCCCGCAGAGGAAGGATGACATTCATCCCTTGGCATAGGAATGCTTCTGAGAGCTTTTTTTTCTCTCTCTCTTTTTGTGCTTATTTATTTATTTATTTATTTAAGGTACCTGACTTAGCCCTTAAGTATTAATCAGAAGCAGGCTAGTATGCAAATAAATCTACTACCCCCAATTAGAAAAAAAAAAAAAAAAAAAAAAAAAAAGACTTGAGAGAAGGCACTTATCTCAGCACTGCTTGGGTAGCTGGAGCAGCTGTGAGAGAGCTAATAGCAGGGTTGAAACTAGACTTGCCAGCAATTTCATTCTTGGCCAGACAGTCAATTTTTTCATGCTTTTGTCTGGCTGTCTCTCTGTAGGGCTGCACAAGGAGAGCAGTTTTACTTTCTTTCGTTGCTGTATGTATATTTTTCTGCTGAATTCATCTATGACTGCCATAATAACTCAGTGGCACTCTGTTTCCAAGGAAGCTTGAATGACTGAGTAATGAAGATGAATCAGGATTCCAGAAAAAGGGAAAATCCTCCTTTTGCACGCAGTGCAAGCCCAATAACCTGCTTCTGCCAACCCGTCTTACAAAATAAAAAAAGAGGCCTTCATTTGTACCTCCCCATTTCCCTGTGAGTACAGTGAAAGGATTTTTTGTATTGCCTGCTGTCGCCTGCGCTCTCTGTGCCCCTTCTGCTGCAGGAAGTGGGCAGAGTGGCTGTTTTCAATAGGAACTCATTTCACATCCCTATGTGCCTGTTGGTAGAAGAGGTCACGCTCTCTGCGCTTCGCTCCGGCTGGGATCCTCCTTTGGACAAAGGTGATGTGTCTTAGAGTGCCTTTGGCTTGGCAGGAGCCTTTATGAAAATACCACAAGTTCAGACAATGCTCGTTACGAGGAGCACACGGCGCGTCGTACGTGGGAGGATTGGTGCAGAGTTTCCAGTAAAAACGAAGTGACTTAGAAAGTTCTTCTTCATCCCAGTGCATCTCATGAAGCGTATTTGGTATCTGTGTGTCTGGGGGAGCATGGGGTACGCTGTGTGTTTGGACATGTCTGACTGAAGGTCTTGGGAATCGCTTAGCTCCTCGCTAGCACGCAGCGCAGGTTTCAAAGTGTCTCAGAGTATTCTTTTGCATCCACTGAAAGCCTGCCTCGGATTTTAAGCATTACAGGGGCCAGTTTCGTCTGCTCTGAATCAGGGGAAGGTGGTGGTGCTATGTCAGTTTGGGACAGCTAAGAGGTTGGCCTTCCACTGTCCCAGTGCTGCAGCGCAGTGCAGGCAGAAGGTATGAGGACAGCCTGCAGAGCACAGTGAGCTGTTGCCATGCAGTTTTGTCAGCTGTTTGGGCAAAGTGAGGATGCTGCTGCCATGAGACAATTTCAGGCTGTTGCCAAAAGCTGTTTTGTGTCTCTTGGAGACTTTGTCTGTCACGTTTGAGGCCATCTATTTCCAGCTCTGCTCCTTGTCAGTAAAAACGAGGTTGCTGCTTATTCCCTCTTTCTCTGGCCTCTGCACATTCAGCAGGAAGGGGAAGGCTGCTCCCAGATTTGCTTATTTGTTCTATGCTACCTCTGAGCTTCAGAAAAGCTCAGGGATGTTCTGTGATCCTATCAGCAGGTCCTAAGCAGCTAATGGGAGACTTGGAGAAGAATGGCCTCCAAAAGTGGAGGTAGGTGGCTTCAGGGGATGAAAGCCACTTTTCACCTGCTGACTATCCCATCCTGCCCTTAGCGGTAATCCCCTGGGACTCAAGTGCCTGGCTGAATCTCTTTGGCTTTTGCACTCTCAGTATGGGTATTTTTGAACTCACTGTTTGACTGATAGTTGAAAGTGTATGTCCTATTTGTTGTGAGGAAAAACACAACAGAACTAAGAGGAAAAAAATTTCAGCTTTGTTTCTAAAGATCAATAGCATAAGATTTTAACTTCATAGCCATTTGCTGTTCATCCCACAGCTGGGTCAAGTCTCCTCGTTATGTACCTACTGGAAATGTAATGGAGCTCTGCTCATTTGTGTCAGCTGGCTCTACAGCTTGCCACTTGTTTCTCCTAGATTGACCCATAAAACCCTATGTGGGTTGGGATTTGACAGTCCAAGATAACACACTTGACTTCTTAAGGTAGTCTTTCTTCTAATGGCACTCAGCTGACCAAGTTAAAGTACTCTGATTCTTACCTGCCTGTCTGCCTTTCTCTACTGATGAAGAATGTAAGGTGCTCTGTCCCTGGTTGTCCCAAGGCAAGGCTGGATCAAGCTCTGGGCAACCTGATCTTGTCCCTGTTCATTGCAGGAGACTTGGATTAGATGGCCTTCAGGAGTCCCTTGCAACCATAAGGATTCTATGATTTTATCATTTTGAGGCTGGAGCCAGGAGTGTGATGCCAAAGATTTTGGAAGGTCCACCCTCAGGGAGCTGTGACCTCTGCTTAGATAAACTGTATGTCTGTGCTCCAATGCCCCTCATGTGCTACTACCTCCCTCTCTTGTGAGATTGATCTAAAATAAAAGTACACACTTATTTGTAAAGAGTTGTCTAATTTTGGCGGTATGTTAAGGCTTTGGGTGACTTTTTTCTTCAGTTAAGTTCCCAAGAGATGGGGCACAAATCTTTGACCCTGAGGACTCAGCTCTTTTGGTGAAGTCAAACAAAACTCTGAGAAAGGCTAAGGGCATAAGTGCTATTTTCATCCATGACATGAGCTCCTTAAGAACTTTGAAAAGTCTCATTCTATGTCCAAATTAATAATGCAGTGCTTGTCCCACAGCAAGGAGGCCAGCAGCAAACAGACAAACCCAATCTGGGCTATGATTTCACTGAGGTCATGTTAATCTGAAAAATGGATGAGTATGACTCTGTTTCACATACCAAGTTGTCTTCCAGCACTGCAGATGTACATCTGTGTTGGAGGATTTCAGTGGCCAGGAGTCCTCTCCATCTTCCCTTTTCTCCCTCTTCATCTATTCGTGGCCTCCCACAGGCAGTACAAAGGTGAAAGAGGTGCCTCTGTCTTGAGTGTGGACATGCCCTAAATGTTCCTGGAGCTCTATTCCAGCTGAAGTTGTTCCCTGACTTAAATCTTGTCTTCTTTTCCATTCTCATTGTGACAATCAGGTGCTGAGAATAAGACTGCATTTGGAGGTGGCCAGTAACTATACACTCTTTTTTTGCTGTTGTTCCCTCTGAGTATAGAGCTAGAGGGAATGCATCTCTTGCAGTCAGCTTTGTCTTTTAATGCTTGATTTTGACACAAAAGATATGCATTTTATTCCTTAGTTTAGCATCTGTTCTAAAGCTATTGCTCTGTGTTTTGCAACTAGTATTCTCTGCAAAGAGCTGCATCTGTTGCTGTTTTCAACTGCAGTTTACTACCTACTTTGGGGACGTCCCTCTCAGTTTTCCAGAAGATATACTTAAGAACTGCAGTCAAAATGGATTGGTTCAGTCAAGCTCTGCAATTTAAACTGTTTGACTTCTCTGGTGCAACACGCTAAGGTTGAGATGTAGATAAGACTAGAGGTTGCACTCTGTGGATGGCACAGTGCGAGCTGATATTAGATTCAGAATGACTGTAAAGTCAAATACAATTATGAGCTTCTTGTGCAAGATCTTTGCTGGTAGACAATCCAATGTTGAAAGAATCACTCCTAATTTGCAATGAAGTAAGGAAGATCAGAGCAGCCATTTTGTCTGCCATATTTGTTGTTCCATGTGTAACTCCACAGGCCTCAGAGGGAAGATCTGCACCCTTAAAATGTTTATTGAAAGCTACATTCAGCAGTGGTTTCCTTCTAAACTTGGCTATGGGTTAGGAAGCAAATTCTGAATGTCGTTCACCAAAGTATGTTATTAAAAACTGTGTGTTTATACTGAGAAGTAATTGTGGGTGAAGCACTCCTGAAGAATTTTAGCAAACCTCAGAAGTAACTTTAAGACCAAAGACATTGCGCTGAAGAATGCATTCAGGTATATTTTCCTACCTATCACAAGCAGATTGGATAAAGGCAAATATACTTATCTGGGTCAGCATGCTCTAAGAAGATCAAGTGGGTATGAATACTGAGAACGTACCTTTTTGCCTTTCAATACACAGGATGCAATCTGAACTCTTTTTAGCTTTGCTGCTTCTCCATTCTGGGACACTGTTGTATCATTAGTCACATAGGAAAAAGACAGATGCTGAGACTGAGGCTATACTACATAGTAAATCTAAGCATGCCTGATAGACTTTCTTGGCCTGGGAACAAAATTGTCTTTGCTATTAAAATGCTAGCATGTTCTCTGATGTGAGCATGGTCCTTTGCAGCTGCCATTTGCTCTGAACAATTCTGGGGCCTGATTTGGCAACTGGAGCATGCCAGGGACCATACTCAGTAGGCAGCTTGCTTGTTGCTACCCTGCTTAAGAGGCTGGTAGGCTGTGCTTTACCAGCTGGCCTGAATATATGAACATATGGCAACAATGGCCAAGTTTACTGACAAAGATATAGGCTGACAGTAATCTGGCATGGGGTGTGCATGTGCAATACTGAAATTCAGCATGGAACATTCTAGCTATTCAGTGACATGTGCAGATATGTCAGTTGAACTCCTGGGCTTTCATGACATGCTACCTTGAAGTAGAGAGAGGTGGGACACTGAGGTCAAATTCTACCATGTTGGGTTTTGGGAACTCCTTATTGGCGTATGTGTGGAGTTGGCCTTTGCCAGCCTAAGATACTTGTAACTGAGAACAAATGCTGCCTGACTCTTATAACAGTGAGAAAGGAAAACCATAACTAGAGTGAGTGATCCATTGTTCTGTCTCATTCCTAGTGATTTTCCTATAGGCAAGAGCAGAGCTGGGGTGCTTTGCTCATGATGCCAAGTCAAAGGCTTGACTGTGCCATGCCTGCTGAAGCACCTGAGACAGGTTGTTAAAAATACCTGAACCTGATAAAACTAAGCTCAAGACTTCTGTTCAAAATGTTCATGCCTTAACTTCCATGGCTGCGCACTTTGGTCTTGAGTATTTTTAAATACTGATGTAATCTAGTCAGAATTGCATTGCTATTTTATTATGGAACAGAGTATTTTGGAGGCCTGAAGGTAAGGAAGACTGTAGTATTCACAGGTGTATTTGTTTCCAGGTAGTGCTTGGTTCAGAAAGAAGTGAATGCCTGGGGCAAGTATCTGAGCACAGTTTCAAAGAGGCATTGTCATTTCTTTGGTATTGATGACACTGGGAGCCAAAGGAGCAAGACCAAGGTGAGCACAGGAGTTGCACTGGGACAGGGAGCCTGTGTGAACTGGTAAGAAGAGACAAGGGGAGTGAACTTAGGATAGATGCTACAGTGGTATTGTCATTGTGGTATCTCACTCTTAACCAAACATTGCCTGAACTGGAGGACCAGGATGCCAGGCTGAATATGAGAAACAAGCTATGAGCTGGTAATGAGAAGTAAGAGACTAGTAGTAGGCTGCAGCCAGAGTAAGAAGGAGGCTTTGTGTGCAATTTATGGTTCAGACATTCATTTGATATCTGTTTGGCCTTCAAGCTGAGTGGGACTGTTTCAACTGGAGAAGATGAGGCTCAGGGGAGATCTTATTGTCCTCTACAACTGCCTGAAAGGAGATTGTAGTGGGGTGGGTGTTGGCCTCTTATCCTGGGTAACTAGTGATAGGATGAGAGGGAATGGCCTCATATTGTGCCAGGGAAGATTCATGTTGGATATTAGGAAAAAATTATCCTAAAGAGTGGTAAGGCACTGGAATGGGCTGCCCAGAGAGGTAGTGAAGTCACCATCCCAGGAGGTGTTCAAGAAATGTGCAGATGAGGTACACTGAGGAACATGATTTAGTGGGCAATATTGGTGGTAGATGGACAGTTGGACTAGATGGTCTTAGAGGTCTTTTCCGACCTTTATCATTCTATTACTCTAAGGGACAGGGTCCATTTTCTGTGCACACACTTCAGTGATGTGCTAGGTTTACTGCAGCTGGGCAGTGACTCATGACAGCTGCAGGTCTCTGGGCTCTTGCAATAATTCTCTGAACAGAAGAAGGCTTTTCCTGCGGGGAGGCTTGATCCTGTGTCTTGCACCCATGCAGACCAGACAGAAATCTCCATGAATGGCTGTGGACTAATGCTTCTGAGCTATTTTTTCTTGCATAACAGCCACTTTTTTCTAGTTCTCTCACTTCTTTTGCACATTATGTCATTTCACAAGTAAATTAACCTGGTTTGCAATAAATTATAATTTACATATGGTTCTTAAAACACAATAAAGCAACATGGAACTGTGATCAGGATTTGTGATAATTAAATAGTTGAACTTCATTCTTCTTACAGGGCTACAGGGTCAAACTAGATGTGCAATAGTTGTTTGAGTCTTTCTGTCATCCTTCTTGCTTTCCAGTTCAGTATTTTTCTTCTGCTGAGATCTTTATGTCTCTATGAATTTCTACACCATTTAAATACAGCATAAAGAATGGGTAATCCATATTGTGGGTGCAAGCTATTATCATGGTCCTTCTGCACATAGTGTCATCCATGATATCATCAGTTTATCCAGATGTGATAAGAAACCAGACTGCATTCTAACATATTGTGAATTTGCATAATTTGAGTAATGCTTGTCTAATTCTCAAATCATTGTAAATTGATTTATGTTCTCACTATAAACTTCTTGTTTGCCCCTTCCTCCCCCAGTCTTCATGTCAACTGTGAATATAATTAATGTTTTTTTCTACTTCTGCTTCCAGATAACTGCTGAAAATTTTAAACAAACCAGAGCTCTGGCAGGACCCCGCTAGACGCTTCGTCCAAACATATCATCTTACAACTCAGATAAAAGGATCTGCTGGATTTTCTTTTGGCTGAGATAAGACATTTGTATTCATTGAAACCAGTGTTAATGTGAGTAGAAAGAACTGAGATCTAAATTAGATAGATAAGTCATTAAAATGAGGTTATTTTCAAGACAGAACAGTATGAAAAATGGAGAGCGAGGGATGATTTGCATTGACTGTGGACTTTATTTCATGTTGGGTGGTGCTACCATAGTATGTGTTTGCAAGTCACTGAGTAGCAGGCAGTAGGAAGTGTTGGGTTTTGAAGACTCTTAAGTCGTCCATTCACTGAGAGCTGGAGGCAATTGGTCTGAGACATCTCCTTCTTGTCTTACTGGTGCATGCAGGAGTAAAAAGAGAACGAGAAGAAAAATAGACATCTGCCTCTCCACCAAATCAGATATGGGCTTTTATTTGGGTTTCTTTTTGACCCTCCCAACCATGTTCAGTTGACATATTTTCTGCTGCCATTTAAATATATTTGTAACAGTAAGACTTATAAAAAGAATAAACAAGACAATAAAATATATATTAAACAGTCAAATCTGGCAGATTAAAACAGTGAGGCAGTGCCCACACCCTGTCTTCACCTCACGGTCCAAAGCCACCGCTGAGTGCCTGGCAAGCTGCTCGAGTGGAAGTCACACAGAACACAGGCTTGGAAGGGTGTCCACTGCAAAGAGATGCATCTCAAAAAGGATTGCCTGCTTGGCTCTCAGATAGAGTTTTCTCCTTGTGGGAGGCAAGCTGCCTTTCATTTGTGCCTCTGTTCACATCTAATTGTGTCCCTTGCTCTGGGTCTGGTCCAAGGCCAACGGAAAGACTTTTGCTGGCTTCAGTCAGATTTTGGATCAACGTCTTTGAAGGGAATAGTTGGTAAAAAGACTGCGTGGAGGGCTATGAAGCGCTCATGCATGTTCTCTTTGAGCGTAATGGCATGCTGCTCTCTGAAGTGTTGCATGCGTGAGTACAGGGCAGAAAAAAAAAAAAGAAAAAAAAAAAAAGGAAAAAGTGCTAAGCCAGGAGAAAGAGGGCAGGGGAACTCGATCCTGCATGAACTGGAGTGCAGCTGCATAGCCTTGAGCACTAATGTGCATAGTAGCAAAAGTGAGGCCCAAAAGGGGAACGCTTAACTAAGTGCCTCAGCAGCACTGAGAGATGCTTAAATGCATGTCTCTCCAGACATGCCTGCTGTGAGCCTGGGTGGGAGCATTAAGGGATCCTGAGATTTAGTGCTTTATGGTGAAAAGGACCAAAGCAACGTTTAATGTGCACCTGCATGCAAATCCCTGCTGGGACTGGCACCAGGACATTTCTCAGCACACGTAATGCTGCGTGGCCATGGCTTTTCATGGGCTGGTGGATATTTTCTCACTTAGCAAACTCAGTGTTTCTGGAGGGGCTGATAATGTGAATTAAATTAAATTTAAAAAAAAAGACCCAGATAAATAGAGTAGGAAAAACTACAGCCAAGTAAGATGCTGGGTAAATGTTTGTGTTGTATCATCAGCGGTGATGGAAAGAACCAAGAGACAAATGTGACCAGACAGTAAATATTATGGAACAAGCATTAGTGATCTCAAATATTTTGCATCTTTTCAAGGTATGAAGGGCAGCTACACACAGATGTAGAAGGAGAGCGAGGAAACACATCAGCAGGTAAGACTTCTACTTACCTCAGATCAATGGTGTATCTCAGAGAGGCAGGGTTGAGCATGGAATACATCCCCAATAGCTGCTGCTTCCTAGTAAGGAGCATATCTCTAAAAAATATTAACTGGAACCTTAGTAATGAACCCAGAAGCAAACAATGGAAATTTCAAAGTGCATGGCACAACTGAGAATGAAACAAATTTGCTTATGGACTGAACCCAAACTGGAATTCTCCCATTCTGTGTTCAAGAAATCCATCTGGGATGCTTAAAGACAGCTGCCACAGACAGCAGGAAGAGTGAACTTCCTTTCCCCAGGCCCAGGGCTCACGTGGTCCTTAGCCCAAGGGTGTAATGAAAGCTATGGAAACTGCACTGACAAATGTGATGATGTGGAAGGTTTCTCTGACTGAGAAACTTTTGACTGCGAATGAGCTCCATAGGGAAGCCTGACTCAGGCTCCATAGAAAATGAGAGGGAAGCCAAGCAAATATGGAAAAGAAGAGGTAAAGAAATAACTAAAGATAGCATCTGAAAGAGGGAGAAAAAATTACAAGTAAACAGAAGAACTATGAATGAAGACCCAGAATTGAAAGATCGAGAAGTAATTGTTGCTTTCAAGTACGGTCTTTTTATTTAATTTTTGGCCATTTTAAGTCAAATTACTGAAGGCTGAACAGGCCATCTAGGAAAAACGTGCAGCTTTTGGGACAATTTTTGATATTAGCCTATGTTTGGAATTTAAGATATTGACATGTTGTGTTGGCTCTATTATTTGGATGCTTGTATTCAACACATTCCTTCAGGCACTGTTTTGTCAGCAGTCATTAGGGTGATGTTTTCATGGCATGTGTGTGTGTGTGTGTGTGTGATCTATGGAGAAGGAAGAGGAGAAAGCATAGCTTTCCCCAAATGGGAGTCATGACCAACAGGCTTAGTAGGTTGAGGATTTAAAAAAAAAAAAAAAAAAAAAAAAAAAAAGTTTAATTTCCTTTCTTCCACTTGATGAGGACTGAGTGAAGTGTGACCAGCACAGGACCTACTAGCCAGCCTGGATTTTCCAGTCACTGTATTTTTACGATCCATGCTGAAATGAAAAATATGAATAGCTCATTACAGCTAATGAGATGAGGATATTCTTCTCAATGCCAGGAGTTTTCAGAGGGCAAGCAGGTCACTCACTCCTTGATGTATCCCTCCAGGCTGCTGCTGTGCCCCTGTTAGCTCGGCTTTTTATTGTGTCTTTGGAGTGCAGACGCTTCCCGGACAGACAACTGCACAAGGGCTGCTGATTTTCAACCAGGTAAGGTCCCCACAGCTTGAGCACAGGAAGATCCCCTTGAAGCTTTGATAAGAAGGACAGCAGGAATTTCCCAAAACACAGGAGATATGCACACATATGTTTGCCCATCTGAAAACCATAGAGCAATTGCCATATATGCTCAGTCATTACCTTCCCTAGGCAAGTCTTTCCAGAAATTTCTGAAGGTTTTAGCAAATGCAGCATTTGAAGTGAAGATTGAATCAGAGATCTGGGTGCTAGACATTAAAAATATTGTTGTTTGGAACGCCTGGTTAAGGGTTTCATTGCTAATTTCTGGCACACTACTAAGGTTGCAGGAGAAAGCTAGGACAAACTTTCAGCCTGGGAGAAGGGATGTGGTGGTTATTTGTTTGTTCAGGAGTGTGTCTGTGGTTTCCAAGAAAACCAATGGGGATGCACATGTGTATCTATGGGGAAGAATTCCCATCGCCTATGTAAAACACATCCTTCTTATTTTATGTTTACTGGGGACACAGCTCATCTGTCAAAATGCTTTGTGCTATTTCACTGTGATACAGTCTCATCAGCAATAGGTGATTTAAACTTCTTTGGTATCATAGAATCAGGGTTGAAAAAAACCTCTAAGATCACCCAGTCCAACTGTCCACCGACCACCAATATTTCCACACTAATCCATGTCCTTCAGTACAACATCTAAATGTTTCTTGAACACCTCTAGGGACAGTGACTTCACCACTCCCCTTGGCAGCCCGTTCCAGTGCCTGATCACTCTTTTGGAGAAGAAATTTTTCCTAACATCCAACCTGAATCTCCCCTGGTGCAACTTCAGGCCATTCCTTCTTGTCCTATCACTAGTTATGCAGGACAAGAAGCCAACACCCACCCCACCACAACCTCCTTTCAAGTAGTTGTAGAGAGTGATAGGGTATCAGCTGAGAATTGGTGGTTGTTCAAATCAGGCAGCAGTCCATGTTGAATGCTGATTCCAGACATAAGAATCTGACTTCCCTAATACGTTTGAAAGACCTGGGCAGTGCGATGGATGTGATTTGCAAGCCAGCAGAGCCATTGCCTCTTGTGGGTCATATCTAATGGCCTTTGTGACCAGACATTGCAACCCAAGCCTGCAAATCTGAAGAGCCCTTTTCTGGTCTGGATACTGTGGAAATATATTGAAATACATATTGAAAATATGAATTAAAAATAACCAGATAATGCTAGATGGGAGGTTTATAACCACTTTCTACTGAAAGTATCACGTTTGTCTTGATAAAAAATAACAATGCAAGTAGAAATACAACAGGTGCTTCCAAATTGTAAGCAATGACACAGCTGAAGTAACAATGCATTTTTTCCCCATGAATTTAAAAATTCTTTGCTGGCCTTTTATTAAAGTTCAAATTAGACAACCTGTTAAACTACTCAGTGCTCCTACACTGTGCTCTAGAAAGCAGTATGCATTTTGAAAAAGAGTTTTTTTTCTCTTAGTCAATCTGTTCAATCAGAGGCAGATTAATCCTTCAAAGGATTATTTAATCCTTTCAAGTGCTTTGTGAATGATCATGATCACTGTTACTTAACAAACTGCCTAAATTCACACCTTCTTGTGGAAGTAGATACCTACTTTAGACAGACCTCGTGACAGTTGGGTAGTTCACAGTAGAAGGAAGCTGAAGAAGCTTTGCCTAAGCTTTCTTTTCTTTTTCTCCTGTTTGTATTTATTTAACACAAACATCAGTTTGTATAAGCTTTATGCAATTGCACCTTGCTTTGCATTACAGTGGCCTGAAAACATCACATTGCTGTGACTCAGCAGAGGACCTTTTTCTGGAGAGACACTCCACCTGAGGTGCGTTATCTTTGTTATCTGTTCTTGACAGTTCCCTTGCAATCAGTGAAGTGTATTCTTTCAATTCGAGTAGCTTGTTTAAACTACTTATTGCTTAAGCTAATTTATTATTTAAGCTAATTTATGCTAATTTGAAGTACCCAAAATAACAGCTAACAACTTTCCCATAGATATAATGAAAAATATTTACAGCATCAGACTGTAAATTAAATTTAAAGCCTTGGCAACAAATACGTGCAAATGTGTCAATAATGCTACACAAACAGCACAAACTTTGCCTCTTGTAATATAATAAAAACATGTTTAGTTTCAATAAAACTGAATTCAATCACATTGAAACCGCCAGGACAGAACGGGCTGAAAAACAATCCTTGATGCCACTGAGAGGAAAGACTTGTATTTTTTTTTAATTCAAAGTAGAATGAAAAATTCTATATAGCCTTGAAATTATACTTTGAAATTATGAATAGCGATTGCAGAAAATTACGACGTGAGTGTATGTATTTGTTGGTGTTGACTTAGAGAGGTCTTTTGGCTCTTCAGCGGCTCACAGCTGGAAAATGTTTAGAGATAGGCAGTCTTATTAGCTTGTTATTAGTTTCTCCTATCATGTCTCATGGGTAACATCAAAAATACAATACTGCTTTATTCCCCTTTGTCACTCCATTAGATTTCCACTTAAACTGCCATTCTAGCATGAGCTCTTAAACACAACTTTGATTTGCATCTCCTCCTGTACTATAGTAAAAACCATAAGAAACATTACAAAAATACAAACATAGGTTTGAATTATGACCATTTTTAGATGATTCAATTAGCTGCTAATAGGTGTTCACAGAGGTATGTTGTAATGGGAAGTCAGGTTGTAGTTAATGGTTACCATAAGCTGGAACGGTGTTAAAAACAGCCATCCTGTTTAGCTCAGCCATACAATCAGAGCTCTGTCTTTGGAAGTTAGTGTGGAATACTGAATAGGCAGAACTTGGGCTTTTGCTGGTAATTTTATTACTTTTCCTCTAGTGCTCAGTTGATATGAATAGGAATGGCTCTAAAGAACCATGTAAAGAAGAGCCCTATTAACCCGTAACAATTCTCTTGAGGAATTTTGCATCCCTGTAGGGTGCTTGTTACTGCAATTATGTTTTCCATTATGGATTTTCTTTGGAATGTGCAATCCACGTACAAAAATCAGATAGCTGTGAGTATGACTTAGTTCATCGCCAACACAAAGAATGAGCCCGTTCATGGCTTAGGATTTTAGAACACAGGTAACCACGGCAGAAGGCTAGAGAAATGGAAAAGAGTCTTGTCATCTGATCTTTCCATCTGTGTTACAACTCAAAGATAATTTCACAATTCTGTCCAAACTCGTGCTACTGTATTACAGAATGTTCTTAGTCAGGATATTAAGTGACATCTGATTATGAAAAGGAAAGGTTAATACAGGAAAAACATACAGTGTGCAGACAAGCCAAATATACAGTGGTATTAACCATTGCAGGCACGTTCACATATCAGCATGTGTAAGTAAAGCGGGGGAGTGTCTTGCAATATGTCTGGTATGTGGATCTGCTGATCCAACTAATTAATATTTATTTTTTGTATTATAGCATCGTCTAGAGACCTTAATTAAGGCTCCACTGGGCATATTTCTGTATGTGTATAGCAAAAGGCAGTCACTGACCCCAAAGAGCTCCCAGTCTATCCAGATGGCGTAAATGAACAGGAAACTGAGACAGGAGCACAAGCTAACACTTCACCAAGGAGTTGCTGTGAGTGAACATTAAGTGAGGCAGCTGAGCTCCATTGATGATGCACAAAACGAACAAGGCATGTAAGAGAAGATGTGGTAGCAGATAACATGCTAAGTACTGATCCATGACAGCTAGATGGTAGGAAAGGGAAAGCTTTAGTTCTCAGCTCTTTCCCAGGCAAGGCTGTGAGCGCAGAGGTCTATTTCTGGAAACAAACACCACTGCCCAGTCTCCAGATGTAAACTGCATCCCTATGCTGGAGAACTGCTGAATGCAAGGTCTGCTGATACACCAGAACCTCCAGACCTCTTAAACCAGCACTCAGCAGTGCGAGAGCTTCTTTCTGAAGATGAGAAGAAGTTAGGTTGTTTCTCAGCTCACATGGGAAAGACTGAGAGAATGGGGATGGGAAGGTCCCCATCCAGTCCTAGCTGTGCTCATTCTCCCTCCAGACATCATTCCTCCTCAAAGTCCCTTTACAGGAATGCACACCTTGGGCAGCTGAGGAAAAACCAGTGGAGGACCTTACAAGCTGGAAAACATGGATATTGAAATAAAAAGCTAGTGAGTGAATCTTCCTGAGGCAAGAGGGAGAAGGCTGAGCAACATGCCTGAGAGGCAATTTGACAGGGAGGGGTTAGGCCTAATTAATCGTTGGGTTGAGGAGGTGGGTCAAGCAACAAGTGTTCTACTGAGCATGCCTCAGGCTGAGTCTCCCTTTCAACACATGCTTTATTAATACTCAGAGAGCAGCGGCTCCCTGTATGGGGAAAGAGTGGCTTGGGAGTGGTGGAGTTCTTCTACCTCCTTTCCTTAAGCAAAAATGCCCCATGCAGGCAGACCAGAGGAGCTCCTCCAGTTAAAAGACATTCATAGGCAAATGTTTCAGCTGTGCTATTTTAAGCTACGAAGGGCCTTCCAGTAAGTGACTGAGTTTGGTGAAATGCTGTTGTAAAGTAGGAAGATTTGGTAGGAAAAAAGAAGTAAACTCTCTTAAGCTCTTCATTGCAATGGTCATATGCAAAGCAGAAGGATATCATATACTGCTAATTTAAAGTCAATGAGGCTCTGTTCCAAAGTGACTTAAGACAGTGTTGTTTTCTTCCATTGAAAAGCATAGGTTTGAGATGCATGTGCTTTGAAAGGTGCTGGTTCTTCAGTAAGGTGCTATTACAAGGCAGCTACCAATCTAGCCCTTATTGCTAGGGACTGGCAGAACTGCCAGCCAGCCTGCTTGTCTGGCCAATATTTGAGATGCAAGCAAGCTATGTGTATGTGAAGCTGAACACTTCTGATTGAAAAGGAAAGCTGGTCTGCAATAGGTTGCATTTCCTCCAGCCTTTTGAGTGGCAGATAGAAAGAACTGGACCAAAGCTCTGAAACAATAGCAAAGCTCCAGTCTGTTGGCAACAACTGGCTCAAATGAGCTGTGAATGCTTTCACCTACCTAAAGAAATAGAAGCAGCTGGAAGATCATTCTGCTCACTGATCCTGCAGTGAAACTGTTTCCTTCTAAATTTTTATGTGGGGACTTTTGGTCTTGTTGCTTCATCTCAGTATCACTCAGCATGATTTTGGACTTAGTGATTTGGAAATGCTTTTGTAACTTGTAGGCTTACAGAGAACACAGCACTCTGGAAAGTCTTCATGGGAGCATGCGGAGATTTTCAGAACAAAACCCAAGAAAGTAGTTTAGCTCTGTGAATGCTGAGAGAATCCCTTACAGCTCAGCAAACTCCACAATTGGTTTCATGAGGGATATCAAAGCACTAGATGCTTGGAGGAAAGCAACTGAAAGGGTGAAAAGAAACAGAAAACCCTCAAGATAGCAACAAATGTCAGGGAAGTTCTACTTATTTAGCCTTCAAACAAATCACTTGTCACAGGCTAAAGCTACCTAAAGAGGATCAATAATGGAGAATGAGGTATTACATAGTTCAATAGACATAGATGTAACAGAATGTGTTGGCCAGGAGCTGAAGCTAAGCAGCTTCAAACTGATACACAGGTGTGCATTTTTAACTGTGAGAATAATTAACCATTGGAACAACTTACTAAGAATTGTGGTAGATTTTCCATGATTGCGTATTTATTGTGGTTGTTGTTCAACCACAGCTATTGAACTTGATGTATGAACTGCTTAGCATAATCTTACAGTCTACGTTGTTAAAGATGCCAGACAGAAAGATTTTAGCTAGTTCCTCTGGCCTTAACATCCAAGCATTTTTGTAGGATGTGGAAATTTATTTTCTCCATCCCAGCACAACAGCCACAGGCACTGACAGGGTTGCTGATGGTATTATGGAAAGGCTTGTAAGAGTCTGAGTCTCCAGGCATGCCAGCTCAAATCCAAACAGGCTAGACTGAGAGTGGACTGTATTGAGCACAGTGTTGAAACATAGGCTGCATTTAATCATCTTGCTCCTAGATGGGTGTGCCACCTGCAAACTGGAGCTAAGTAACCTGGATCTCAAAAGACAGTGTCATCCTTGTACAGTGGGTTTAGAGTGAAGTCCTCAGAAATGAAGTTGGCTTCACGGTGTTTGCTCTGTGTCATGCAGCCAGTGCTGCTGAAATAAAGCAACTTAGCTTTTGGTAAGAAGGATGGGGCATGGGGCACTAATGATCTTTGTTAAAAAATAATAATTTCATGCTTGGGTCCCACTTGTTTGGACTTCATACCTTGTCTTTTTACACCAAAATCTCATTTATTGCCTTTTAAGGAGAACCCTCAGAGCTTTTGACATCCTTTGAGAGTACTAGAGGGAGACTAAAGGCTGTGGCGCTCATGCTGCCGTCTCATTTTACATATACACATATCTTCAGAGAGGTGATATTTGAAAGGGCAAATAGCAGAAAGTTTTTGAAAGCAAAGCTGCACAAGATTACATCTTACAGCTCAGATTTTCCTTTGAAGCCAGAAAAATCTAATCAGCAAGAATCTGATGTTTTCTTTCAGTTGCCTACAGTGAGGAGAGTTGTACTCAAATGAGCACTGCCTGTAAAATTGAACTCATGCCAATCTGAAGTAGTGATGGTGGGAGATGCTCTCATGAAAGCCTCTATCTGTCACCTGAATGCCTTTTAAGATACACTGGTCTTAGTGGCCGTCTAGAAGTGCTGTGGGGCCACAGATAACAAAGTGGAGATTTCCCTTGAGGATCTAAAGCAAGCAAACCCACACATGCAGAAGCTCCCTCCTTTATTCCTTTGTGTTACATGAAGCCAAGGTCTTGGAGAAGAGTGGGAAAGACCTTCCTAAGGCCACAAGAGGGCAAGTGGCCTGCCTTTGTACTGGAGTTTCTGTGGGTGAATTCTGAAGGATTTTTGTATCTTGGGATTTGTATCAAAAGTGAAACAGCTGGAAAAAGAATTGGAGCAAAAATGTTCTGATCAAAATAGTTATGCTCGTGAGGATGTTAAATCTTCTTATAGTCATTTATGAAATCAAAGACTGACTTCCTCTCTAGGTGGAAACTTGCTTCCAGCAGATGGGGATGGGAAACTGAGGACTGACTCTGATTAAAAAAAGGATCACAATTAAATGTCATTGTCAAGAAGAGAGGCTTGCTGAAATTGAAGAGATTTATGTGTGAGATTTAAAGTGTCCATGATGTTGGAAGACTACACCAGAAGGAAAGTTTGTTTGATAATTACACTGGGAATACAGGAAGGAAAGACTAATTCCTGTGCTGTAAGGGAGGCACGGGTTGACAAGTAGAGGAGAACTGCATGAATCTATGTAGAATTATTTATTAAGGAGTTCCATCTAGGTGTGTATGGCTGTGTGCAGTGCAGTGCAAGAGAAACATGTGGAGATGTTGAGTACGAATTCCTAGTGCCTACAGGGAGGTAGAGAGGAAGACTGATCATGTGTGATTAGACACTGATCGCTCGCTCTCAGGAAACAGGGGGTCAGTTCCTGCCTTGGCTGCACATTTCCTAGGGCCAGACATTTAATATCTTTGGTCCCGGTTTTCCATCTGTAAAATTGGAATAACATTTCTTTTGGCCTTATTTGTTTAGGCTGTGTGATCAAGAAGACTTTTCTCTCTTCCGTTATGTATGCAGTGTTTAACACAATGGGTACCCTGACTCTCCTTCTACTTACTCAGTGCTGTGCTGATATCAGTGTGAAAAAAGGGAGGGAGAAGCTGGAATGAAATCCTGGTTATCAGGAGAATCTTTGCCACTGTTAAGGCAGAGGTCTATGTCCCATGACATGGAGAAGCATGGAAGAAGATTAAAGCTGAAGATAGGGAGGAAGAAAAAAGATTGGATGACAAAATGGCTGAAGCTGAATGCTGGATTTTCTGAGCTCACTGAGTGTTTTGAGGGAGGTTATGAGATTCTGAAGTCAGCACTTGCAAATGAACCTCAGCATTAGCTGAGGTTCATAGCACAGTTCTCGTGCGGCGTAGGTCACTTATTTAATATTAGCAGTAATGGGTCTGGGATCACACACCATAGGATGCAAGGAGAGTGAGCAAGTAGTGCTGTCCATCAGGCAGGGGTTTAGTCCTAGGTTCAGTATAATTTTCTTGCCATGATTCTTTCCTGACAATATGGCCCTTACTGTTTTTAGGCAGCTCCAAGATGGTGAAGTGGAGTGAAGCGCATGAGGTGCCTGGGATGAGACTTCCTATGCACACACAAACCAGAGAGCACTGGTTAGATATCTTGCACTTTTTCCAAATTAGACTTGGTCTATATTGTGGGATTGGCAGCTTCACAGGGGAGTTATGTGATGCTCTTATGTGGAAAGATTGGCAAGGGAGGCATGGAAAGGAAGAGCGTTAACAATGGCATCGTTTCTGGCGTGCCTGGACCACTATTCTGAACAGTGCAGGCTTCTTCTGAGGCTTTTGCACAGACAGGAGTGTCTGAGAGTCTCACATTAGATGCACCGTTCTAAATAGTGGGCAACCTGCTTCATTGTGTCCTTCAAAGTAGAATGGAGAGTGGTCTGCCTACTGGGCTCTGCCAATGTGTTTGGGTTTTTCTGGATCAAGAGACTGACCAGTGCAGATTCAAGGCATATTTGTATTTGTTGTTTCTGATTTGTCTAAAAAACACATGTACCAATGGTTCTTCCAGATCTCAGTTTGGAAATGAAATACACTGTTCATTTGGATGAAAAAAAAGAATCTTGGGGGAAAATATGAAAGAGAGAGAGAGAGAATTTATTACTTGGATATTCCAGAAGTGGCTTTTTCCCCCTTTTTCCCTCTCTCTCTGAAATACCTGCCCAGTTATGAGCTTGAGAGATTCAGGACTTGTCTACACAGGGAAATTTATCGTCCTAATTATGCCAGTATAATTAGGCTGATAAATTTGCCTGCATATACAAGCCTTAATTTTGAAAGCTCCATTGTCTCCAAACACAAGTCTAGTGAGCAGTTGTATTTTAGGCCCCTGAGCTGTGCTTGCCAGCTGTGGGCTGACTGCCGAAGTCTTTGACCGAGTTTCCTCATTTCAAAGCAGTGGGTCTCTTTGGATATTAAAAGTCTGCATTAAATTAAACAGGAAGGTATCAAAGGAGTCATATTTTGCTGAAGCGACTTGCAGTTTCTTGTGAAATGCATCAGCTGGGGTGTGTAGGTCACTGCTGCCTCCTGCTTGGTGAAATGTCAGACCTGCTTGAATCTCTGTATCTCAGATATTTGTCTTATTTGTGCAACCAGGACTGTGATTATGGACCCTTGTTTAGGAAAGACGTGGAGAATTCAGATTTTAAGGTGAACACACAGAGACAGGCTTTTCCTATGGCATTGGCACACTGCAGTCGTGATTCCTATAGTCATATAATGTGTACATGTTTTTGCACATAATCGCAGAAACATTGCCCCAGAGGTAGGAAGACTCTTTGGTGAGTTTTTAGGAAGAAAAAGATGTATACAATTTTGAAGATAGTTACCTCTTTCCCATTGTGGTTTTGTGCAAAAATGTCTTGGTTTGCATATACAATAAGCTAGACAGATATGAAGCTGGGTATTTACAGAGCAAGTACACGGTATGGTCTTATGGCTCAGGCATGATTGCTTCTCCACAGCTATGTAAGAAAATACTCACATGATCTAGGCTTCATTACAGAAAGACTGTCTGAAATAATAGCTGCTTCCTTCTCAAAAATAGGCATTGTTCAAAAATATAGGATTGAGTTGGCTTGCATGTGTGGAAGTACCTTGCCAGTGGTTGCTTTGTGAAGATTTACGTTTCCCTGGGAGAGAAACAGTAGACATCTCCTCAAGGAGCATGGATTGATGTCAGTAGAAACAAGATTCTAGAAAGTGGTGATTGTTAGAACAGCCCTGAGAAAAGAGGAACCTCTCAGCACAGCCTAACTTGACATGACCCTGAACATTAGAGTGTCAATCCACATGTTTGTTCAGTTTCCAGTGTGGGTGTATTTGGGTGTATGAGTGTGTGTGCAGAGCTAGAGGGTGTCACCAAGAGCATTTGTGCTCATACAATGCTTGCATGGAGCTGTGTACCCTCAGTTTGGAGAATTTGGTCTGTTGAGTATCTAATTCATCTTCCTGTTGATGTCTCCTAAGTTCCTGAGGACAGATTCTGGATTCTTCAGAGGAACAGTTTGCATTTCTAAGCCCATCAAACCTGGTGTTCTTGATATTTCAGGAAAACACTGGAGCCTGGTAGTACTGCAGAAAGAGCAGGATTTAGGGAGGAGCAATCAAAACTTGGGCTCTTGATGGGCCAATCTCACAGCACTGCAAATCAAGCCACATATGGGCAGCAGGAGAAAAGGGTACATGAGAGTTTCATGTCGGGTCTCCTCCAAATTCTAACAGCAGGCACACTTGATTCCCCTTCCCTTTTTCAAGACCTGATGTTTTCATGTTTTCCAGCACTGAACAACATAGGATGCCTCTGGGAATGAAAAATGTCAGCGTGACCCTGATTTCCTGTGTTGCTGCTCTAGCTCTAATGCACTTCCAACTCTTCTTGAAAGCACAGATCCCTGTGTAGATCAGGGAAATATACATTGAGGCTGAATTTCTCTGTGTGTTGCTCTGCTGGTGCTAATGGTGGAAAGGAGCCATCAGGCTCTATTTCATTTGTGAGCCTGCAGGAGGGTGCATATTGCCCACCAGTCATGCACAGACATGAGTTGTTATTGAATCAAGCAGGTCTATGAGTTGCAGGCCTGGTTGCCCCATTGCCTTGCCAATTTCCTCTATATGCTTGTTTTTGCAGAGCCTGTAGGGACTTTGTGCCCCAGCATCATTTTCCCCTCTGTCAGACTTGGTTGAAATTGGAAATCAGATTGAAAAATTAGTAGGGAGACACAGATACACATACCTTAAACATCCAGTGCATGCATGATTCATCCCATTACATTTTTTGGTGCTGAAAGATCTCACTGAGATGCAGACCCAAAGAGCTCCCAAATGTCCCAGTGAGAGCAGCAGGACAAGTGGAAGATATGAAGCAACATGAGTCAGGCAGGTACAGAGGATAATGTCACAGAACTGCCAGGTGGCCACTGGGAGCTGCTTCTGGAGGGGACCTGGGTAGGTGGGTGGGTACGGGTGAAACCTTCTCACCCAGTCTGTGTGGGATGCCTGCTGTCAGTGAAAGATGCTTGGCTGCGACAGGAGAGGGTGAGTGCTCTTTGGAGTCCTGTTCATCTTTCTAGTATGAGAAACCCATTTCATAAAGAAGTTGCCTAATCTTGCTATGCCATTTTCCTTTGTCCGCTTATCTGGCATTTCCTAGCCATTGATGGACAAGTAAAATCTTCCTGTTGTGACGGTGTGAAATCCTACGTATGCGGGCTGGTATGCAGAGCTGACACAACACGAGCTCGCCTTGCTGGGGCAATGTTAATGTGCCTTAATGACAGAAATCTCCAACATAAGGTGCAGCGCAACCTTTTTCACGTATCAAGACACTGAATGGAAGTTTGAAGAATTTCCTGCCATTTAGAAGATCTTCTTTCTCATCTCTTTACATACTGTCAGTTAAGGGCCCCATTAATGATCTTTGGTTAAAATGTTTTTTACAGTCTCTCCTCTCCTCTCCTCTCCTCTCCTCTCCTCTCCTCTCCTCTCCT